>NC_143013.1:159452426-159755331 GCF_055824585.1 Amblyomma mixtum
CAGCGCACCCTCGCGGCAGCAAAAGTGACTGAAGAGCAAACTTAATTGCAAAACTGAGAACCCTTCCTGTTTTGCTTGATGTTGTGAGGTTTGAAGGAGTTTGTTAGGAAAATAAAACATTGTTCATTTTATTAATGGCGTGTTTACAGCAAAATGTTAGCATACGGCCCCTATGGCGCAACTAAATGCTTCCTGGGTGGAACCCTACTATTAGCCACCACAACCTCGCTGCTAATTGGTTGATTCCGCGGTCAACGTCTCGCGGTATCGTCATTTTGACGTCACAGCGTCAAAAGTGAGACAAAAACTGGTAGTACCGTCCCTGGTCTGGAGTTGCCTCCAGAGCATTTATTAAACGTGTCCGCCCACTCGGGCCCCCTATCGGCCATCATGAGCCGAAGTAATCGGGATGGATACCGACCGTGGCGCCAGCGTTTCGATGGAGGTGAATCAGAAAAGACGGCCGCGTTTCGATTAAGGCGGATGCAAGGCGCCCGTGTTCTTTGCGTTGTAAGTGCATGGTAAAGATCCCCAGGTGGTCGTAATTATTCCGGAGACCTCCACTACCGCATTTCCTTCTCTTATATTTCACTCCCACCTTTCTCCCTTTCCTTACAGCGCTGTTCAGGTGTCCACCGACATATGTGAGGCAGATACTGCGCAACTGTCTTTCCCCAAAAAACCAATGCTCACATCGGGGGGGGGGGGGGGGGGGCTGGGATACCAAAGCGAGCGGACGCGTTTCACATTGGGACCGCGAATTTTGGCCTTTAAGGCGGAGGTGGATAGAAAAGTCAGACAAAATCTCATGATTCCGCCCCCCCCCCCCCCCCTCCCTCGCCCCCTGCCAAAGAACATGTGCCCAGAGTAAAACGAACACACTGAGGCAAAAACGAGCCGAAATTAGTAGACGCGGCAAAATTTCGGAACATGAGGTTTCCTATTTAGATGCGGTGGGAGGTGGTGGCGGTTTTATGGTGGCAACGGCCGTCAGCGGCCGGGGCAATCCCGTGACAGCTGCCACTTTACGCAGGCAGAGCACAGAATTGCCGAGGAAAGTGCGATCGCGTTAGCTTGCTGTGGAACGGAAGCGAAGTGTGTCATCAGTGCGAGCAAAACTGCCATACAAAATTTTCGCAAGGGAATGATCTCGCCCTTAGCGGCCAGAGTCCTAGGCTAGAGAACGCTACATGGGAGAATTAAAATAATTTGGACTCTGGCGCTTGTAGGCGTCCTCAGCAACGAGATGGTCCACGAACTGGCTCGAGATCTTTACTGCCGAGGCGCTGCTGGCCCCTCGATACCAGAGGGAGCGGAGAGTGCATGCTAAAATATGGGGAGATCACGCAGCATTATATATCGGAGCGTAGACTGCTACCCCGCCAGACATAAAATTAGACAGCAGACAAGCAGGGGCGTGCAGGCACTGCAAACACTATCCGCACCCGGTTATGGCGAACCACATGTTCCCCGAGGCCAGGAGCGATAAATGCAACCTTTGTGGAGCGAGGGAGACCCTGGACCACATAATATGGGAACGCCCGTACTCACTCGGGGGTATGTAAAATATGGACAGTACAGACACCTGGGAGACCCTGCTGCGTGGCTGGGTCCCTGAGCTCCAGCTCGTGCTCGTCCAACTCCAAGACGCTCTTGAGACCCAAGGCCTTGCAGTCTGCATCTAAGGCGGCGGCACCGGCCCCCTGACCTGCGTGTTGGGGGATGGGTAGATCGTCTTATTCGTGGACATTAAAGTTTATTCCATCCATCCATCTCGCTTCGGCAGACACGGTTTTGCGCCGCGCGTTTTCTATCATTCCTTCTCTCTACAGTTCTCAAATGGCAGGGATTGTCACTAAGCTCGGGTGTGACTTCATTCTTTAAATGCGGCACCATCCTCTCCCGTCATCTCGGACGCGAGCGGCCGGGTTCGATTCCCACCTCGACCAAAATTTTGATATCCTTTTCTAATGTCTCATGACGTCGTATGAGCAATAACATCAAGGGACGAATTTCCGGGTACACATTTAGCGAGTCATTCGGCAAGAGCATAGCCATCTAATGTTTCCACACTAATACGAAAACGCGACTAAGGTACCCACTGTAAGAGAGTCCCAGCGATGTGCCTTTTCATTGCTTCAGTTATGTGGCTTTCCTTCGCTTTCGAATGATTAAATGAATGAATGAATGAATTCATTGATTCATTCATTCCATTGCTTCAGTTATGCGCCTTTCCCCTGCTTTAGAAGCTCCCGCTCTTCCATTTTGAGGTTTGTGCGACTGTGTCCTGTCCCAGGGGCCAGATATGCACCTTTTCTCTTACTTTATTTGTTAGCAGCGTGGCATGGGCTTTTGTGATGATCACTTTTTCTTCTTCTTGAGGTTCTTCATGATTATGAGTTGGAAAAGGGGAACACGGCGCGTTCAAGTGTCTCCTCTGAGAGGGAATCACCGCCGTTGCGCCGTGTTTAGTAGTGTGGTAGGATGAAGGTCACATAAAGGTAAAACTTCGCGACAGTGAAGCTGGCTTTATCTAGCGTATTGTGCTCGCTTCAAAATTGGATGATGCTTAAGCTCCGTTTTTAAAAGTGGGACGCGACAGCGTGTTGCAGGGTTGCCAAGGAGTCCACGCATGGCCCGTTCGGCGCGACGCCTTGGCCGAAGGAAAGGAAACGACGCCTGTCTCTTATATCCCGATGGACACCCGAACTGCACCTAAGGGGAGGAAAATGAAATGAAGATTGCTTTTAATGAAATGAAACGACGCCTGTCTGCCATATCTCGATATATCTGTCTGCCAGTCCTAGCCACCTGAACATCGAGAGAACAAACTCCGCAGAACTGCGCATGCGCGCCCAGAGAGCAGGTGGAAAGGAGGACGGTTGGCGGATGTGACGCTGGAGGGTTTTTCGGTTTTCTGTTTTTGCGGCATGTAACTCTCAAACCCAGACGCCTAAAGTTATGCCGAGGCTGGCCGAGGCCGAGGATGGCGCGCGTTTCAGAGAACGGGCGAACTCGTGCATGCTCCAGCGCCTCGTTGCGCTATCTGCGCTTTCGTTTCTCTCTCGTGAATCGGCCCTCTGCTGTTTTGGTAGATGCGAGCTCGGTGAATTTTGCTCTCAGTTCATGGTTTAGGCAGTCCTACCTTCAACCTTTTCCAGACTGAGGTGAGTGCTGTCAAAGTAATTCATTGTGCACGCGCGATGCTGTTTCGTACTTGCCCGCCAACCAGATAAAAAGTGTTCGTCGTCGCTCTGTCACCGCCTTGTGGCTTGTTGAAAGAGCTGCTGCACGACTGCGCAAGTATGTGACGGTCTCGATTATTAATACGGCGTCTTCTGATGTAAATTTCGCGACATCGTGCGGGTGAAGGCGCGCGAGGAGACCGCGGAGTGGCGTCGAGTAGGTCATTCTTTCGCGCTTGAGAGGACTGTTGCATGTTTGTTACTGAGCACCTATAGATAGTCGGTTGCCTCTAACGAAGGTTTGTCTTTTTCAAGATTCATCTCCTTCACTCATGGCCTCTGTACAATTTGGCCGCAGCTGTTATTTCTGTGTGTGCCAGCGTAAACGCGCTGGACTGTGGGATTTTACTGCCTTCCTCGCAGCTTCAGCAGATGGGGTACGTGACTTGCGCTATGAAAGCGTCGGGATTCCCGACAGGTAGGTGGCGTTTACCTGTGCAGACCAGTTGTATGTTTTCCTTCCTTTTTCACGCGGTGCTGCAATGCAGGAGATCAGCTTCTTTGTGATACTTCCGAAGAGCGAAAGAAGGGGCTGCTGGCCAGCGGAGAGCCTAAGTTTAAATATGAGCTGGCTCAGTGTGAAAAATATAACTGGCGTACCTGGGAGTGCCACGAACCTTCTGTACAGCATGAGACTGCAGCAATGCATTCATTGTGCTTATCCGCTCAGGCCCGTCACTGCAAGTAACTCATGTGTAAGGCGACGGATGCCACAAGGAATACGTGACTTCATTAGCCTTCAGCTAGCACTAGGTCGATGCCCATGGAAATATTTATCGTTTTACAACCGAAATAACAGCATTGGTATAATTCTTTCAGTTTGTTTAAACATTTGGGATGCCTGTCCCTACCATAGTTTCCCAACACTTGTTCTGTGTGCTCCAATGCATTCGAGGAAGCTATGGGAAAGATTTCCAGAAAAAAATTAATGCATTCATAAGTAACAGGCAGTGTGTGCCTGTAAGCCGCTGCCAAGGGCACTGAGAGGGTATTCAGACAAACCAAAGATGACGCTGAGCCAGCATGTCTTTTGGAGGAGAGCTAGCGGCCGCTGTGTGGACTTCACGTGGCTGTCAAGGGACAAGGCAGCAGCTGCTATAACCACTTTCCAGAACAGTTCATCCATGCAAGCAGCATATGCAGCATTTACCGTATCAGTGAATCCACTACACTGTTTCGTTTGTTGTAATTAATTGTTTTGGAAATGCACATCTAGTGCATTTACGAAGCAATTAATTCGTGTGTGTATCAACCAGCAGCTACCAATGTCGTTACTTTGTTTTTCTGCTGCAGCAGGAGCCCTCACTTGCTGTACTCAATTCTCGGAGCGAGTTTGTTGAATTCATCTGTGCAAACTGGCCGTGTTTGTAGCATTACTCTGATCTGCAGCTTCTGCAGCGTGCGCCTTTGTTTATTTGCAGATCCTTCCACCAGCTGGATTCTACCTTGACCTCATTACCACAGTGAGCCGAGATTGGTATGGCGTAATGCATACTTTCGCTGTTTCCACAGGTTCAGAGCATGCTCCTGGTCAAGTTTTAAAAAGTTTGAATTTTTGAAAGCATGCCCGCAATGTATTTACTTTTATTGTGGAGTGTGTATTTTGGCACCTCTGCATTTTACGGTACGCTGTTGTTTGGAAAGTTGTTCGGAGCACTTTCGGCTACGTGATTTGCAGAGAGAGAAGTTGGCGAAACACAAATGTGCGTGTGCAGTTCCTTGCCAGGTTCACAATGAATGGAAGATTTAGGCCTGCGCAAATCTGCACTGGATTCGTAAGCATACAGTGTGCCATGTAAACAAGCTAGACTCGGACTCCTTTCAAAGCGGGGGTTTTGAAAATGGGCTCCTTGGAGTACTTTTTTGGTTCCCGAGATCAGTCTCCTTTCTCTTCCCTCTTCCCTTTGCCCGCTTTATTTTGGGACTGATTAATAGTATGGCTACTGATAGCAGGATATTTCACTGTTCATCCAGTTGTTACAAATAGCATTTGGGTATTTTTGTCCATGTTAGGTAGGAAGGTGTGAAGTCGGGACACAGGGTTCCGCAGCAACTTGAGGACCCTTGTTCCACAGGCATGACCCTTGTTCAGTATGAGCACTTTTACAACTGATGGGTGCCTACAGAACTGACAATCGTTTTCTTCTTTTCCTGCGGCCCTGCTCGCGTTTATGATCTGTGTTATCGAGTCAAACACTGTCCCGAATAAGAAAGAAATGTTAATGCGGTATGTGGCTGGGCTAAGTAACATGAGATCCTCTATTTATAATGTTCTCATCAAACAAGGGAAAGCAATAGAAAAACAAAAAATCTTGTTTGAGCAAATTTCTGGGCCAAAGTCTCACTAATGGCACATAACACATTGAAAACATGTAAACAATTAAAAAGAAAATGTTGTATGTCGGCAGAAAAAGCGCATTTGATCTTACCTGAAGTGTAACAGCATGAAGTGACATTCGTCGCGACGTACTGTACAGTGACAACGGCAATTGCGTACCGTTGCCACTGCCACTGGTACACCCGTGTGAAGCGAAACTTGGCAGCAGAGCGGCGCGTTCAGCAGTGTTGCTTGGTTGTGGCTGCTTCAGTGACCTTGTGTTACCAGATACCTGCACTAGTACACTGCACAGTGGTGCCTAATTACATTTCTGAGGCGCTATAAAATGTAATAAGTGAGAGGTGCAGCCTATACTCCCTTCAATTTTCCACAGCTCCTACCAAACTTTCAGTGAATTGTGTATGCATGTTGGCAGCTTGCTCGCTTAAACCATGCTGAAAACACAAACTCTTCTTGTAAAATACGTATCATTGCTGGGCTTGCCGAAGTGAATTGTGGATGCAGCTACTGGGAGCAGTGAACTATTGTCTTTATTAAATGCTGGAATCCATGCCTTTTGATCCAAAGGGGTTCGGGAATGGCGAATGACCCGACAAACAACGCAGGTTCAACAAAAAAGGTGCCTTTATTATGGCAACGTAAAACAAAGCACAACATAAACGCCTGCGCGAGTTCGAAAAATGAAGCGCCTAGGCTAGGCAATGGTAACCTGTCCGAATAGGCATAAAGAAATTGGACATAAGCGCCCGAGCACACACTTATGTATGACGCAATCGGGCAAGCACTCCCGCCGTCAGTAGTCCTCTCCCCGCGAAAGAGCCCCTGACCTTCCCTTTTTAACACCAGGGCTATGGCCGCGTCTGTGCCTGTTCCGCATCTCTGCCTTTCTCGTGCCGCTTGATGCAACGCGGCTATTTTTAGTACACTCTATACGTAAGAAGGTGAATGCGTTATCGTGCATCCGACACGGGCACGCTCCTGACTGCTGGAGCCCATGACTGGCGCACATGGGTGTGCTAGCGCAAGCAGATGTGATAAAAACTAGTCACATTTGTACCCGCAACACCTTTTTCTGTTGGCTACTTTGACGAGCCATTTTTTTTCGGGTAATGGGCGATAGATAGATACAGAGAGGGCGGAAAGGCACGGATGTTAACCCACATTCTACAAGTTCTACAAGCGTTTTTGGGCCTTTTGCAGGGAGAGTTTGTTGATCAGATGTTCAACATTGACCCGCCTCAGAATCTCAGTCTCCATGCAAGGGATAAAATTAGCTTGAGGGTTGATTTTTTTCAATTGCGCCTGCATGCCGGAGTACTTGCCAGCCATGTTGCTTGCATTGTCACCAGTTGAAGAGGTGAGATAGGTAGTCCTCACCTTCATTAAAATAGACGTGGCCGGTATCACCACAGACCCAGCAGAGCCTGTTGAAGTCACTGAGCCATGTGGGTAGACATGTAGGCGGTGTTTATGGTTAAAATGCAGATGATGCAGTGTCAGTTGTTTGAGAGCAGGCAATGATACACCAGATTTCTTAGTAATTCCCGGAATAGAGAGGTGTACCCGAGGTTCATAGACTCCATATGGGTGAGCATGGTCTTGAAGCATGAGTGAACTGCGAAGGAAGATAGGCACGATGAGCTTGAATTACTTTTGCCAATGCAGTATGTGGTCTGAGCATTGGAAGAGCTTCAAGATGATGACTCGGAACTCGTGTGAGGTGCCGAATGTGTGTTCTCATGGTTTGAATAGCAATGTATGAAGTAACAGGATGCCCCCCAGCGACAAAAATTGTGCTTGCTGTTGAGGCACATTTAGGTAGTCCAAGGCAGATTTGTAGAGCACGCGCTTGAACACTATGAAGTGTCTGAAGGTTTGTCTTTCTAATATTGCTTAAAATGGGAAAGGTATGCCGCATATATCCCAGGGACAGCGAACGGTATAGTAGAAGCATCGAGTGCACAGATGTGCCCCAGGGCTTTCCCCTGAGGAAGGAGAGAATATGAACAATCGCTGTCAGTCTCTTTCGCATGAGGTAGAGATGGAGACTCCACGACAGGTTCCCATCGATAATAGTGCCAACAAAGCGGTGACTTCTCTCATAGGGAATGGCGTTGCCATTAATATATATGGGGTAACTTGTCATTTTTTTTTCGTGTGAATGCCACGTGGGAACATTTCTCTGTCAAAATATTTAGGCCCTGCTGACGAAGGTATAACGTCAGTATCGTTGCCGCCTTTTGCAGTCTTGCATGAGCTTAGGGACGGGTCACGCTTGATGCCCAAATACAGATATTATCGGCATATACAGAGATCTGAACAGATTGTGGCAATGAGTCAACCAGGCTGATGAGAGCAAGGTTGAAAAGTATTGGGCGCAGCACTCCACCCTGTGGGACTCCGCGTGAATTTAGATGCAAAGAGATTGGTCCGTCTTGAGTCTGAACAAAACACGACCTCTCGACCAAATAGCTGCGTATCCAGCTGAACATGAGGCCTCAAATCTCAGCAGTTTCTAATGCATCCAAAATGGCCTGTGTTACGTTGTTGTAGGCGCCCTTTATGTCCAAGAACAGCGCCACGGTCAATATTTTCAAATTTTTTTGGTGCTGGACGGATATTACAGGTCAGCCATATTGTCGATGTAAGAGCGGCCACGTTGAAACCCAGACATAAATCCAGGGTAGATTTGGTATCGCTCCAGGTACCATTCCGCATGTGTTAACAACATTCCATGATTCTCCCGACACTGCTGGAGAGTGCAGTTGGGCGGTATGCTGAAATGTCGAGTGGTGATTTTCCCGGTTTAAGGAGTGGAACAAGATGACTGGGCGATGGGCGAAGTTTCCTACAAACCTAGAACCTGAGTGACAGTGGTTCAGCGGCCCTCAGCTCATTGCTGCAAATCATCACCTCATGCAGTTAGTGCTTTACGATAGAGTTGATGAACTTGAGAATCGGACTCCAAGAAAGAACTTGGTCGCGCATAGTTACACGTTGGCTTCTCAGTTAAAAGCAGAAAAAGTTTATAACAGTAAGCCAAATAGATTTTTCAAATTATACTTTAATTGACAAAGGTCACATCAGAACATTGACATGGATGCCACAGGTAGGCATCCATTGGGTATCCTTTACACGGAATCCCGAGAGAGAGGGAAATGCAAAAGCCACGGGTGTGTTGAGACGACGGGAATGTTGGATTGAACAGCACCATTGCACATCTTGACACAGTGCATCACGACCTCAAACACACAGGTAGCCAGTGCCAGAGATGTACATAATGTGTTACAGGTAATTGATTACCTGTAATTTTGTAATTAGAAGTAACTACAGTGGCCGCAACTGGCGAAGGTTAGGATCAATTGGAGAGACATGGGAGAGGCCTTTGCCCTGCAGTGGGCGTAGTCAGGCTGATGACGATGAACCTTTAGTATGCAAGACACGCAATTTGGCAATGGTTTTGTTAGAAATGGCATGCATTTTATGGGTAAAGTTTCGTTCAGCGGTTACAGTTGTTTGTAGTACTCCCAATGTTGGAAACAATTAATGGTGAGTGCAGTAGCAATTGCACACTGACAAAACTAAGGAATCAGAAACTGAGCTTGGCAATCAGTGTTAACCTGCCTCTCTGCATTTGAAAGCCAGCACACTCACGTATGTCTTGCTGATGAGTTTTAGCACACTGACAGACTGACACTGACTGACTGTGACTGACAGATGCAAAACACAGTGGCACTTTAACTGTGGCCATTTAACCACATACAGGGTGATTCTTTTTAACCTTTACAGATTTTTTTTCTTCAAAAAACTGCGATTTTTGGTGCAGTCTGTTGAGCTACATTAGTACAGTAAGGCGGATATTAGGTACCTCATATGGATCAAGAATTAGACGATTAGTTAACCTAGATGAACTATTTAAGTTTTCATTGTAGGGGGCAAAGTTCTACTGCGAAATTGCTGGCCTTCAACATCGAAGGTGAGTCCCGTTTTTAAATTTTCTTAATATGCGATATCATTCGAAATATCGTCAAAAACGTGCATTTGAAACCTTGTTGAGCTGATTTTCACACACTAATTATAGAATGCAGTCACTGCACCTGGCATCGCCGAAATCAACTTCTTCTACATCATCAAATGCTCCAATTGCACCTGCTGTTTCTGACACGTAAGAAGTGTGGGAGAAGGCTTGTTATAAATATCCAATGCAGGAATGCAAACTCGGCTAGCTTTCAAATGCATACTTTTGGTGGTCAATATTTTGAACCGCACTGGTAATTAATAAAATTTAAAAAATGCAGCTTACCTTCAATGCTGACTGCCATCAATTTTGCAATATAACCTTGCCTTTTGCTATAAAAAATTAGTTGATTTTAGTTAATTCATCATTAGTCTGTGGAGATGAATCACAGACACGAGTCATTGTTGGGTCTCCACAAATTTATTTGACAGGACTCGCTCAGCCAGGCAGAAACGGGACAGCGTGCCGCCGGCATCCAGTTGAGCAGCCCTGAAATCCAGTCTGCGCGTGCTTGGCAGGCGTGCTGGGGCTGTCGCCATCTTCTGCGGCCGGACCAAGATGGCACGCTATAGGGCCCCCCCTCTAGCGATGAAGCCATGAGCAAAGTGTGAACGGCGAAAAGCGGATACTCTTGGCGCAAATCGTACGCGACGAGGACTGGCACGGTCAGGTGAGGATGCAGCTGCGCAGTTGGCGATGACGTCGGTGTCAAGGTGAGCAGGTTCAAGGCGGTCAACTGAGATTGTGTCCTCTCGGCCATTGATGAGCTGAAGAAAGTGCTTAGAAGCACACCAGAGCACCTGAACGGACCATCGTATGGTGGCCGCAAGGGTGGGCGTACAGCGTCGTGGCGAACAAAGATGTGAGTGCACTGCTGAAGGTCTGGGAGGGACATGGATACGACGGAATACTGGCACTGATGTGGCGGAACGACAGTGCTCATAGCGCTGTGTAGACGGTATGCGTAATCTCAGATGTCAGCAGGCATGGGTGGCGAGGTCTAGAAGAATTCTCTAGGAACACGGAGAGTAGTGCCAAACGTTAGCTCTGCTGCACAGGTAGAAGAGTCACTGCGAAGTGCGGTGCGGGAACCAAGCAGGAGTAGGGGTAGGCACTTGATCCATGGCAAAGGAAAAGCGGATGCCATAACTGAAGCCTTCAACTTCCGGTGAAAATGCGCAATGACACCATTCGAAATTAGGTGGTAAGAGGTCGTCTTGATGTGATTGATGCCGGGGAGCCGAGTTAGGTCGGCAAGTAATGTGGAGTTGCACTGACAGCCACGATCAGTTGTAATGGTGGAAGGGACACCATAGCTGCTTACCCAAAGTGTGATGAGTGCTGTTCTGATCGACTCTGCGGTTATGTCTAGAAGGGGCATCGCTTCAGGCCATCTCGTGAACCTGTCAGTGCAGGTTAACAGGTAGCGGTGGTTCCCGCAGGGAGGAAGGGGACCGACAATATCAACGTGCAGGTGGCTGAAGCGGGGAGGCGGGAAGGTGCCAAGCGGAGTCGCAGTGTGTCGGTGCACTTTGCTTTGCTGACAGCTGAGCCATGTGCGCGAGCACCAGTGAACGTCGATGTTGATGCAAGACCAGACATAACAAGCCGTGACAAGGCGCTGTGTTGCGCGGATGCCAGGATGGGCCAAAGAATGGGGGCATCAAAGACAGTTTGTCGGTATGGTGGAGGCACGTAGGGTCGAGGGCAACCTATCGATGTATCACGTCCGGATCACCAAATTTGTGGAGATGAATCGCAGACACTAGTCGTTGTCGGGTCTCCACAAATATATCTGGCAGGACCCACTCATCCAGGCGGGAACGGGACAGTGCCTCCGGCATCCAGTTGAGCAGCCACGAAATCTAGTCTGCGCGTGCTTGGCAGGTGTGCTGGGACTGTCGTCGTCTTCTGTGGCCGAACCACGATGGCATGCTATAAATTCATATGAGGCACATAATGTCTGCCTTGCTGTACAATCCAACTCAACAGGCCACATTGATGTATCTCTCATGCTTTTCAAAATAAAATTGTGCAAAAGTTTAAAAAAATCAACTCTATATCACATTTTACTGAGATGTCGTCACATGGTTTTGCACCATTTTTGGTCTTTGAGGAAAGGAAATGTCTCGTATCTTGGTGGGCACCTGAACAGCACTGCAAGGGAAGGGATCAAGGTGATAGTGGAAGAAGAAAGAGAGGAAGAGGTGCCGTAGTGGAGGGCTCCGGAATAAATTTGATCACCTAGGAATCTTTAACGTGCACATGGGCGTCTGCGTTTCACCTCCATCAAAGTGCGACTGCCACGGCCGGGTTTGAACCCGGAAACCCCGGCTCAGTAGCCGAGCGCCAAACCACTGAGCCAGATACACCAATAATGGCAGTTTTGCTCTGCGGAATGTTGCTTCAGCTTGATTTATGCAATTTTCAGTGGTAAATAAAAATTATTCTGACTCCACGGGTATTATAATGCTTGGATCTGCCAATATGAGGCAGGGTCATTTTGTTTCCTACTTAACCTAGTAGGGTGTTTTGTTCAGTTAGTCCTTTTAAGTCCGTAGGCAGTCATTGTCCATGCATGCAGCTTATCTCATTAAGCGTTGATGACAGACAACTGATTGTGGGTCCCAATAATGACAAGTTAGGCAAGCCATTGTACAGATCCGAAGCAGCGTCTGTGTCCCTCACTGGTTGCACAAGCTTTACATGGGTGCCACTTTCGGTGCTGTGTGCGTGCCACTGTCCAGTTTCAAACAAGGAACTGCTGACAACTGTTCAAGGTTTAGGGACACCAAAATTTTCATAGTGTATTTTTGCATTTCAATGATGTTTAAGACATTAGCCAACGTAAATCACAATGTGAAATTCACCTGCGCTCAGTAGTGAACTTATATACAGGTGTCAGGCTTTTCGGTTTTTATTTTCTAAAATTTGGCTGACTTTTTTTGGCGCTTATTTCAGAATTAATTTTTTTCGGCAACATAATATGGTACTCTTGTGTGGTAAAAAGTTGCCTAGAATTTCTTTTAACCTTTTTTCAGCCAGAGATTTGATTTACTAGTAATCAACACAAAAATGGCACAAACAATTTACAGCTGTACTTAGAAATGCCATCACCTATAAAAAAGAAATGGATGAAACTGTAAGTCAAAAATACAAGTGCAATTTGACTTGCAAAAGCTAGGTTGTCATGCTGATGTTGGGTTTCTGCACTGAATGGAGAGAGAAGTTGGGCCTCACGTGGTCTGCATGTTGACAGCGACGGAACTGCTGCTTAACCATCGAGGTAGCCGGAATATCATAATTTTCGTGGCACTTGTGTATGGCTTCGCATGAGTGTCCCTACATACAGTGGAGGAGCCCACTCAACTAAGCAACTGCACTAAGTGGGTGATGGCAGTTAACAACATGCAGCAGTTTATTTACAACCTGTCTACAAATCAACCAAGGCAGTTGCTATCATGCAAATTTAACAATCAGGAATGTTGGGCCAGAGCTCCCTTCTCACACAACTCCATCAGCCTGACCAGCCTAACAAGTGCAGAGCGCAGTGGCTCCTCTCTTTTGGACTGGCGTCAGCACCCTGTCTTGGCCCTGCCTGCTCTCTCGAGACATCACTCCACCAAAAGCAGGGTCGAGTCTCCCCTTTTGGCACCAGAAAGCCACCTTACCTGTAGCACGCTGATGCCCACGAGCACCTTGTGTATTCCACGAAGCCATTTAAGTACAGTTACAGCACAGACCACACACTCAAAACGATAGCAGCAACTGAATGGGAGCCACCATTCAGCTAGGTCTGAGCGCACGACTCTGCCCGCGCTCACTTCTTCACTGTTAGTCTCTGGAACGTGTGGTCCTCATCACGCGGTGTGGTGCTGAAGTGCCACAAACCTGAGGCGTCTGTGTGTTGACTGCGCCTTGTAGGAAGGAAGACCTTCCAAGGCCTTGACTTTTCGTAGACCGCCGTTCCTGCAGTTTACAGTTTGTTTTCAAACAAGCCCACTCATATGGCACAAGGTAGGAGACGGGAGAGAGGGCCTCACAATAAGCCCCAAGGAAATAGCTGAAGAAAACATTGAGCTAGTGGATCCGGGTGTTGGCTGTTTTATGACCCTCTGCACTATAGCCCATCAATTTGACTGCTTGAAGCCTCCCAGTTTGCAGAGGTGTGCAGAATAGCAGAGTAATATACCTTAGAACGCATGACTGCGCTACTTAATCTTAATTTTCTTGAAGGAGCTAGACACGCAGCGGACACGGGACAGAGAAAGAAGACGACACAGTTGCAAGTACCGCCGCCCTGTGTCGTCGTCTTTCTCTGTCCCGTGTCCGCTGCGGTGTCTAGCTCCTTCATGTCTCACCAACTGGCCTATACATCTACCCTCCTAACTTAATTTTCTTCTTTGCCCTAGTGCGTGTAACGTGTCTATTAAAGAATACTGACTATCCTTTTTCACTTATAACCAAATTTTGAAAACTGAATTCGGTGTACTTTATTTTTGCCTAACCTTATTATTGGATTAATTCTTCGATGCAGTTTTCGTTTCAGCAGTTGAAAGATGGTTGTGGCATCACAAGTAAGCATCCGATCATGCGAGGCATACACAGTCTGAACTATAATAGCTCTTTGTTCACGTGCTGCCATTCTGGCTTCTGGAGCAGTTTAGTGCTAGTGTTTCAATGCATTAAAGCTACAGAGCAGTGGTTATACTGTCGCTTCTGTATGCCTTACATGACCTTGTACTTGCTAGTGATATGGCAACTGAAACTACAATGGAAAAAAAAATTACAAATTATTTATTGAGTACTGATGAACTCCACGCGATGATCAATGTTTACTAATGTTTCGTACTTTATTCCAGGGCAAAAGCACAAGCCGAAAAATTTGGTGCCTCTACTCCTTCAACTCATGTCACTGCACTAGTCTGTGACCGGTCTGGCGTACACTGTGTAGCATTCTCCTTGTCCCTCATCTTTCATGAGTAGCAGAAAATATGCATTTCAAGAGTGTTGACAAATATCTCGAGAATGGTTAAGATCGTGTAAGGCAGCCAAGTTAACCTCGTCTGTACCTACCATTGCAGCCTAGGCCTCAAAACCAGTAACTGTAATGTGCACTAACCAATTTTAGTTCATTAGGACGTCTGGTTCCTGAACTTTTTGGTGTTTATTAAGCAAAAAAGATTACAGTGAAGATGAGAGCTTCACAGCAGCTTTTTTTCTCTCCAGAAAAATACGGCATATGGTTTCTTAAATTAAACTTGGCAATACATACATGTGTTCCTGGCAAATGTGCCATCACGCAGGAAGAGGCAGAGAGACCAACATCGATGACTAGCATACAGACTGGCGATTCTTTGGTGGGATGATTGGTCACTAAGATTTGAAAATCGCTGTATTCTGAAGCAGTTTTGAGGACAGAAACGCTCGAGATTGTCAGGCGTACTTTATTTAAGCACAATTTAGAACATTTCTGGTGACAGGCACACATCTTTATGAGAAGGCCTAAAAGGTGCGTAATTGACCACAATGATTGCAAAAGCTTCGGTAACCATCCGGTATTTTTCAACAGCCATACGCCAGACAACTCGTGCAACATGATGAAAAAAACTGGATATGGCTGTCCACTAACAGCACTGTTAAAAATACATGTGACCGAATTCATAGCAATACCATGGCCATGCTAAAATAGAATACATTAGCTGAAAGTGGACACCGCATAACCACTGCCCATGAGCCAAGTTCTACAAAACGTGGATACAGGACATCATGTATTTGTAAAACTACTCGCACAGCCCGATAATTAGATTGCACCTCGCCTGAAACTGGAGATCAAGTATGACGCTGAAGAATGCATATCAAAAACAACCTGTGTGTACCACCATTATTTATTAATTACCCTCAGGGCCTGAAGGCATTACAGAGGGGAGTGGGATAACGTACAGTAAATACCATAAAGTATAGAAAGAAAAGAAAAAGAAAAGAGCAAGAACAAATGCGGCAGAAAGACAATTATCGTGGGAAATAGGCCAGTGAAAACAAATTCAAAGAAAACACAAAAATGTGAAGAGAGAGACTAGATATGGCAGTATTAAAAAAGTATTAGTAATGTCAACTACATGGTTGGGAAGGTCGTTCCAACTCGCACAGGTACTGGGGATGAATTTGGTTTAGGTTTATGGGGTTTAACGTCCCAAAGCGACTAAGGCTATGAGAGACGCCGTAGTGGAGGGCTCCGGAAATTTCGACCACCTGGGGTTCTTTAATGTGCACTGACATCGCACAGTACACGGGCCTCTAGAATTTCTCCTCCAAAGAAATTCAACTGCCACGGCCGGGATCGAACCCACGTCTTTCGGGTCAGCAGCCGAGCACCATAGCCACTGAGCCACCGCGGCGGCCAAATTAATAAAAGAAATGTTCAGTGTGACATTAAGGAACACCTATTTTGTGGAGATGATCTATGCAGCCTGTAACATGTAGGCCTGGTTAGCAGCCACCTCTTAAGGAGAGGATTGGTATCATATATCTTGTGAACAGGACATAAGCAAGAAATTTTTCTTTGGCATGAGAGCAGCGGCAATCATAAGGTAGCCTTCACAGCGGTAACACTGGAGCTATGGTGATAACTGGAAAGCATGAATCGCAATGGTTGGTTTTGTGCAGATTCAGATTCAGATGCTAGTGATCTACCACAGACTTATGGTACATACTCCAATTTAGACAGAACGAGTGAAGTAATTTTACTGAGCTAGAGGAAAGGTAGAATTTTGATGCAGATACAGACACCCTAACGTACGGTTAGCATTGTTAGCAGTAAATTCAAAATGCAATTTCTAAGAGGTGAGAAGTTATATGCACACTGAAGTATTAGTACAAAGACAGTTTCCAAGGGAGTATTGCAAAGTTTAAAAGTGGCTGTTACAACGCCACATTAAGCACACACTTGTTAATGTTAAGTTCCTAGTGCCATGTTCGTTTCAAAACTCGGTTAATATCAGGTTGAAGAATAGAAGCGTAAGAGTCGCTGTTAATTTCAGAGCCTAAAGACAGAAGAGGCAGCATTGTTAGTCAAGTCATTAATACAAACGAGAAAAAGTAAGGGCCCAAGAACCCTGGGGAATGCCTGAGCCCACTGGAGAAGAACAGGAGATAAGTTGATCTGCAGTCACACATTTAGAATACTAGTTAAGGAGGGAAGACGAGGTTACTGAATTTGAACTTTTTCAAAGGCTTTCCAGAAATCGAGAGAAAGAGCTATTTAATGAAAAACAGATTTTAGCCGGCGTGAATATTCGGTGACATGCTAATCTGCGTAGGGGAGGGAATAGGGAAGTGAAGATGGAAGGAGAATGGTAGAAAACAGTGCAGTCATTGAAGAGGGTTGCAACGCAGTAGCTCACCGCATGATGACTTCTTTGGATGAGACCAAAGTCAAGTTCTGTGCATGGACAGCAGGGTGATCAAGTGTTTGGCAATTTAGAGTTTGTCTAAAACACCAATAGCGTCGAAATAGGCAAATAAGAATATGATTGTACGTTGCTGCTGTCTGTGAATAACCTAATAGAGTCCACTGTGAGTGGCACTCGGGTGACGGACTGCATGCATTGTTCGTAGCGCGCACGTCCGTTGGCGTGCGCTGGACATTCGAAGAGGATATGAAGCACAGTCTCAACTGAGCTGCAGTTGTCACAATACGGACTGTCTGCTTGCTTGAAGCAGTATCGTAGACTCTTCGTAAACGCAACACTAAGACAAGCACAATGATAAACTGTTTCTAGATGACGCGGAGGCCCAAGTGGTAGTCTTGATTTGAGCTGTGGGTCGATGGAATGGAGAAAGGGGTAATGATGACTTGGCGAGTTCCAGAGGCAGTTCTTTTCATCCTGGGTATATGGTTTGGCGAGTTGGGAGGCATCTGATTTTGTGAAGAAGGTGCGCTTGTAGTCACGGTACAAATCGAGGAACATGCAGTCTGCCAAAGAACCCTGGCCAGGATGAAATGCACATCGTGTGTAATACAAAAAAAGCTGTGTCTTGCATAAAAATGTTTCATGAAACCCTTGCTGGCAGTAACTGAGAAAGGAATTTGACTCTACGAAACTTGCAAGGAGAGAGTAGATGCCATGTTCCATGGTCTTACAGAGGATGCTAATAAATGAAATGGGTTGGTAGTTAATAGAAGAATGCTTGTCTTCAGACTTGTGCATTAAAACCACCTTCCAATCATTGGGGACCCAACCAGACTCCATAAATTGCTCAAACAGTTTAGAAATGAATTATAGCCCTATAAGCTTTCACATTTTTTTTGAAGTTTAGAGTTGATGTTGTCCATACCGCATGGCGGTGATATCTTGATTTTTTCAACCCCCACAGGTTCATAACAATGGGGTTCACAAGAAGGAAATTACAAGGTGGATAACGAGGTTATGCGATATTACCTGGCCACCTGATGCTTTTAGATTAACTGCAGAGTAATCCGTTTTGTTAGCAACGTTCCGAAATTGTTGGTTATCAGTTAGCATCAGTGGCAAAGTGTGATTGAAAAGTGACTCCTTTGCTTGTTTTAGTGTGGTTTTATATTAAGAAGTAGAGGACTAACACGCATCACACCAGTGTATAGAATTAGACATTTTGGCGGACTGAAACATTTTTTCCCTTGTTTTTTCTAGTGATAAGTAAAGTAAAAATGTTCTCATATTTTGCACATAGGCTGCAAAGTTTAGTGTGCTAGACAGTAATAACCAGGCACATAAAACAGCAAAAAGGCATTCAAAAGCTTCTTCTACACTGCAGCCTTTCTTAGCAGCAACTAATATTTTCTGGATAATAAAAATAAACATGCAAAAGGTAGAACTTTATTTTGTATACACAAAAATAATGGCACTTTTACTGACTGCATGCACATACTGCAGCCAGAGTTGAATGCACTGGGTAAATCCTCAAGGTCCTTTACAGCTTTCAGATGTCGATCAACCGAACAATGCAAAAGTGCAAGCGTGAACTCCATAAATGATGCCAGAACAGAATAAATACTGCCCTTTCTGAGAAGCATGAAAGAGCATTGCACCAAAGTGCGCAAAGGTGGGCTGCATAAAAGCAACAACATGAGATGACTCGTACACGGCATCACAGACCCCACGATGGCTGACCACACACCACTTCCACGGGGCAGGTAGCTATCAGCGGATAAGATGGACGAACAGGCTTCCTCCATGTTCTGGTCTATAAAAACGGCTATCCTAACAGGCAGAGGGATGCGCACTGGGAAGCCAAATGGCTATTCACAATATTCAAGTGAGTTAAGCAGAAATCAAGCTGACAAAATGAGATGAAATCTGTTGCCTTCAGATTTGAGCAGGAACAGAGGAAGATCTTACGCCGTCTCATTCAGTTAGCCTGTTTCAGTGCTTTCCCTAAAAACTTGGAAAATATGAGACACTACACATTTTTGCGCGGTTATGCTCAGTAAATCTGTTTTAAAAGAATACATGAGGAAGGAACCAATCGACAGCTTTACGTATTAGTGCACTGTACTTACAGAAATCAGGTCAACGAGTATGTAACCCCATCAGCTAAAGAATAATCACGCTTTCTTGCTCTGCAGTGCACCACTTAAGCAAAGCTTCCCATTTGTGCAAACGTTTCCTTCCTAGACAACTACTATTACACTCCACAAAGAAAAGAAGCGGCCAGCACATTTCAAACATACATTTCCAATTAGTCGGCAAGCTAAAACCTTACGATGATCATGCATAAAAGATTAAGACACCGAGCAGCACACTTGCAATATCAGCTCGAAAGGTTGCGTCCGATGTCAGCTGCGAATGTAAACCCGATGTTTCATGGTTTCGATGGTCTAGCTAGAACTGCCAGTGAAAGCCGCGCGCATCCTATTCGTGCTCAATTCAAGCGAAAACATTTCTGGCACACGTTTCGCGCAGACAAGCTCATATGCTGGCACAAAAATATTTTTTAGCCGCTAAGTTTCGTGGAGTTCAACGTGCCGAAGCAAATCGTTCCGATTTGTGGACGATATGCGAACGGCAGGCGCGGTACTTGCCACCATGGCACTCAAGTATGTTGACATTCGAGAAATTATTAACACACACCACCTTTTCCTTACGCAGAACTGCCAGTTGTCTTGCTGAACTTACCGAAATGATGCTCATTGCGTGAGAAGGTTCGCCGGCACTCTGCAGGGATGCCTGCCTGAACATATGTCACTTTATGGTTCGTTAGCATTTACAGCACCTGGCAAAAGCATACGACAGGTGCAGCAGAGCACAAAAAGGACAGTAATAACACGACACACATCATTTACAACACATTTCATACACGCGCCACGACCCTAGCACTACGTCACACACAAAAAAAAGGGGAGGGGCAATGAGAAAAGCGCACGCAGCGCCATTACTGAAATTTTGTTGCAGGCGAAACTACGCCTTTTAATTAGAGAAAGACTAACAGTGCGCAAAATCACAAGCACCAAATTTTAACTTTTTTTAAGTGCACTGCTTTTTGAAAAAAAAAAATAGTTCGGTGAGTTTTCGTCAGTGTCGCCATCTGTAGTGCTGTCACTCAAGCCTTCGCAACGGCGCGTCATTTGAACTTACTAGTTTCAGCGTGCGCGTACGAGTCTCTTTGCGGGTCTGCACACAAGCACCTGCTGTTGAGCAATGCTAAACTTTTTTTTACGCTGTAGAAAATCCATTGTCTCAGTGGAACAGAAGTGGCAAAGAAAGAGATGTGGTCTGATTCAGTTGTAATATAACTGCAACATTCCCAAGAAAATAAGAGTTTCCCCAGTTACTGCAGGTCAAAAACTTGGTGATAAATGGACAGTTAACAGGCAAGTGGAAATAGCTCATGACAAAAAGCGCAAAAAGATGAAGACCAAGTGAAAGACTGTTAGTCTTGTGTCTTTTCACTCCGTTCATAATGAAACCTTGACATGGAATAAATTGGGCAAATAAGCTTCCCACTCAGTGATGGGCAGTGAAGTTGAAATACATTGGAAACTGATGATGATGCTGGGTTTTCTTGACTCAAGGGCATCTAAGGCCAAAGAGCGCCAAACACAAGGTTTTTGGTTGGCTCAGGCTAAAGTATGTACTACACGTGTTAAAATCAATACCGGGTGTATAGAGCCCAAGAGTAGTGAGTATGTTCATGACCACAGTGTGTCAGGAGCGTGTATAAATCAGCTAGAATGGCCTAAAGAGGTGTATAGTGCCAAAGATTCGCTGTGGCTTAGCTTGGTTAAGCCCGGTAATTGCGAAAGCAATATCCGTACCTACGCCATGGTACAGCTGGTAGTGTAGCTGGTGTTGGTGCTTGTGGTTAGACTTGTGGTGATGCATCGGTTATACAATCCAAACCAATCCAATCCAATCTGATCTGATCCAATCTAATGCAATAAAGGTCAAATGGAGGTCAGTGGTGGTCACCGCTGCGGCACGGCAAAGGCGTGAAAGTGCAAGTAGTATGGCTTTCGCAATAAAATTGTGTTAAGAATTGTTACATATAAAAGACGAAGCCAGGTAGCCTCAACCGCAGTCCTTGTTTGGAAAAGAAGAGCGAGGCATCTAGCAGCTACGGCTAAGCTCAGCCTTCTCCTCAGCAATGAGGAGGGGCTGAGGTTGCTTGGAGTAAGAGATCTCTTGCAGAAATCCTACATGTGTTAAAATTCTGAAAACCCTACCCAATGAAAGCATGCAGTCATCACCTAAAAATAAAGAAGGGTGCAAATGGTATTTTGTATGTGTATAGCTCTGGGAAGTGCTGCCGTCTTTCTGTTTCGAATCTCGGGCACACGATTAAAATGTGCACAACTGAGATGGTAGACTCCACATCTTGCGCACTGCGGTGCTGGTGTCCTTTAAAAGATGCAAGTGTGTGATGTATGTTCTATCCTCAGTGTGCAGAGAGCAACTTCTTTGAATCTATTTTGTTTTTCCGTGGCATACCTTCCAATCCTTGGTTTTATTGTGTGCAGTTTGTTCTCTGTTCATCCCAGTCCTGCTGTCACTCATTGCGGAGTGTAGTCCTCTAATATGTGGCCTGAGGTCCTGGTATGGAAGTTGGTTAACATTGATAAGACGCAGTTCAGCAGCTGACGCAGCAAGCCTATCAGCTCCCTCATTTCCATCGATGCCACAGTGACCTGGTACCCAGCATATTGTAATTTTAAGGTTCAATGTGTGCGCAAAAATGGAAGTTTGCGCGCAGGGGATTCATAATGGGGCTTTTATAGGGTTTCCCAGGGGACAGGGCTATAACCACACTTAAGGAATCACAGTAAATAACAGAGGTAGGGATTTTCTTTTGCAGGATGGACCTAACAGCCAGCAGGATACCATGACATTCTGCAGTAAATATGCTTGTGTCTATTCATTGTTTTTGTCTCAGAAAATTGACAGCTGTGAACTGCACATGAAAACTGAAAATGTTTGGTTTTGGTTTGGTTTGGTTTTATTGGGGTTTAACGCCCCAAAGCTACTCAGGCTATGAGGGACGCCGTAGTGAAGGTCTCTGGAAATGTCGACCACCTGGGGTTCTTTAAAGTGCACTGATATCGCACAGCACACGAGCCTCTAGAATTTCGCCTCCATCAAAATTTGGCCGCCGCGGCCGGGATCGAACCCGCGTCTCTCGGGTAAGCAGCCGAGCGCCGTAACCACTGAGCCACCGCGGCAGGGCCAAACTGAAGATGTCTTGGAGTCATCAGTGTAAAACTCTGTGCACTGATACTTTGCTTTTAGGGACATGAAGTGCTGTTTTATGCCAATTGGCGACCCATGCTTGCCAACCTCACAAAAAGTTCTTTCACAGACAACTGGATGCACTTCCCAGGGAGCAATCACGTCTCTAGAAGAAGTCATCAGTATTGGAGACTGGTATACTCATTTCTTGGACAAGTGTGGCGACTCTAATAGGTGAAGGTGGGGTTTCAGACGGTCTCTTTGAAAACAGTCAGTGTACTGGTCGGGTTTCGCATAAGCACGCTGCATGGATGGTCGGCATGAGATAATACCTTGGTGGCGTATGCTATACTTGTAAACTTCGCCTTAGTTCAAATGGCTATCAGTCCACCTTATTGTACAAACTAGCAATTGGGCTTGTACGGAAAGCACCAGTAGCCAACCGCAGACCCAGGTGGTACACTGCATCGACCATTTCTAAGGTGGTTCTTCGAGTTGACTCGTACGCTACTCAGCAGTAGTCTATACATGATAGAACTACGCCATTTAGAAGACTCAGCAGGCAGTCTCCATCTGTACCCCACGACTGGTGTGACACGATTTTTAGAAGGTTCACTGCCTTCATACATTTAAGCCTTAACTGCTCAATGTGTGTGACGAACATAAGCTTTTCGTCAACTATGACGCCAAGAAATTTGTGGTCTTTTTGGACAGCAATACTCTGCCCGTTCAGTGTGATGTCGGGTTCAGGTCTAACACCACGTTTTTTTTTAGAGTACACTGACTGTCTTTTCTGTGTTGAGTTTAAATCTGTTCTTGTGTGCCCACTTTGATACTTTGTTCACTCCTAGCTGAATTTGCTGCTCACAGATGGACAAATTACACGACTTGTAGCTTATTTGCAAATCATCAACATAAATAGTGTAGGATATTGATCTCGGTAGGATGCTCTTCAAGTAATTCATTTTGACCATGAAAAGCGTGCAGCTAAGAACGCCGCCTTGAGGGAAACCATTCTGATGTGAAAAACTGCTTAGATAAGGAATTCCCTACACGGACCTTGAATGTTTGTTCAGACAGATAACTCTGAATGGCGGTCAAATACATTTGAAACTGCGTTTTCGATTCATCATGCCTGTGCAGGATAAAGGGCTCTCCCAATGATCTGCCATTATCCCTGTGCCATGCACCAGCCAAAGCTCCCCCCAGAGTGGAAACATGTGGAGGTCATCCTCATTCCCAAGTTCAACAAACCTCCTTCAGTTAAGGCACTCTGCCCCATTCATGTCTTGCCTGGGCAAGATCTATGAACAGATCGTTCATACCCATCTCCGAAACCGTACTGATGCTAAAAACCTCTTTCCCCTGTACATGATCGGTTTCCACCCTGGACTTTCCACCGAAGACGCCTTCCTCCTGCTAAAAACGACGTACTCACGGGCATGCCATCTGGAGGCGAACTTCAAGGGGGCATTTGACGACTTCACCCACACAGCCATCCTGAACAACCTTAATCATATCGACTACAGCACCCGCATCTATCAGTACATCACCGCCTTCCTCTCCAACCGCACCGCCACAATCGGCATAGGCACTATGCGATCCCAACCCTTCGACACTCATAATAAGGGCACCTTGCAAGGAGCTGTCCTCTCCCCACTCCTTTTTAATACTGCTACGGCCCCCTTGGCCCAACTAGCAGCTCAACAGGACCTCAGCTACACCACGTATGCAGACAATATTTCCTCAAGGTCTACACGGGGCTTCCTCGCAGCCAAGAAAGAGGCTCTTCAAAAAGCCATCCTAACCGTTGAGGATTTCTTCACCAGCAGTGGCACACAACAAGCCCTGGAAAAAACTGAAGTGATTCAAACACACGGACCCCGCTACAAGTCAGCTGGCTCTATCTGCCTCCGAAGCCATGACCATCTCATTGAGAAATGCCCCGCTTATCCGGGTCCTTGGCCTCTGGGTTCAACATGATGGAAAACCCACCCACACCCTGTAGACACTCCGCACCTCAGGTCTCAATGTCACCCGCATGATCCGCCGAATAGTGGGGCACGGAAAAGGCATGCGTGAAGCAGCACTCTCCGACTCGTCAAGGCCCTTGCTATCAGCCGCAGGATTTGCCAGGATTTGGTAAGTGGAAGCCAAGAGCGGGAGATCAACTACAGGTTATTTTTCTTGTCGGTCACAGCACTGTGCAGTGTTATGTTCCGAATGAGAGCAAAAAGCATGAGAGTGATGAACTAGAAGCACATTTTGCAAGAACAGGTTTGGTCTGGTTTATTGGGTTAACGTTCCAAAGCGACTCGGGCTATGAGGGATGCCATAGTGGAGGAAGGGCTGTGGGTTTAACCACCCGGGGTCTTTTAACATGCACTGACACATCGCACAGTACACAGGACTCCAGCATCTCGCCTCCATTGAAATGGAACTGCCACAGCTAGGATTGAACCCACGTCTTTCGGGTTAGGTACCAAGCACCATAACCACTGAGACACTGCGTGTTTTTTTTTTGTACGTGTTTGTGTGTCCTTTTTTTCCGAAAACAGAAGTAAAATATAACTGTTTCACTCTGGAATGAAATCGTGGAAAGAAAAATGACCATCGTAATGTAGATCGCTTTTTGCAGTACTTTTTGCCAGTGCATTCACTGCATGGTACAGGCACCATGTACAGGGTGCTCCATATTTATCAGTCAGGGTTGTAAAAAAATTATCTTGCGCAAACCACTGGTATATTTCTGCTAAAGCACAGACCACAGGGTAGCTTATGATATCTGTGTTTTCCGATAAATACTTTAACGCCGGAACTTGCCTGGACTGCCAAGAATCGGTGAAGGACTGGAGTCGTCTGCGCGCGGAATTTTCATGGAGGCGAGCGGGATAGCCGGTTTGAGAGGCTTTGCCATCTGGTGAACTGCGAGGCAAACAATATCCCTGCTCGGAGCTGGGGTAGGTCTCGCAGTACCCCAGTTGGCACAGCCTGTCAAATATGCTGCTCCGCTTACCTAGACGAAAATTCTCCGTGCAGACAAGTGTAGTTTTTAGCCGTTTCCAGACAATTCAAGCAAGTTCTGATGTTTAAACCAATTATTGAAAAACGCAGACTATAATAAGCTACGTTATGGCCAGTGCTCAAGTCCAGACAGGTAAGTAGTTTGCGCAGGAGAATTTTTTTACAACCCCGACTGATAAAAACGGAGCACCCTGTATACCACTTCTGTAAACAGCAGCTTGCATGCACAGTCTCCTATCAGCCGTGAATGTAGGTTGCAATGCAAGCTGGGCTAGTTGGAGGCAGCACATAAAACTGTGCACAGTGTGAGAAATTAGACAGCAATAGAGCAAACACATATGCGTGCCAGCACTGTCTTGTAGCTGTGACAAAATAATATCTGCAGCCTGAACTTGTGAGGCAGTGCTGGTATGTGTATGTGCTCTTTCTATTGCCATTTGGTTTCTCATGCTGCACGCAGTATGTCATCATTGGAGCAATCGATGCATTGCTGTAGTCCTCGCAGAACATTTTCAGAAAACAACATCCTCCTTGACCGAAGGAATACAACTTGCTTGGATGCTGTCAGTGCAGCACAAGGGCTTGAAGAAGCTGATCTGGACCTGCAAGCACACAAAAGAACCACCACAGCTGCCCTGGCAGTAGAAGTGCAACTTTCCCCTTGTGGTTACCCATGCTTCCTGACAACTTGAATAAGTTTTTGCTTAGCACAGTGAAATGCGTAGTGGATGAAGCAATTGCACTGACCGCCACAATTAAAGTATGCAGGTTTTTATGCAGTTGATAAAAAATTATAGCAACCGAAACAGAAGGAATTGCAGATTTAGACCACGACCTAGAATAAGAAAAATTGGAAGGGACACTTAATATCGGCCCTAAGGGTATGACACAATAGCGTTATTGGTCTCCTGGGACTCCACATGCCCCTCCTGGAGCAGTGGTGCAGCAGTTAAGCGATGAACCACTGCGCCCTGCGATGACAGGTACTCCCAGTGGTGAGCCCCACGTTGCTCTTCCCGAGCGACCAATCATTAATTTAACTGCCACCTGCCGTGGTGGGCAGTTTGCTCACTATCTGGTGGGCAGGTTGTGATGACGCCTCAAGGTCACGTGACCAAGATGGCCCACCTGCCTCCTAGGTTGCTCTATGGGCACCACCTGCCCGAGCCATGCACGCGGTTTTTCGCTCACAATGCCGACGCTGACACCGGATTTTCTGGTGACCGTGGCGGGTGGCAGTTAAATTAATGATTGGTCGCTCAGGAAGAGCAACCTTTGTCGCTCAAGTCCCACCGGTGACAGCACCTGCCATCGCAGAGCAGTGGTGCATCGCTTAACCACTGCGCCAGGAGTCGTATGAAAACTTCCGGGGATCTATGAGTGTGAAGTAGAGAATGATGTTCTGCATTTATGGGAAAGAACCCACTACGTTCAACTCATCGCGTCATACCCTTAAGGTGGAGCTTTCAATTTCTACCTTACTCCTCCAGCAGCAAGTGTCCATTTCCCATTGTTGAACATGACGGCCAAGTAAATGAATGAATAAATTTAATTTTGGCATGACTGGCACATTCATATAAGGGGGGGAAGGGGAGTGCTAACAGCCAAATAAAGTTTGATTTTCATATATAGCTGTTATGAAAGAAATGTTTATGCAAGTTACTGGAATGTTCACTGTATTTTACTGTATCATGCATGTATTCATCACTTTCTTAAATATACTGTAATACACCTTACGGACTAACTTAATATATGCACCCAGATGAGATTTCTGACATTCAGATTTAGGACATTATTAATGTAAAGCACAGCGCGGCTCAGCTAGTTGCTTTATAGGCAGTCATAAAGCATTTCATCTGAGTATCCTCAACCAATCACATCGCTACAGTACTAGTTGTACTGACCCCTGTTCATGAATGTGATCTGCAGAACTCACACAGACTATGCGCAAACTTTCTGAATGCAGTTGATCACTCCTTGCATCTACATCTTTATCCCTTTTCATCCCGAATTTTTGTGGCGAGCACAAAAATTTGTGGTGGTTTTATCTCGTTAAGAAGCTATTAAAAAGCTTGTAAACAAATTACGAGGGCAGTAAGTACAGCGGTTTTCAAGGGAGAACCATGTCCAGTATACTGAACACTGGGATTTATTTGTTGCCCTAGGAATAGCACATTTTCATCTTCACTTTAAGAATTGTAGCTACTTTCTTCACTATGAAGCACAGACTGTGGTTGGAATTTTTCCGCTTTGCCACCTGAGTACGAATTGACATCAAGGTTTGAGTAGTCTCCAAACAAAATTTCCTGAATTTCCTCATTAGTTAGAGTC
Source organism: Amblyomma mixtum (assembly GCF_055824585.1). NCBI lineage: Eukaryota > Metazoa > Arthropoda > Arachnida > Ixodida > Ixodidae > Amblyomma > Amblyomma mixtum. The sequence goes on from NC_143013.1 coordinate 159,480,087, forward strand.
TTTCCTACAAATAAAACAACCGAATGGTGCTCAGAAGTATATTACTTGGACGACAAATCCACATCAGGGTGTTTCTCGAACGATAGTGGGAGTTATTTAATTTTGGCACCAAACAATATTGAAAATCAAATGTAACCTGCTTGCGCACGGATTAGAACAATACGAACAATTAAATCGTAGTGACCAGTACATTGGAGATAAAAATATTATCACATTGCGAAAAAACTACTCACAACTAGGGCAAACTTTTAACCACATTCTTTCAAATGAAATTTGATTCTCTTGGTAGAATTTATATATTTGAATTGGATGACGAGGAAACTTTAAAAGAAATTGTTTGCTTGAGCACGTTGCGCGTGGCGGTCTGCTCGTTTAAGCTGCCCTCCTAAAAAGATGCGGCCAAGAGAGGAACTATCATGATGGAGATATTCCTCGTCTCTTCCAGAAGCCGTCGAAATGGTTTTGGTTTTGATTTAGCTTTGTTTGATTTTTTTCATTGCTTTTTTTTCTGATGTCCAGTGTAGTGGTCGCTAGGTTGGAAAAGGTTATAAAGCTGCCGATTTCAATTTAAGTTTTACATGCAATAACAAATATATTTTTGAGCAGTAAAATATAAGAGTAAAAACAAAAAGTAAATAAAATTCAATAATCATTTTAGTAAAACATGGAATAAATAAACAAATAACTGAACAAACTCCAAGTCCTGCCCCCCAACCCCCCAAAAAAGTTCCGCAGTCCCTGCCCTCTAATGAGATTGCTCTTTTGCAGCTGAGCTACTCCTCACCAAAGTATGTCTGTGAACCCAGATACCTTCTTCTCTCCCAGCATTCCCCATGAGTGGTGACTATGGACTACAGACTGCCCTGTTCCTGCTCATGACTTACGCTTGCATCGACCTGCCCACTAGGACTGCTGCTGAAAGAAGCTCAAGATTCTGGCTTACTTCCACGACTGCCACTGATCAGCACTGGCAACTGATCTCTCCAATAGTGTGCTGCCTTCGTTGCCGCCACCACTGCCTAGAACTACTCTAACTGTGCTTACGGTGCACTCGCAAATGCCATACAGAGCTGGGTGTATCGACGGTACTGTTGTCTGCATTGATGGTGGCCCGGCTAACAAAGCTGCTGCTGTCATTCTATAGTCAAAGCTTGATTTAATAAAGTTGCACTCCAAAGAGTGGAAATCAAATGCAGTTTGAAACAAAGGGGACAGGTGTGTTACTTTTTCCCACACGAGTACATGCACCATGTCATGGTGCACCATGTCATGGTGCATGTACTGCGAAATTGAGAATTGTGGTTTACAACTGTAAGTTCAAATCTCAATTCCAAACTATATATACTCACCTATGCACAAAAACTTCAGTTCCTCAAAGACGTACATGTACACAGGAGTATAACGAATAGACGGAGGGGTATTAATAAACCGAGCATGTTACCACTCTGTTTGGGAGGGCGCACTTTGCTGGAGATTAATCTTTCTTGCTAACAGAGCAGAAATACTACAACAGAAAGCACAAAAACATGAAGCAGTTAACCAGCTCTAGAGATTTAAAGAATGGCACAACAGCCTAAGAGAGCTAAATAAGGCCCTGAAGTTTTGGAAGAAGAATCATCAATATAAATCGTGCACTAATAATACAATAATAAAATATTAGATATTAAGATAAATTTAGTCCTCACTTGAAGAAACAGAAGTTTCAATTCTTTGTGTTTGCACATTACCTACAGAAAAACTCTCCAGGTGATAAAACGCATGAAGGAAAACAGCAAAAATGCTGTCAATGCAGTGTAGCACTTCCACAAGAGTATTTCACAGGGTGCCTAAAATAGTACAGACACCAAATTTTTGTTTCGTGTTTTCTTTCAAATGATGCATTAGACATTAATATACATGTACCACTGTGCGATATTTGCCTATGGCCGGTAAATAATTTAGAATTATATTTCTTCTTGACGTTGTTTCGCTTTCATCAACTGAACGATGGCTGTGATGTGTAGTTGGTATCTAGGTCACATGAGACACGATAAAAACGGCAATACAACTGCTGATACGTCATTTGTTGCCATTCCATTTCTAGAAGCAGGCTGGTTTAAATGTTGTAGTGAATCAAACCAACGTAAAAGCATGTATAGTGAAGTTTCTTCCTGCTGACGCAACCTAAAGGCCAACTACATGTCACTGCCATTGTTCGGTTGATAAAACTGAAACAAGAACAACATGAAATAAGAAATTCAGTTATAAATTATTTAGCAGTTGCAGGCAAAAGCAAGTGGTGATTCATAAGTTCACTGTCCAATGCGTCATTTGCAAGAAGAAAACATGCAACTAAAAATAGGTGTCTGTAGTCCATTAAGAGTTTCAACTTTGAACCACTTGGGCACCTGACTCAAAGGCAACCAGACGAAGGGTTGTCTTGAATTCTAGTATACCCAAGCAACTGCTATACACGGCGACAGATCTGGGGGCATGTTGCCTCATAGAAGTTGCAACAGACGCTCTCAAGTGATTGCAAGAAGCTGTGGCCTATTACATGCCAAGATACCTTCAACAAAGCTATGTTTTGGACACCACCGCACATGTAGGTTTATGGTTTATGAGGGTTTAACGTCCTAAAGCAACTCAGGCTGTGAGGGACGCCATAGTGAAGGGCTCCGGAAATTTCGACCAACTGGGGTTCTTTAATGTGCACTGACATCGCACAGTGCTTCCACATAAGACTTTTTTTTTTAGGAATTTTAGGCATTAGGAAACCCGCATATTTCAGGTCAGCAGCAGAGCAAAATAATCACTGAGCCACCACAGCAGCTTCACATAAAGGGTGCTCCCACAGAACAATAGCTGTTATATATGTACAAGAGGCTGTGTATAGCTTGTTCTATATGGCACACTGTCTGCTTATGAATCTAGTACAGACTTGTACAGATCTAAATCTGCTGCTTTCATTCCGTAGGCAAATTACATAGGTGCATTTGTGTTTCCCCAACTTCTCTCTCTGCAAATCACGTAGCCGAAAGTGCTCCGAACAACTTTCCAAACAACAGCGTACCGTAAAATGCAGAGGTGCCAAAATACACACTCCACAATAAAAGTAAATACATTGCGGGCATGCTTTCAAAAATTCAAACTTTTTAAAACTTGACCAGGAGCATGCTCTGAACCTGTGGAAACAGCGAAAGTATGCATTACGCCATACCAATCTCGGCTCACTGTGGTAATGAGGTCAAGGTAGAATCCAGCTGGTGGAAGGATCTGCAAATAAATAAAGGTGCACGCTGCAGAAGCTGCAGATCAGAGTAATGCTACAAACACGGCCAGTTTGCACAAATGAATTCAACAAACTCGCTCCGAGAATTGAGTACAGCAAGTGAGGGCTCCTGCTGCAGCAGAAAAACAAAGTAACGACATTGGTAGCTGCTGGTTGATACACACACGAATTAATTGTTTCGTAAATGCACTAGATGTGCATTTCCAAAACAATTAATTACAACAAACGAAACAGTGTAGTGGATTCACTGATACGGTAAATGCTGCATATGCTGCTTGCATGGATGAACTGTTCTGGAAAGTGGTTATAGCAGCTGCTGCCTTGTCCCTTGACAGCCACGTGAAGTCCACACAGCAGCCGCTAGCTCTCCTCCAAAAGACATGCTGGCTCAGCGTCATCTTTGGTTTGTCTGAATACCCTCTCAGTGCCCTTGGCAGCGGCTTAAAGGCACGCACTGCCTGTTACTTATGAATGCATTAATTTTTTTTCTGGAAATCTTTGCCATAGCTTCCTCGAATGCATTGGAGCACACAGAACAAGTGTTGGGAAACTATGGTAGGGACAGGCATCCCAAATGTTTAAACAAACTCAAAGAATTATAGCAATGCAGTTATTTCGGTTGTAAAACGATAAATATTTCCATGGGCATCGATCTAGTACTAGCTGAAGGCTAATGAAGTCACGTATTCCTTGCGGCATCCGTCACCTTACACATGAGTTACTTGGCAGTGACGGGCCTGAGTGGATAAGCACAATGAATGCATTGCTGCAGTCTCATGCTGTACAGAAGGTTCGTGGCACTCCCAGGTACGCCAGTTATTTTTTTCACACTGAGCCAGCTCATATTTAAACTTAGGCTCTCCGCTGGCCAGCAACCCCTTCTTTCGCTCTTCGGAAGTATCACAAAGAAGCTGATCTCCTGCATTGCAGCACCGCGTGAAAAGGGAAGGAAAACATACAACTGGTCTGCACATGTAAACGCCACCTACCTGTCGGGAATCCCGACGCTTTCATAGCGCAAGTCACGTACCCCATCTGCTGAAGCTGCGAGGAAGGCAGTAAAATCCCACAGTCCAGCGCGTTTACGCTGGCACACACAGAAATAACAGCTGCGGCCAAATTGTACAGAGGCCATGAGCGAAGGAGATGAATCTTGAAAAAGACAAACCTTCGTTAGAGGCAACCGACTATCTATAGGTGCACAGTAACAAACATGCAGCAGTCCTCTCAAGCGCGAAAAAATGACCTACTCGACGCCACTCCGCGGTCTCCTCGCGCGCCTTCACCCGCATGATGTCGCGAAATTTACATCAGAAGACGCCGCATTAATAATCGAGACCGTCACATACTTGCGCAGTCGTGCAGCAGCTCTTTCAACAAGCCACAAGGCGGTGACAGAGCGACGACGAACACATTTTATCTGGTTGGCGGGCAAGTACGAAACAGCATCGCGCGTGCACAATGAATTACTTTGACAGCACTCACCTCAGTCTGGAAAAGGTTGAAGGTAGGACTGCCTAAACCATGAACTGAGAGCAAAATTCACCGAGCTCGCATCTACCAAAACAGCAGCGGGCCGATTCACGAGAGAGAAACGAAAGCACAGATAGCGCAACGAGGCGCTGGAGCATGCACGAGTTCGCCCGTTCTCTGAAACGCGCGCCATCCTCGGCCTCGGCCAGCCTCGGCATAACTTTAGGCGTCTGGGTTTGAGAGTTACATGCCGCAAAAACAGAAAACCGAAAAACCCTCCGGCGTCACATCCGCCAACCGTCCTCCTTTCCACCTGCTCTCTGGGCGCGCATGCGCAGTTCTGCGGAGTTTGTTCTCTCGATGTTCAGGTGTCCTAGCCGGGGCTGCATCGCCAAACGCCCCTTTATACAACCGCCGCGCCGCCTATCCGCTCTATTGCGCATGCGCAGCTGGCGGAGCGCCGGCACCGACACGGCCGCCGCAGCCACGCTAACCGCGCTAAACGCCGTGCGAGGCGAGCGGTGTGTGGAGACGTCACGCACATGTGCAGCTGGTGGAGCGCCGGCACCCACACGGCCGCTGCAGCCACACTAAACGCACGAAGAGCCAGGCAAGGCCAAGTCCCATCACAGCTGCGGCGGTTGCCATGAGAACGGCTATGCTCTCCGGCACCGACACGGCCGAGGCGCAGCCACGACGACGGCTTGAAACCTGCCGTAGTGATGTATTCCTACAAAAATGTTTTTGTCCTCTAGTTTCCTGACAACCAAACTTTTTCTCGCCTGGGAGCTGGTTGTTAACACCAAAACTATGCCGTGAGGGAAGAGATCAAGTACGTGAAAGAGCTGGGTAGTTCTTGCCTTCGGCCAAATTCGCACGCAGCCTTAGCGTTGCTGCGGCGACAGAGGCGTGAGAAAGACGACATCGCGCTAGTGGTACCAGACGCGCTTTTCCTCTCAGTGTTAGTGCGTCAGTAGTACTACTGTAGGTTTCGCCTCGACGCGTAGACCCGGTCGGTAGGGATGGATGAGCTTGAACAGCGTTGCTTCTACCGTGCTGCGCCAGATGGCAGCACCACCGGAGCGCCACGCGGCAGCGGCGCCAGGCAGTTTGCTCCGTCTACGACAGATGGCGCCACTATGAGGCTCGCCGCTTCTGGCCTTGGCGCGCAGTGCATCGATGGTACTCTAATGATATCGGTTAAGCAATTAGCCTGATTTCTAGTCAGACCGCATAAATAACACCGAGTAAGAAAGTGGCCGAGTTGGGGAATCGAAGCAGGGTATCCGGAGTGGGAGACGAGAGCGCTAGCTATTGCGCCATGCCAGCTCGATGGGTTTGAATGATCAAAGGCGCATTTAGTGAGTGCGGTGTCTTCATTCACTCCCATCTTCCGCCCTTCCTGTGGTGGTGGTGGTGAAAAACATTTATCGTCTAATAATTTTTTCACAGAAAGGGGATTGGGGTAGGACACTATTGGCCCTTTGCCTCACAATACTAGGTGGAGCCCCTATTCTGGGGCCTATTGGCATGCAACGCCGCCCGCGTCCGTCGAACCAAGGCCTTTTGGGTCTTTAGGTGGCGACAGCCGAGCAGGGCCGCCTGCCAGTCCCCTCTGGTGCGGTTGGAGTTGAGGGGGGTAGATGGGTTTGTTTGACACGCCCAAACCATGTGCAAGGTGTCAGCCAACCTCCCCACAGAACTGGCACGCGCCATCAAAGGATTACTGAAATGTTTAAGCACCACCGGGCATAGTACAGTGTTGAGAGAAAATTTGGAGGAGGCGTTGTTCCGGTCGATCCAGACCCTTAGAAGGGGCCGGGTAGCGCCGATGCTCCTCGTCGTAATCGCGGATGTGTTTGAATGTAAGGGCCAGATAGTCTGATTGGAAGTAGCCTTCCAAGAACAGGGAGATAGCCCGGGGAGAGAGTGCGCGGGCGGCCTGATCGGCCTGTTCATTTCCATGGAGTTCCCTGTTGTCCGGGGCCCTCAATCAGGTTGCGTGCAGTTGGATCTTCGCATAGGCAGGTATTTGCAGTATGCGCCAGGCAAGCGGGGGAGCCCAGCCCAGCTCATTGATCCGGCAGGCCCCTTGCGAGTCGGTGAGGACTAGGGGTGTGCGAATATTCGATAATTTCGAATATTCGATCGAATAGCACGGTATTCGATATTCGCTTCAAACCGAATTCTCGGTATTCGAAATTTCGAAGTATTCGTCTCGCGCGAATAGTGTTACTGGGACGCTTGCCCGCTTGCTTTATGTGGTTTCGGTTCCGAGTATTGCCGCATAGATGGCCTTTTTTTTATCGCACTTTCAACGCTCGGGGATCAGCCAATACGCAAATCACGATCACGCCGGGGTGCGAACCCAGCGACACGCGAAAGAAAGGTGAGGGCGACGCGCTCTTGCGACAGATCGTGTGTTCTGGCCGTCTTCGAACCTCCGCACTAAGGTTGCCATAAGTCGCGTCCCTACCACCATGTCGAGGCAGACGCAATGAAGGAAGAACACAGCCGACAGTCGTCTAAGCTTCAAAACAAGAAACCTCCGTTTATTGTCAGCGAACCCTTTATTCTATGGCTGGCGGTGACGTTATCGATGAGCTCGCACACCTCAAGTACTCGAACGCGGGCATCGCCTTACCGCTTTTAACCCCCCCCCCCACCCCCCGGCCCCCTTTTTTTTCAATACAGCTGCGGAAAAGATTATCTGATAGGACAGATGCGACGATAAACACGCAGCCCTACCGCGCTATCGCTTCACCCTATCAGGTGACGAATCATGCGTACCGAACATGGGCGACCGTTCCCTCGGCAGCATTGAAGCAAGCCATCGTATTACCGGCGGAGGCGAGGAAAATACAGCGGCAGCGCGGGGACCCGATGTCGCCGAAGTGTATACTTACTTCAATGGAAAGGGCGTATTTAGCATGTGATAACGCCAAGCTTTTTTTGCACCCGTGGAGGATTACTGCCGTTAACGCTCGGCATCGGGGAGCTTGCTGACGCATACGTGACTGCCGAACTTTAGTAGGTCGGAATGATTGCATCCGTCTATGACTGGCGTCTTTTTTTGCTATTGTGACGGCTTGCGGATTGGTGGGAACGGAACGCCGTCGTAATCAGGGCATTGAGCCGTCTTCGGGTGGTGTGCCGCCCTCCGTCGCCGCAACTCGGGCATCCGGTACGTTGGAGGCTCAGATCATTTTTGGAAGCGCGATGCTAAGTGCTGCTCGGAGGTACTACTGGGGACAATTTTGCCAGGAGGCGCGAGCGGTGCGAATGACGTTTCGCTTGCTGCGCTAGAGTTTTAAGAGTTTTAGAGTTTTAGAGTTTTAAGAGTTTTTTTAGAGTTTTAATGTAACCGGAACGATGTTCAGATCCTTCAGTTTGATAAGCGAAGCAACGCTCCGGCATACATCAGCCACGAGCTGCTAGTGAAATGCAAAAAAAAATGCATCGTGCGACACGCCTTGTCAGAGTGACGGCATAGGCTGGGAAGAGCGCCAGTTTGCCGCCCTAAACGAAAGAGAGACAGAGCAGAGCCAACGTTTCCATACGAGCACCCCTCGGATAGCGAAATAGACGCGCCAATCTCCGGCCGCAAGGTGATGGCGATACATTTGAACCGCGCGCGGAGCGTCCTGAACGCTATGTCCCCGACAGTACGGCCAACCTATCGGCGTTGTGGGAGCTTTGGATACGCGATGGTGCGATGCTGCCAGTGCTGCTAGGAGGTCCGGTCAGCCTATGTTCGATTTTAACATCTTTGGCTGCAGCAGTCCCATCGGCGTAACCGAAAAGAAGGCGCAATCCAAGCCAAGAAGTGAGGATCCTAAACTATAGAAACTCAAGCAACCCAAGTGGCAAGTCGGTGCACCGAACGTGATTGCCGAGCTCAGTGTTAGACATTCGACCCGTTCGACCACTGGTCACCGGTAGTGCAGAATATCCTTTTTTTTTTCATTATTGTTCTCAGTGCTCTTGCTGCAGTGTAGTGCAGTTACTCCTATGGTTTCAGTTACTGGCTGTACTACTGGCACCGTTCTGTTATACTGTTATTTTCTGTATTTATCTCTAATTTCTGATTAGAAAGCAGGCGGTATTTTTATGTGTTTTAACTTTTTAATACAAAAGCGGTAAAAATTGTTCTTAACTCTCTTTAGGTGCTCTCTTAAAATTTTGAAGCATGGTTTTAAATAAAGCCTCAGTGCAGTTTGTAATGGCCTCGTGTGTTAGGAAAATAAATGGTTTTGGAAAGGCCTACTGTCATTCAGCCTTTTTTTAGTGCCAGAAGTACTATTCGAACTATTCGCTTCGAAATTATTCGAAGAATATTGCTATTCGCTTCGAATTCGCTTCGAATCAAAAAACCACTATTCGCGCACCCCTAGTGACGACGTGTTTCGACTTGGGATTAGTGAGAGCCAGAGCAATGGCAATCTCCTCCGCGTGTGTTGCGCTGTAGGCTTTGAAAGTGAGCCCGGTAACTGCGTTTGTGTTGTGCACGACTGCGGCCTTGTACCACTCCCCGTGGAGTGGGCCGGCAACGTCCACGTAATACACGTGTTGTGTGTTACCATACTATCGAGCCAACGCTTCCCCGCGCGCCTGGTGACGACCGATATGGCCTTCTCTGGACATGTTACGGGGATAGGGTCCGACCGTGAGGGCGCGTCTCCAGGGTTCTGGCACTCTGTCCCTTTCCTCATTGTGGTAGTCGTCTTTGATGTGTAGTCGGTCCAAGAGGCGGTGACCAGACGTGGTCTGTGCAAGACGCGTGTATTAGTTGACTAAGTGGGCTTCTCGATGTGCCCGGAATGTGTTCACCCCACCCAAGGCCAGTAGTCTCTGGTTGGATGTAGCGACCGGGAGATCGAGAGCCCGCTTGATGACCTTCCTGTGGATGACCTCCAGTTGGTCATCATCGTGTTTGCGCAGGTGCAAGTAGGGGGTTGAGGCGAGGATCATACTCGTTACGAAAGCATGGGAAAGCCGTAGTAAATCCTTGCTTCGTAATCCACCCCGCTTGTTGGAGACCCGGCGGACCATGCGGCTTACCGGGCCTCCCACCGTGCGAAGTTTCGCTAGGGTGGTGTCGACCTTGCGGTGGTGGTGTATGAAGAGGCCGAGGACACGGATCTCCTTGGCCTCCCGGATCGGTCCCGAGGGGAGACTGATGCGAAACGGAGTTGTGTCTCGAGGGGAGGGACGTAAGTGCACAAATTCTGATTCAGCTGGGGCGCACTTGAGTCCGCAGTAGGCCGCGTAGTCGTCGACTAGGGTAGTCGCTGCTTGCAGGCAGGATTCCATGTGGCCCAGGTTACCTTGCGTGGCCCAGATTGTAATGTCATCCGCATAAAGAGCGTGATGTATCCCGCGCAAAGAGGACAAGTTGGAGGGAACACGAAGCATTGCCGAATTGAAGAGCAGGGGAGACAGGACCGCGCCTTGAGGTGTTCCCCTCGAGCTGATGGTGTATGGCCCGTGCTCCACATCTTGTACGTGTGTATAGTCTTGACAGTCTGTAAGAAATTGTCTTATGTAATGGAATGTTTTGTGGCCACAATTGGTGTTACTGAGGGGGTCCAGGGTTACTTTCTGTTGGACGTTGTGGAATGCGCGTTTAGGATCCAAGGCAAGGACCACCTTGTCTTTGTGGGGGGACATTCGACAGGATCTAAGATGTCGTGGTGGAGCTGCAGAAGTATATTCTTTGCTGATTTGTGAGGGCGAAAACCGAATATGGTGTCCGCGAAAATGCGCTGTGTTTCGAGATAATCGGAGTCTGTCGTGCACCATCCTCTCCATCAGCTTGCCGACACAAGACGTGAGGGAGATGGGGCGAAGGTTCTCCACATCAATAGGTTTGCCGGCCTTCGGCATGAAGGTCACGAGAGCCAATTTCCAATGAAGAGGGAGGGAAGTTTCTCCGTCCCAAATGCTATCGATGTAGTCGAGGAGCGCTGCGTAGCCTGCGTCGGGACGGTTGGCCAAGAGCTTGACCGCAACTTTATCTGGCCCAGGTACACTATCCCGCTTCATCATGCTTAAGGCAGCCCAGAGGTAGTGGAGATGGAACGGGATGTCCAGCACCCTGTGATCTTCGCCTGCATACGAGTATTCCGCCGGCCGGGGGGGCTTAGTGGTGCACAGGTATCCACCCCTGAGCGTATGCGCTAGCTGTGTTGTAGTTCCTGTAAAGTTGGGCAAGACCCTATGGAACTGGCGTTGGGTTTCCGTGCGTGTTTGTATTGGATCGATGAGAGCGCGGAAAAGGCGCCACGTGTTACGGCCAGACATCTGGCGCGCAGCCGCGTTGCACTGGTCCACCCAGTTAGTGTCGGCTAGCTGAGAAGCATATTCCGCTGGCTGTTGTGGAAGTTCGAGGATGCGTTTCCTTAGGGCTGCTATGTTTCTGTTTCTTCCACCGTTTGGTAAGGCTGCGGCGTGTTTCCCAAAGGTGGAGCAAGTGGTTTTCCACGTCCGTTTGTGTTTCTGTGAGCTGTATCTGCTTTTCGTGTCCTCTTAGTGGAGACGTGAGCGATTTGGACCAGGCATCGTACCCCGACTGGAAGGGGTCTACGATAGGTAGAGAGGAGAGGAAAGCCGTCCAGTCCGGGACACGAGCTTGTGCTAGTGGGCGTTTCAGGGGACGCATGTAAATGGTTGTGCTGATTATACTGTGATCACTACCCTGAGTGTCCTCTGTATTCAGCCAGTCGGCATGGCGTATGTTGCGTGTAAATGTGATGTCCGGGCAAGTATCTGGTTGAATCGAATTGCCGACACGTGTTGGGTTAGCGGGGTCAGTGTGTAGGGTGAGTTAAAGTGTGGAAAAAAGTTCCGCATGCTTCCGCCCACGCCTGTCCTCTCGGGGGTACCCCAATAGCCTACTCGGGCCGTTGAAGACGCCGACGATCAGGAGGGGATCCCTTCCCGCCATTCCCGCCACCTGCATAGCTTGGGTGAAAATTTCATTGAACGCGACGTTCTTGAGTTTCGGTGGGCAGTATATGTTTAGAATGTGTATAGGTGGGTCAGACCGTTTTAGGGGCAGCATTGACACCATCGTGTATGTGAAAGGCGGTGTCACCTGCATAGCTTGGGTGAAAATTTCATTGAACGTGACGTTCTTAAGTCTCGGTGGGCAGTAAATGTTATAGGTGGTACATATTGAATGCCACCAGCGCAAACGACGCAGACAAAGTAGAAGAAGACACAGGACACAGGGGCGTTGCATCAATACACGTTTGAAAGAGCATGCAAATAATCTGGAAGCTAACAAATCTAATAATCTAGTTGACCATGTTCGAGAATGCCAATCTTGTTTTCCTTCATTGCCTTACTGTGATATCCTCTACAAACACCCAAACAAAGATTATGGAAGCATATCACATGAGGAAAAAAACAAGGTTATGCGTCAGTAAGCCATCTATTTCATTATATAAGAGTGAGGTTGCATACCTTGATGCCACATAGAAACATGGGTTGTGTTCACTAGCTGATAAGTTGGCCACTTTTTCTATAAAATGTACTACTTTCCTTGAATAAAATTTCAGTTGTGAGTCAGCGCTTGTCCTGTGTCTTCTTCTACTTTGTCTGCGTCGTTTGCGCTGTTGGCATTCAATATGTACCACCAACTCGCCCGTTTGGCTATAGTTATAGGTGGGTCAGACCGCTTTAGGAGCAGCACTGACACCATCGTCTATGGGAAAGGCGGTGTTTTGGGAAGCGTGACCTCCTGCGCAGTATATCGCTTGTGAAAGCGTGTACATGTCTGCGGGTTGTGTTGAAATGTAGTGTAGTTTGTGAGTTTGGCACCGGCGCCGGGTTCATGAAGGGCAACCATGGCGACGAGGAACTCAAGGGTCTCAAGATAGAGGCGGAGATCAGCCCGCTTCTTGCGGTTCTTGAGACTTCGGCAGTTCCACTGCGTTAGTGTAAGCGACTGAGTTGTTCTTGCTCGCGACATAGGGTTGGGGGCAATGGTCGGAGGCGGAGGGTGGGGCGCGCTGACGTGCAGGAGTCTTCCGAAGAGTCAAGCTCATCGGGAACCGCTGTATTGAATTTTGAGGGGCGGTTAGCGTCCCTGATGGGCCCTGTGCGTGTTAGAACACGCGGATTGTCTTTTATCCATTTTTTGATAATGTGTGTTATGACTTGTGTCACCTGTGCGATAGCACTCTCCATGTGACGCGCGATGGTATCGTGGATAATTTTGGGGAGGTCAGCCAATTGTGTTTTGATCGCGGTCACCCGAGTCTTCAGGGCCGCGGCGCGACCCTCCGCAGGATTAAGAACCTCCCTTTCTCGTCGCTCGACGCGGGCGGAGTAGGTAATTGGGCTTAGAGCGAGTAAAGCTCGATGACTAGTTTGTCGTTTTGAGCTCGCAAGAGGGCGAGCGCGCGCTTTAGTTCCCATGTCTGGGTGGTGCTGGTGGGGGAGGAGGGAGGACGGGAAGGAGAGGAGGCGGCCGTCGCCCAGCTGCCTACCTTGGGTTGGTTGCAGGTGGCGCCACCAGATGAAGCGCTGAGAGCTGGGAACTTTGCTTCTCCAGGAGGTGGCGTTACTGCTGCTGTCTTTCTAGGGGGAGGCGGCACGCCATGGCGTGGCGTCTTCTGGCCAGAATTGGCTCCCTTGGGTGGCTTGATTGGCGTCCTGGGCCCTGGCTGCGGAAGCCGGATGAATTTGCTGGTGCTTTCGCGGGAGAGCTAGTGAGGTTCGGGCCCCCGCTGATTGTGCACATCGGATTGCAATCGTGGGGGGCCATACCCTCAGTACCAACACCCACGTTTTGGCCACTAAGGCCGCATCTTTCTTTGACCGGGGTGGGATAGTTGTCCACCCAGTGCCCCAGTGTGCCGCAACGGTAGCACGCTGTCACTGCTTTTTTGTATTCCTTGGCGGGAGTCAGTTGTGCGTTATAGGGACGCAACGCGGAACGTTGCGTCCTTCGAAAGTCAGTACAGCTACGTTCGATTGTCCCAGCTTCCGCCCATGGACTACTTCACCACCGCGCCACTGCACATTATGTTTCTGGGACTCACTTGTTCCTAGGTTGTGAACAGAAATCACACCGGAACACACTTCACCGGTGAACTTGAGGTGTCCGTGAAGCGTGAGTGATCCTTTGCTCGTGGGGAGTTGAATGTCCGTGAGGAGCTTTTTACCTACTTCGGGGTTCTGCGTGCCACAGACAATTATGTTTTGTTCTCAATTTGGAGAAATAGCAACGTTGTGAATGTGCTGCCTACCGATGAGTTGCGATATGGCAGCCCCGAGTTCACTGCTGAAGGGCTGTCTTGAGGGCGACCATACTGCGTGGCCTCAGCACGATCTAGTAATCGACAGGCTTCATCATGACTGTTGACTTGGGCCTGCACTTGGAGAGTGGTGAAAAAGTCTTCAGTGGAGATTTAGAAGACGGAGTGCGAGCGTCTCCCGTTGCTGAGTTGTCGACAGGACTCTTCGGCATTGCAGCTCCTCGTGCGTTCTGCCGGCGGCAGCGCCGGCTCTCAACGACTTGAAAAACGAAAGCTTGCTGCGCCGAAATGGTGGATGGGCCGTCCCCTGGCTTACATTGACAGCCGACCACGACAAAGTCGTGGGGACGTAGCCGCTTTGCTCAGCCAGAGCCATGTTGAGAGGTTGACCGGTGGGCGTCTCCGCAACCCTTTGCGGGGGAGCCGGAGTCGTTAGGCTCAGCTCGACCGCTACGTGGTGATGCGGAGGGTTGCTCGAAATGGCCGAAATTTGGCGTAACTGGGTCAGATCGGGGTCTCTAGGATCCTGCTGACTTCACGGATGAAGTCGCACAGGTTTGATAGGTGTTACATCAGACTGCCACGGTTCCAGCCGAAAATTGACGGCGCGAAGCGCCATGCGTCCGATCGCTCCGCGCTTAAACGCGGCGTTCCTCTTCCTGTTAAGGAGAGGTTCAGGTGTTCGTCCAGATATGCGAGACATACACATTTCCTTTCCTCAAGAAACAATTTACCGAAGAGCAGGTCCGGTCAGCGAGCGTCGAGGAGTACGGACGCGGACACGTCGGCTCCGCGAACTGAGTGGTTTAATGGCGGATTTTTTCCTACGTTGACCGTAAATGTGTTTTAAACCTGTTTCCTAAGGTACAAGCAACCCGAGGATACCACATTTGTGCCGGCAAGTGCATCTTTAAAGACTGTATCGTCATTCCAATTTCGCCAGCGTTACACGCCATGGTAGGCTTACTTCGACCGGGGAGGCGGCGACCGGCGAGCTCCCGCCACCGCCGACCACGGCCAGCTCCACAATGACGATGGAAGTGACGGTGGTGGGAACCGACATCGATCCCAAGGAACAAGGAAAAGACGAATGGATCATGAGGCTGAAGAAGCGAGCCGAAAGAATGGAGAACGAAGAACGCCACCTAGGACGCCAACATGGTGCCGCAGACGCGGCGGCAGCGAATGCCGCCACTGTTGCGACTACCGACGGCAGCGACACGAGAGCCTAGAGAGAGGCGGGACGGAAACTCGCTCAACGTTCAATAGCCTCAGACCTCCTGAGACTTCCAGCGACCGGATGGAAAGTAGTTCTGCGGCCCAAAGAAGGACTTACAATGCTGAAGAGCACCACTGAGATGAGAATTGCGGCGTCCATCAGGGAGAAAGCCGGAATCAAGAACGAGGAGGCACTGAAGGCCAGACTAGCTATAAACGCCAAGCAAGGAACGATTACCTACCACTCGCCTTGCTACGAAAACGCGAGGAAGGTGGAGAAAATTGAAACTGTCAAGATCGGAGACAAGGAACGCGGTGTGACCACCTGCATGAACGCACCAGAGAGTTGCGGCAGGGGAGTCATCCATGGAATCGATGAGGAATACACACACAAGTATGTACTAGAAGGACTGAGCATTAACGGATTCAACCCTCTAGTCATAGACGCACGAAGAATGGGCAAGACCAAATATTTCCTAATCACCTTCGATGAAGGGAAAGTACCACGCAGAGTAGTCTTGAGCGCAATCATTTTCAAGTGTTTTCTTCACAAGAAACGCTATGAGGTCTGCTACAAGTGCGGAGGACTTGGCCACCGCTCGGACGTCTGCGACAGTGAGGCGACCAAGTGCCGCGGCTGTGGCACGACATCGCCCCCCCGAGGGGCACCAATGCACACCGCAGTGCCATCTATGCGGCAAAGAACACTACACCGGGGACAAGAGGTGCAAAAATCTCTTTCGCACCCCTTATATTGTCAAGAAACGCCAATGGGGAGCCAAACAGGAGGCTGAAGAAGCGAAGAAAGAAGACCGAAGGAACAGCCGCTCCCGTAATAGATCCGGCAGCAAAACGAGGTTCGGTCAGAGTCCTTCCCCCGGCTACAAACCGGACAGCAACAGCGTCGCAAGGAGCAAGCAGCAAAGGTGAGCTGGCCAGCTAAAGTTTCTCAGGACTCCGGGACAGTTAAATAATTAAAAAAAGCTCATTAAACAGCAGGCAGATCAGATTAAGGCTAACTGATTATATTAAGAAGCCAGAAGAGTGGATCAAAATGCTAGGAACGACAGCTAAACTGCCCTAGAAAACAAACCGCAACAGGAAAAGGCAATGGCGCCTATGCAGGTGGAGCAGGATAAAGAGGTTGACACAGTGAAGGTTGAACAAGCCCGATTAAAAAAGAAACGTACGGAAGAGTCGGATCTTGAGACCAAATTCGATCAACGAAACGACAAACAACAGCAGGACATGAAACTACTGAACGGAACACTAATGCAATTCATGAAACAAGTCACAGAAACGATCAGAGTAGAATTTGCAAAGCGAGACGCTGCTCTCACGGCGGAATTCGAAAACAGGGACCAATGGATATACGCGGAATTACAAGCAACCAAAAATGCCTTGGCCAAGAAACAATAATGCTATCTGGCAGTGGAACTGTAGGGGCTTTCTGCGTAAACGGGCCGTTTTACAATCGTTCCTTGCAAAGGGAGACAAACCCGAAATTTTAGCTTTAAAACAGTGCGGCAAAAACGGGAAGCTGCCCGGTTACAAATCGTACCCGTGCTGAGGGGACAATACGCAGGTTGCCACCCTTGTCAAACGCAACGTAACCACGCTGCAGCACGAGACAGGGCACGTCCAATTAGATCACACACTAATCGAAAGATACCGCGTAAGCGAAGAGAGAAAAGCCTATTCATCTTAAACGTGTACAGCTCTCCGAAACAGAGAGAGGATTGTGGCTTTGACAGGCTATTCGCAACAACGAAACAGATAGCGGGCAAAAACTCTATCGTCATTGTCGGGGACATTAACGCTCATTACCCCGCATGGGGATACAAATTTACGCAAATCAAGGGCAGAGAACTCTGGGACAGCATTCTCCAAAATGAGCTCATCTTAATCATTGACCCCATCAAACCAACAAGACAGGGCAATAGCGTGAGTAGGGACACTACACCTGAATTAACACTCACCGGAGGCCAAATCACGGCAAGGTGGTGTAACAGGGGGAGGTAGTGGAAGCGACCACAAAATTATTGAGATCGTGGTAGAAGACGGATAGCCCACACCGAAACCCAACAAGGTCGCAGCGGTAAATTGTGATCTATTCAGGGCGAACCTTCATACCCGAGACGCAATCAGGGACATAGAATCTTGGGGCACAGACATTCTCGCGGCAGTTAAAGAAGCCACCGAAGAGGTGGAAGCAGACGAAACGCAAGAAGAGGTGGACAGGCGTATGATAGGCCTGTGGCGCAGGCAAAGGGAGCTAGAAGCAAAACTTGCTCAAAACAAGGGGAACAGAAACATACGTAAGCTTCTAGCCAAACAGAATAGAGATATAGAGGAGCCCATGCTGAACTTAAGCAGACAAAACTGGGGTAGTATCTGCGATCAAATGGACCGGAGAATCAGCAAAGCCAACACGTGCAAAATGCTCAGACATCTCTTAGACCCGGACAAGACAAAGTATGAGGCACGACAACAACTACAGAAACTCGTATATAAATACGAAGGCACTAGCGACCAACTAATCTCTGAAGTGAGGGACAGGTATTTGAGGTGCCCATCACCGACACCCCTGCCCGAGTACAATGGCAAAGATAATCCTCTTCTGGATGGGCCCATCACCATCGGAGAGGCTAGGGCGGAGTTGAACATACTCACAACTAAAACAGCGGCAGGTCCAGACAGAATCAGCAATGGCATGCTGAGGAATTTGTATGATGCATCAATTAGAAACCTAACAGCGTGCATGCAGGAATGTGGGGACAAGGGCCGAATCCCACCTACGTGGAAAGCGCCCAACCTAGTCCTTATTCCGAAACCAGGTAAGAAGCTAAGTCTCGAAAACCTGAGGCCCATTTCGCTTACCTCATGTGTAGGTAAGCTATTGGAGCACGTTATTGCAACGAGGCTAAGCAGATTCCTAGAAGAACAAAAACTTTACCCCGACACGATGATCGGATTCAGAACAGATCTTTCTGCATGCGATGTTATGCTTCAATGATGTTATACTTCAAAGAACAAGTGCTAGACAACGAAACAGCTCATACCAGAGTAATACTCGGGCGAGACGTGGCCAAAGCTTTTGACAACGTTGACCACGCAGCCTTACTAGAACGCTTAGAAACTCTAAATGTAGGGGGAAAGGTATACAACTACGTGAAGGACTTTCTTTCAAACAGAACAGTTACTATCAGCCTAGGAGGGAAGGAAGAGAAAGGCATAAGGCTGGGCAACAAAGGTACTCCCCAATGTTCAGTCCTATCACCAACACTCTTCAACATTGCAATGACTGGCTTACCAGAGAAATTGGCGGGTATAGAAGGACTCAACCACACAATATACGCGGACGACCTCATCCTCTGGGTTACCAGAGGCAGTGACGCGCATATCGAAGGTACCCTCCAAAGAGCGATCGAGGAAATTGAGTCGTATCTAAAACAAGGACTCAAATGTTCTGCCGAGAACTCGGAAGCGCTCTTCCTCGGCCTACAAAAGAGACAAAGCCCCATGAACATGGAATAACGCTAGCGGTAAACAGGGACAAAATACCCTCAGTGGAGATGATTGGAGTACTGGGTCTTAGGATACAGACAAACGTTAAGAACACCGAAACGATACAATAACTCGAATCGAGTGTAGGCCAGACGTGTAGGCTACACAAAAGCATAGCAAATAAACACGCGGGAATGTAGGAGACAAACCTCTTAAGACTAGTTCAATCATTCGTAATCAGCAGAATCACATACGTGGCACCATACCTACGGCTAGCCAAAGCAGAAAAAAAACAAGATTGAAATCCTAATTAGGAAAGGCGTCAAAACCGCTCTGGGCCTCACCCCGTGCACACCACCCAGAAAATTCGGAACATGGGGATTTCAAACACACTAGACGAGACGAGCTCATTGAGGCTACCAGAGTAGCGCAACAACAACGAGTCCTACGCAGCCATTCAGGGTTAAAAATACTAGAAAAGCTAGGCTTCGCACCTCGATCGCGGCTCAAACACACGGAGAATATCCCAAAAGACATAAGGAACAAAATCAGAATCCTACCACTGCCAAGGAATATGCATGCGGTATACCGTGAGGGTAGGCGAAAGGACAGAGCGAAAGCTGTACAGAAAAATTAGCCAACAGACAGGACGTGGTTTACACGGACGCGGCGGAATATGAAGGCAGAACGGGATTCGTAGCCCTAGCGACCAGGGAGGGCGGAGACCGAGTCTCGTGCTGCAGCATCCGACAGAGAGGCAACAGCGGCTGAGGAGGTAGCCATTGCGCTGGCTCTAACTCAACGGAATGTCAGGGTGATTATGACAGATTCCAAATCGGCTATCCGCAACTACAACGAAGGTAGAGTACCTGTCGAAGCAGTCAAAATTCTTACTGCCGGCCCGACACCGGCAGAGCTAATTAACCTTGTTTGGACTCCGGCCCACGAGGGCCTTCGGGGAAACGAGGCAGCGCACGCATTGGCCCGAGGACTCACATGCCGGGACCCCAATGCGGTCTTGTCGAGCAGAGAGCCCCTTCAGAGGGACGAGGAGCTGAACACGTACCAATATATTCTTAGCCATTACAGATTAGGAAGACAGACACTACCTGGAGGATGCAAGGGCCTGAGCAAAAAGGAAGAGGTCATATGGAGAAAGTTACAGGCGGGAGTTTTTCCGAACCCACTCGCACTTAGCAGATGGCATTCGGCGATCCAAGACCCGAGGTGTAAACAGTGTAATGAAATAGCAGGCATGTTCCACATGGTGTGGACATGCCCTAGCCAGAACAAAACAGACAGGAATATAGAGTCCTCGGAGGCTTTAATGGCCAGTCAGAAAGAAGAAGAACAAAAAGAAGTCATCCGTCTGGCCCTGGACTCCGCTGAATCCCAAGGGATCCCAGCCTGCTGAAAGGGGAGGAAGATGACGGCGGTCAAGACTCAAGTCTTAATCGCCCTCCGATTCCTTGACGGGTGCAAATAAAGTTTTTTCATCATCATACCGAATGGCAAGGCCTACAGCCGAACGGGCGATGGGGTTCTGCGGACTCCCCGGCTGTGTGACGGAATGGTCACATGAACACTTACGGCGGCGCCCATGCTCCCGCGCTGTAAAGCGTCAAAAAATGCGTGCTTGTCTTGGCGTGAATGCTTTCCTATGCATTCCTATAAGCAGTCTTATAAGCAGAAGTGTCAGCGACAGGAAGAAGCGAGAAAGCGACAACGTGCACAAGAGAAGTCAGAACAGCGTGAAGAACGTCTTGCATAGTGTCGTGCTAAGGATGCAGCTCGGCGACAACGCTCAACCTCGCAGAGTGGTTCCACGTCATCGGTCACCGATGAATCTCAACACTTGAGTGCTCAGGAACGCCCCAGTGCTACCAGGCGAAGGCAACGCGCCGAAGAATCGCCAGAAGAACGCGGGCACCATTGCTAACGCAATTTACCAAGTTTAACCAGATCTAAACCCCTGCCGTTTTTTATTTTCGCTCGCGTGCAGCTTGTCTGAGCAATTCGCTCTGCTCACAGCAAGTTACCACTGAAAAAACGCGCCCCGCTTGTTTTCATTGGTGTATTAGGCATAAATATTAGAATATCATCATCGGTGCATGAAATGTTACAAACACCTTGCTCTCGACGCGTGCGGGATGAAAGCTCAGGAGAGGAATGTGATGTCGGGTCTATTTTCCCTGGAAGGAGGCTTTTCAGCCAGTAGCGTCGGCCTAGGGGCATTGCATAGGCAGAACAGGAGCAGAAGCAAAGAGCAATCAGAAGCGCAATGGCACAGCGAGACTGCAACTGAGTTCTCTCCCACTTACAAGTACACAACAAGACAAACTAACCCGGGCCCTCAATACACTATATAAAGCAACACTAGAACTTCCCCCTCAGGCTTCTACAGACACCCTGTACAGAACAGGCCTCTTCCACCCTTTTCAAGCCCTCCTTAACCTGCACCGGGAGAGAGAGATCATCCGCCTGTCCAGTACACCAGCTGGACTGTGGATACTTTCCCAGACTCCCTACACACCCATCTCTTTCCCAGACCCACCGCAGTCTCCCATCTATCCCCCTAACCTCCGCCTCGCACCCATTCCACGCAACATGTCCGCACACACACACGCAGGCCGCCGCCAGGCATACGCATACAACCACAAACCACCTTTGGACGCTGCGGCGGTGGCCTACACAGACGCCTGTCTCATGGAAACCGCGGGCTCCACAGCAGCCTTCTTCTTCCACCCTTCCCTCTCTACAACCAGCACTCACACAACCGGTCCATACACCTCCCCACCCTCCACGCTCGCCCTAGAAATACACGGGATCGCCGATGCCATCACACACTTTGCCACCCTACCCCCCGCCGCCCAATACGTTGTCTATACAGATTCTCAGGAAGCTCTGCGTGCCTTACATGAAAGGCCCTCCCTTTCCCTACTCGATCGGCCTTAGATGCCGCCCTCTTAGCATTAAGCCCACGACCGGTGACCCTTCGGTGAATCCCTGGTCACATGGGCATCCCCGGCAATGAGCTGGCTCACCAGCTTGCCTGCGAAACTATACACCGGGCGCCGGGGATCCCATGGAAGAGCCCACCCACGGAGCAGGCGGTCAGGGCTTACAAACGCACTGTCGACGAATACTACGCGCAGCAAAAATTGGATTTAGCTGATTTACCACCACCGCACCCATCCTTATCGATCCGTGAAGCTCGCATTCTTGGCCGAATACAGTTTAATCTCCTACATACACCAGCCAAACGTTACCTATACCGGTACAATTCCACACCTCAGTGCCCGAACTGTCCACACACATATGCAGACATAGAACACTGCCTTACACAGTGCCACGCAGCCTTCCAGTCCCCCGCCTCTCCTTTCCCCCCACCCCCACCGTGGCCCATCTGGCTCGCCTCCCTGGATCTGAGACTGCAACGTGCCCTCGTCGCCTTGGCCCAGGATGTACTGAAGGCCTAACAAAAAGGATGTTCGAATAAAAAATGTCACACCACCACCAATTGAAACTTTCTGTGCTCTCGGAGAGCAGGCGTGCGAGCGAAGCTGTATCACGTGACCTGGTCGTCTAGTTTCCGCGCATCCTGTGCGATGAACGCGTTTGCTTTGTGTGGCCGGTACGGCTGTAAGGCTAGACGAGTTTGACCTTACCTTCACGACGAGCAGCGGCACATTATAACTTTCGCATTGTTAAGGCGAATCCCGTTAATAGATCATGTTCGTGCTGTCCGTCCATGCTAGCGGTGTCCATTGCACTGAAATCGTTCCACCAGTTGTGCATCTCCTCCGCGCAGCGGCACACCCTCCTCCGCAATTTCCTTTCATTAAATTCGTTTTCTTCATTACGGCCCCTCTTTTTCCTTTAACTCCCACTTCCTCCTTTCCTCTACAAACGAATGACTGGAGTCAACCAAGATATGCGACACAGTTACTGCTTAATTTCCTTTCCTCAAATACAGTTTTCGTTTTCTTCACTATACACGCCCCCTCTTTCACTTTCTTATTTCACTCCCACTTCACCCTTTCCGATATGGTGCAGTTCGGGTGTCCACCGCGACGGTTTGCTAGGCAACGGCTCATCCGGCCGCACCAAAAACACATCAGCACGATTCAGGCGTCCACTGACCCAGAAGCCAGTTTTCGCACTTCCTTTCCTTAAAATGATTGGAGTGTAAAACGTCAACGTCAACGCCAATAAAAACAATGAACGCCGAAAGGGCAACGGCGACGACGACGTCGTGAAACGGTCGCCAAAGAGCTGCAGTCT
Source organism: Amblyomma mixtum (assembly GCF_055824585.1). Taxonomy (NCBI): domain Eukaryota; kingdom Metazoa; phylum Arthropoda; class Arachnida; order Ixodida; family Ixodidae; genus Amblyomma; species Amblyomma mixtum. The sequence continues at coordinate 159,503,106 of NC_143013.1, forward strand.
CAAACGCTACAATAAAAGAGCGACCGCAATCGCCAGACAATAAAAACCACACATGCGGGAAGCCCGCCACGCGCCAAGCGGTTCGACCGAAGTGCAACGATCTCCAACCCCCTTAGCAGTGAACCCCGAAGAATTAAGAGCTTTCATGCAGCGCATGGAGGATTTCATGATTCGCACCGAAGGACAGTTCCGCCAAACTCATGCAAGATTAGATGCCACGCAGGTCCAACTCAACCTGTCAGAACAGAACGTCACATTACTGCAGAAATTGTTGCGTTGCAGGACCAAAGTTTCCGCAACCACGTCAAAAGTCAAAATACGCAAAGAATAAGAAACGAGGACCGGGACAGGCTCATACACGAGCGCCGTTTCGGAACTGAAGGCTCCAATCAGAAGAATGCCCAAAACCATGGCTAAACAAACTCCACTAGAAATCTGGCAATGGAACTGCAGGGGGTACCGCCAAAAGCAGGGACTCCTAATGGAGTTTTTACATACGCAAGGCTCCACACCCGATATAATAGCTTTGCAGGAAACTAACACGACACCGTCACTCAGGGGATACACGTGCTACGATAGCGGACGCACGGCAGCCTTGTTCAGCAAAAAGTTGGTAGCCATACCCTATGACCCAATTCCCAACACCAGAATTGAACACTTAGTGACGGAAATTTTTCCCGAAAGAAGCGTAAGGAAAAGAGTGCCTTTTCGTAATCCTCTATAGCCCGCTTCGCCAGCGGGATGCGAGTTTTGATACACTCTTTCTAGGGGCCAGAAAACTTGCGAAAAGCAACTCGTTGCTCATTGTAGGCGACTTCAACGCTCGCGGACAGCAATGGGGATACCCCACTAATAATCACAAAGGAATACAGGTCGAGGACACGGCGGAAGCGATCCAATGTACCCTCTTAACAGACGAACTTCAACCAACGCGACTTGGCACTTCGACCTGCCCGGATACGTGTCCGGACTTAACGTTTGTCAGGGGAGTGAAGCACGCAACGTGGGAGAATCTGCTGGAGAATCTAGGCAGTGACCTCTATATCCTGAAGACCACGATAGCAGCCACCAACATCAAGCGCAAGCTCGGACGGCCAAGATCACCAACTGGCCGGCTTTCCGCAAGGCTGGCGCGGACCTGGAAGGGGGGATTACTTCCATAGATGAGTGGTGCCAACAACTTAAAGACATGCAGAAGCGGTACACTCAGGAAGTGGATCGCACCGAGCAAACACCAGAGGTGGACCCTCGGCTCATCAGGCTATGGGAGGCACGTCGAGGACTCACCAAGCGCTGGAAGAAGCAGCGCTTTAACAGGAAGCTCAAGCTCAAGATCGCAGAAGTCACCAAGATAGCGGAGGAGTACGCGACCCAACTGGCCAGGCAGAGCTGGCAGCAGTTCAGTAGCTCGCTGGACGGCACCCTCAGCACGGCCAAAACGTGGCGTATACTCAAGACCCTCCTCGACCCTACCCAAACAAGGGCCGAAAGCGGCAAAGCTATCCGCAGACTCGTCCACACCTTCGAGGGTACGGAAGAGGAACTGCTAGATAAGGCCAAAGAGAAATGCTACGGCACGACCTTGTCTGCGGCATACGCGAAACCATACCTGGGGAAACCGAACACCCTCTTAGACAGGCCGATCAGCAGGGAAGAAGTGTTCGCTGCCTTAAAGGCATGCACGCGCAACACTGCGGCGGAAGTCCTCACCAACGTCCCGAGCGTAGGCGAGAACGGGATTATGGCCCTCGACATCAAAGGATCCTTTGATACGTTAGCCACACGGCTGTAATGGAAGGACTCGACAACCTCCACTGCGGCGAGAAGATTCACAGCTACGTGAAGGCCTTTCTCTCCAACCGCACTGCAACGGTTGGGCTCGGAGACCTTCGCAGCGCTAAATTTTCGACCCCCAACTAAGGCACACCTCAAGGGTCCGTCATCTCGCCACTACTTTTCAACGTGGCCATGATCGACCTCGCGAGACAACTCGAGAAGATCGAAGGCATACAGCACGCAATATACGCTGACGACGTCACGGTCTGGGTTACCACTGGGTCGCTCGGCCAGAAAGAAGAACGACTGCAAGCAGCGGCTACCTGCGTGGAAGAATATGTCAGTGCACGAGGCCTCGCCAGCTCCACCGAAAAAATCAGAACTCCTGCGAGTCCACAAAGGGAAACACAACGAAGGGTCCATCAATGTCTCCCTCGAAGGACATTAACACGTTTTGGCGGGCTAGTTGGTTAAGCATCTTGAATAAACAGCGCGAACGAAGACGAGCACAAAAGACAAGAAAATGGACGACACAGCGCTGACAGGACAGCTAATTCCCGAACGAGACAAGATACGAGTCTTGGGAATGTGGCTGCAGAGCAACCAGTGATGCGGCCATACGCTCGGACTTTTCAAGCAATCAACCACTCAGGTCGCCAGAATGATCACGCGCGTGTCGCAGAAGCGGAGCAGCTTGCGAGAGGGGGATACCCTGCGCCTGGTTCAGAGCCTGGTGGTTAGTCGCGTGGGTTACGCCCTCCCGTACTTCAACCTCAACAAAGGAGAAGTGGACAGTGCAGATACCATACTCCGCAAAGCTTACAAGACAGCCCTGCATCTACCAATGAATACCTCCAAAGAAAAACTACTGGCTCTTGGAATTCACAACACCTTCGAAGAGATCAAAGAAGCCCAACTGGTCACGCAGTTAGCTAGGCTCCAGCAGACTCCTACGGGGCGCTCGCTCCTTAGGCGACTGGGGCTAGGCGGAACTGCGGAATTCGAGAATCGTACTGCGAGCATAGCGGACGCAATTCGCCAGACGCTAAACGTTCGCTCCCTTCCCCGGAACATGGACCCCAACTTGCATGCGGCCCGTAGGGGAGCCCGGGCGAGGTATGCACAACAAACTCTAGCTACAAAATCCACAACGGTATACACGGACGCGGCTCCGTATACAGGAAGCTCACATAACAGCACAGTGGCGGTAGTTATTGATTCGAACTTAAAAGAATTAGCTAGTGCCTCAGTGAGGGATTGCACGGTAACCGAAGGGGAGGAGCTGGCCGTAGCTCTAGCGGCGGTAGCCGTTTATCGAAGCAACATGTCCCTTACCATCCTCAGATTCGAGAGAAGCGTGCCGTAACTACATGACCGGCCGCATAGGTCGCGCCGCGCTCCGGCTCCTCCAGAGCGCGACCCCACCAAAAGTCGCACATAGCATTTACTGGGTACGAGGACACACCGACATAGCGGGGAACGAACGCGCCGACGAGGTAGCTCGAGGGTATACGAGCCGAGCTTCCTCCCAATCGGACGATCTACACGATTGAGTCGGCCCTACATACTCAGACATTCTCAATTACTATAAGGGGGTACGGATCCGCTATCCGCCGCCTCATCCTGATCTAAATCAATTAGAGGCAGTGTATTGGCGAAGATTGCAGACAGGAACATTCCCAAACCTGCATATCCTTAGCAAGATTTACCCGACGCAATATCGGGACACTTGCCCGTGGTGTGGCAGCAAATCATCGTTGTACCACATCACGTGGGAATGCAGTAAAAACGATAACTTTCGCAAAGACCCGAGTGCAGAACAGTGGGAGAGCCGGCTCTCCAGCGGCGATCTGAGTTGCCAACAAGGTCTGATCCAGCACGCCCAACGAGCAGCGAAGCTCAGCGGAGCCCTGGAATAGGGGCACCGACCATGTGAGAAGAAGGAAGATGGACCTCTTCTTTCTCGTGTGCTACTAGCACCTTTCTAGAGCAATAAATGTCTTTCCTACCTACCTCGGGGAAGCTGCAGCGGATTGACCACAAGGCTTCCGCCAAGCGCACTTTAGAATTTCCGAAGTGTTTTCGGCACTTTTTAAAGCCACTCTTCACTCCGAACCCCTTAATTCTCCCAACTTCGCTGACTGGCCGTTCCCGTCTTGTACAATACGGGCCAAAGTGCAATGAGACGCAATTGCAACCCTGCGCGTGTTCCACTCGTGTCCGAAACACGGTTGGAACGCTGTCAATCCAACTGTAAGCAGCTGCCACTGCTGGTGTCGCCCAACGTCTCTATTATAATGTTCAGCTATTCTATGAGGTTTCACGGCCGCCATCTCGCGCTCACCAAACGACTGAAGCTGAACATACAATGCCGAGTCAATCGTGTCTTCTCTGCTTTCAACGGCCACAAATTCACGCTAGAACGCAATTGTTTGTCCTCAGCCGTCATTTCTTTGGCGCACAAGTCGAGCCAAAATAAAGGAAACGTAAAAAAACTGGCTGTGGCTTAGCTTGGTCAAGCCAGGTAATTGCGAAGCAATACGATAGGTTCCGCTATTTTATTGGTTTCCCATGTACTGACACGGCTAATGACGCATAGCCGAAGTGTCTTGCTTGCTTGAGGCGGCATCTGACAGGGTTGACGAAAGGAGCGAACCGGCGTTGGTGCCTACCAGCCTCGCGCTGCGACGGCGCGTTGTTGTTGTTGTTGTTGTGACTGAGAGAAGGATGAAAAGGAAATTGCACGGGCCTGCTACTGGCTCGAGCCAAGCGCCACCACCGCTGCCACGTGCAGATAGAAGAGAGTTAAAAGATCAGAGGAAGGAGAGAGAGGAAAGGAAAGACGCGCGTCGCAGCAACAACTGCATCCGCCGGAGCGGACGCTGCTCAAAAAACAGATAAGCGGCCGAAGCCGCGCTCGCCGAAGCGAGAACAGATACACTCCGAGATGGGGCCCTGTTTTTACACAGATGTTATGACGTCACTCCGCTCGCGGCCCCCCTGGTGAGAGGAGCTAGAGTTAGGGCGCCGTTGGTGCCTACAAGCCTCGCGCTGCGACGGCGCGAGATCGGGCCCCGTTTTTACACAGATGGTATGACGTCACTCCGCTCGTGGCCCCCCTGGTGAGAGGAGCGAGAGTTAGGCCGCTGTTGGTGCGTACCAGCCTCGCGCTGCGTCGGCGCGAGATGAGGCCCCGTTTTTACACACATAGTATCACGTCATGCCAATGGTCGTGCCAAAGGTCAAGTGGTGGCTACCACCGCCTCGCGCTGGAACGGTCTGAGGTGGTAGCTAAAGTAGTATTGCTTCGCAATAAAAGAGCATATGACGCGTTTGCGTAACCTGACTTCTTTTGCACTCCGCTTATCGCGCGGGAGCAACTCCATCTCCTCCCGACTGCTCTCGGCGTCGCCAAACTGCTCCTTGTTCTGGGATCGGATCGCATTGCTCCTGTTCCTGGGGCGCGATTACGAGTTTTTGTCTCAATTTTGAGACTCTGACGTCAAAATGACGACACCGCGAGTCGTTGACGGCGGAATCAGCCTATTAGAAGCGAGGTTGTGGTGTCTAATAGTAGGGTTCCACCCAGGAAGCATTTAGTTGCGCCATAAGAGACCGTATGCTAAAGTTTTTCTGTAAACACACCGTTAATAATTTGAAGAATATTTTATTTCACTAACAAACTATGTTTCAAACTCAACGACATGAAGCAAAAGAAGAAGCGTCCTCAAATTTGCAATTAAGCTTGCTCTTCAGCCACTTTTTCTGCCGCGAGGGTGCGCTGACGGCGGAAAAGCGTCGGCTAGGTGGCGTGAGCTGCCACCTGACTCAAAGGATTCAGCTACATTCAGCCTTATCCCTCCACCCACATATTCACACATCGTAAACATGGCAGCCAGAAAAAAAATCAGCTGATTCGACGGCTGTCCTCTTTTTTTAAACATTACATAGAATCAAAGTACTGCGCAGACGTCTTAAGTGCGCGGAAAAATCTGCTTAAAGGCAATGATTGCTACGAGTCTGCCGAGATCAATTTGGAAGGAGCGCTTGGCTCGAAAACCGGGGAAGGCAGCTTCAAGGCAAGTTCAAACAGGCGAGTTGCAAACGTCGCGCTAGTATTCTAGGCGACCGATTTCGGTCAATTAGTTACGGTTCGCGAAGCACATGTAAAGCGGGGAGGGAGCGTAACAAATCGATTTAAGCCTGTCGCGCGACCTCCGCGACTCGCCAGTGTGAACTCACCTAGCCTGCTATTGATGGCAAATGTGCTCCAAAGGCGATGCGTGATTCTTTTTATTTTTGTTCAGAAAATGCAAGGCGACCATGAATAATCACACTGCAGGAACTGCCGACATACGGAAGCAGACTGGTGCAGCTGCTGGGAGCTTGCAATCTCACTGCGGGAATTAAGAGCCGGCACGCCTGGTCACTGCGCCAACAATCACTCATGCCGCCTCGTAACCAACTCATGCCAACTCATGCCGCCCGCTTCGGGTTAAGCACTTGACATTCGTGTTGGTGTTGTTGCCGTTCCGTTCGGATGATGGTCGGATGACGCCGCCGGGGACACTGCGGTGGCGAAAGTTTATGCAAAGGAAGTCCACCTTCGCCGCCGCCTTGTCTTAAGGGGTCTCGCCGGAAAGCGCGCACCTTCTGCGACTTAACTTTGACAGTGGTCTCAGCAACTCACCGCAAACACTTGCACAGTCGGTTGGGCTACACCGACGTTTACTTCATTTCCTACGGTGTCTTGAAACCCACCCGCGGCGAAGGCGCGCACAGGCACTTGCCGCTCCACTGACCGCGCACTCACCCGCACACCTCCAAGTTCAACGGCGAGTTCGTCGCACAGCCATTATGCTCCTTCCTGTGTCAAAACGTCGAAACAACTCATCCGGCACGTCAAAACCGTCTTCATGCACCCTCTTACACCGCTGCTCGCGCGGCCACCGGCCATGTAAACAACCGCCGTTTTCTGTCTCAAGCGGTTTGAGACCACTCGTTACAATCCCGAAAAATCGTCTCAATCGGCTCGCATAATTAGGTATGCAACGTCAATACTTCTGCCCGTTTTATGACGTCGGCCGGTGACGCAAAAAACAATATGGCCGCTGGTCACGACCGACCAATAGGAACGGGGCAAATGAGACACTTTTTGAGACACTTTCCGATTGAGACAATTTCAGGCGACTCGTAATCGCGCCCCTGTTCGCCTACTGGAACGCCGCTGCTTTTGAATGGAAAGCTTCACTACGGGATCTCGTGCTTCGATCGCCGGGTGCCTAGATTTCACCTTCAAATCAACTTGAGCTTCGAAAGCAAAGGAAAGGCCCAAAACTGGCCCCCTGGGACAGTGTACAGCTTAGTCGCGCTTTAAGCTACGAAACCAATGGGACGGCAGTTTGGAAAGGTGAGGAAAGGCGCATAACTGCCCTCTTGGAAGAATGGGCTCTTCAGTCGTGCTTTAAGCCATGTGGCGGTGGCGGTAGTGACAGATGTGCGCTGCATGCTTTGGCATTGGCAACGTTGCGGCAGAAATGCGGCATTGAAGCCATAGGCCGCCGGTGTTCATTGTGTTAATTGGCGTTGGCGTTGACAACATTTTACACTCCGATGATTTTAAGGAAAGGAAGTGTGCATAACTGGCTCCCTGGGTCAATGTACGCCTGAATCGCTCGCATAGGTACGTGGGGCGATGAGAGAGAGAGTGTGGCCTGCATGCGTATGCGCTGACAACGTTGTGGCAGACACGCAGCAGTGCTGCAATAGGCCGCAGCGTTCATTGGGTGAGCTCGCACTCTCCGTAAACCAATCACTGGCACCTGTCAGGGTGGCATGGTGGGTGCGCTGCCTATCCCAAACACACTCAATGTTACAGGCGCCAAGCCGCTTATCGTTGCCCGACGCGCCATAGCTTTCGCTCTTTAACCAGGCTCAGCAGTAGTTGAACCGAAGCTAATTTTTTGAGAGAACACTTTTGAGGTGCTTCGATTGCTCCGTATCTGGGAATGGAATGAGCCACTAGTGTCGCGAGGTCGCGGTCAAATACATTCCACCTAGAGTCACTGCTTGTAACCGAAGGCACGCATGAGAGCTGCGTCGACTGTGGCTTCGTAACAAAAGCTCGATGCCATAACTGCAAAGCTTCCTTAAGGGTATTTGTAGCCCGCATAGAAGTTTCAGAGTGCTTTCACTTTCTAGGGTATTTTAACGAACGCTGCACACAGACAAAAAAATAACGAAGGCAAATACGCGCTTGAGCCTAGCAGCTCTTATTGCTCCACCGATATGTAACAAAGATGTACGGGTGAGCCCAGTATACTGTTATCCGAATAAGGAAAATTCGCAAAACGACGAGCGAAAGAAGGTGCGGAGCTGCACAATAAAACCGAAAGACTCGCTTTCCTAAGTCTAGTTAGGCTTAACATAGAATCAATATGTCGACTAAGAGGGTGAGAAGGTAAAGTAAACCAAAACGTGACTTAATTTTTAAGTACCGGAACTGCACACAGCTGATAAATTATGAGCAACAAAGGTTTCCGCGAAACTGAAAAAATCTGACTGGCACGACTAGGCCTTCCGACGCTCCTCTCAAACCATATACAAAAAAATCTCTGCCGCCCCCGTAACCGAGAGTAGAGTAAGTATGAAATGTTTACGGGCATAACACATTGGTTGTAGACGGTACTAGTCAAAATCTTGACCGCCTTGCCTCGCCAGCTGTATCCGGTTTCTGTTTGCCATGGCGGCAGCGGCACCGAGGAAACGTTGCATCTTTCAAGCCTGCAGTTCATCCCTTTGCAGGTTGGAAAAAAGTTTCTTTATTTTGAGGTATTTGCTTCTTTGTTACTGCTGCTGCTGCTGCCAAGCTCATTGAAAGTGTTTTTGGTTTGGTTTATGGTTGGTTTATGGGGTTTAACGTCCCAAAGCGACTAAGGCTATGAGAGACGCCGTAGTGGAGGGCTCCGGAAATTTCGACCACCTAAGGTTCTGTAACGTGCACTGACATCGTACAGTACACGGGCCTCTAGAATTTCTCCTCCAAAGAAATTCTAGCCGCCGCGACCGGGATTGAACCCGCGTCTTTTGGGTCAGCAACCGAGCACCATAACCGCTGAGCCACCGCGGCTTTTTGTCAAAATGAATTTAGAAATTGTCAAAGCTCTAAAACAGATACCCCAAGATCTGAAGGAAATGCGAGGGTCCCTTGAAAGAGAATTTTAGAAAGAGCAATCAGAAGTACATAAAAGCCTTGAATTTTTTAATAAATGCTTTGAAGACCTGAGCGCTGAGCTGAAACTCACGAGAGAAGAAAATATTCCAATAAAAGTTGAAAATGCTGCGCTTTGTTCTGAATGTACAGAGCTGAGGAAAACAGTGCTCGCAAACGAGCAGAAAATAACACAACTCGAGCAATACTCTAGGAATAGGAATGTAGAAATCAAAGGTATTCCGACTTCAAAAAGGTGAAAGCTTGCCAGCCCTCCTAGAAAAGATAGGGAACAACATAAAACAACCAATCACTGTAAATGACGTCAAAGTCTCCCAAAGGGTGCTAGTCAAGGATTGCAACCAATCGAACATAATCTCTTATTGCTCCACCGATATGTAACAAAGATGTACGGGTGAGCCCAGTATACTGTTATCCGAATGAGGAAAATTCGCAAAACGACGAGCGAAAGAAGGTGCGGAGCTGCACAATAAAACCGAAAGACTCGCTTTCCTAAGTCTAGTTAGGCTTAACATAGAATCAATATGTCGACTAAGAGGGTGAGAAGGTAAAGTAAACCAAAACGTGACTTAATTTTTAAGTACCGCAACTGCACACAGCTGATAAATTATGAGCAACAAAGGTTTCCGCGAAACTGAAAAAATCTGACTGGCACGACTAGGCCTTCCGACGCTCCTCTCAAACCATATACAAAAAAATCTCTGCCGCCCCCGTAACCGAGAGTAGAGTAAGTATGAAATGTTTACGGGCATAACACATTGGTTGTAGACGGTACTAGTCAAAATCTTGACCGCCTTGCCTCGCCAGCTGTATCCGGTTTCTGTTTGCCATGGCGGCAGCGGCACCGAGGAAACGTTGCATCTTTCAAGCCTGCAGTTCATCCCTTTGCAGGTTGGAAAAAAGTTTCTTTATTTTGAGGTATTTGCTTCTTTGCTGCTGCTGCCAAGCTCATTGAAAGTGTTTTTGGTTTGGTTTATGGTTGGTTTATGGGGTTTAACGTCCCAAAGCGACTAAGGCTATGAGAGACGCCGTAGTGGAGGGCTCCGGAAATTTCGACCACCTGGGGTTCTGTAACGTGCACTGACATCGTACAGTACACGGGCCTCTAGAATTTCTCCTCCAAAGAAATTCTAGCCGCCGCGGCCGGGATTGAACCCGCGTCTTTTGGGTCAGCAACCGAGCACCATAACCGCTGAGCCACCGCGGCTTTTTGTCAAAATGAATTTAGAAATTGTCAAAGCTCTAAAACAGATACCCCAAGATCTGAAGGAAATGCGAGGGTCCCTTGAAAGAGAATTTTAGAAAGAGCAATCAGAAGTACATAAAAGCCTTGAATTTTTTAATAAATGCTTTGAAGACCTGAGCGCTGAGCTGAAACTCACGAGAGAAGAAAATATTCCAATAAAAGTTGAAAATGCTGCGCTTTGTTCTGAATGTACAGAGCTGAGGAAAACAGTGCTCGCAAACGAGCAGAAAATAACACAACTCGAGCAATACTCTAGGAATAGGAATGTAGAAATCAAAGGTATTCCGACTTCAAAAAGGTGAAAGCTTGCCAGCCCTCCTAGAAAAGATAGGGAACATTAAACAACCAATCACTGTAAATGACGTCAAAGTCTCCCAAAGGGTGCTAGTCAAGGATTGCAACCAATCGAACATAATCGTTCAATTCTCGAGAAAAGCAAAGTGCAATTCTGTGTTTGAAAAAGCTCGAAAAATACGCATTTAAACCCCAGATCTTGTTTTCTCAGATGATGCTTCACTGTTCGTAAACGAACATATGTGTCCTCAACTAAAAAAACTTTTTGGCATGACTGTTGCAAGAAAGAAGGAAAAAGGCTGGAGCTATACGTGGACCAGGAGTGGCAATATATACGCAAAGTCTGACTCTTCACAGACTTTGCGCATTACCCACATTCGTGATCTAGATAAGATAGTATGAGCAAGTTTCCCTCTTTTCACGACAACATAACGCATGGATTGAATATGGGCGACAACTTTTTCACACCATGCCTAGTCGGTGCGGTACGTGCTAAATATAAGAGAAACATAACCTTGATACATATGAATGCCCAGGCTGCCAGGAACAAAGAAGAGCAAATCTCTGCACTCTTCGCCGCCCTTGGTTGGAAATCTTGCAAACAGATTGGTCAGATGTTTGGCGCGCCAACACAGTCGAAACAGCGTATGAAGTGTTTCTGAAGAAGTTCTTCCCTGCTTAAGATGAACATTTTACTTATCTAACATTAAATCAAGCGCGCAAAGGCAGAAAGCCGAGGATTACCAAGAAATGCCTCAAAGAAATACGTATTAAAAAAACTCTATGCAGTATTTATAAATAACATAAATGCTGGAACTGTACTGCAATCCAAAGCCCAAAGAAATAAGGTGAATACACTTTTGCGGTGCGAAAAAAGGAGATACTTACACAACCTTTTTTGACAATAATACAATCTTATGACAAAAATGCAATGCAAAATAGAGATATTGTGTGGCGACGATTAAATATGCTTTTAGGGCGTAAGAGTAGCGAGAAGACAGATATTGATGACATTACAGTATACGGCACAGCCATTAGAGGTACAGATTTAGCGACCTCTTTTAACGATTACTTTAGATCATTGTGTGGCAGCCATAACGAAGATTGAATGCTTTTCCTTAGGAATCAGACGCGTGAAAGTGCGTTCTTCGCTCCTACCACTGAAGGAGAGGTAGTGAGTGTGTTTAGATCGCCGAACAACACTTATTGCCGTGATGTCGATGGTTTGCAAATTAAAGCAGTCAAAGAAGATATAGACGCAATTTCCCCTTTCTTAACATACATTTTTAACCTTTCTTTCATTGAAGGAGTTTTTCCGAAAAGAATGCAGGAGACGAAAGTGACTGTAATACATAAAGGTGGTGATAAAAATACATTTTCCAATTGTCGACTAATATCCATACTTCCCGTATTTTCAAAAGGTTTCGAAAAGCTGATACATACACGCATGACTTCCTTTATCAGTAAGCACCATATAATTACAAGCGTTCAGTTTGGATTCATGAAGGGCATCTGTACAGAACATGCACTTTTGTTACAGAAAGAAGGAATATTAGAATCCTTTGAACGCGATGAGTGCTCTCTGGCTGTGTTTGTGGACTATTCAAAAGCATTCGCCCGAATTAATCACACTACCTTGTCTAAAAACTGAAACATTATGGTTTTCGAGGAGTTTTTTATGAATTATTACAATCGTATCTAAAACACGGCAAGCTGCAAGTATGCATTAACAATCATGTTTCACATTTGTTTCACATTTCAGCATACTGGAAGCATACTGGGGCCGCTACTCTTATGTCTTTATATAAATGGTGTCGTTAACACAGATAACGCTACTGAATTCATCATTTACGCGAATGACACCCCATTGCTTTTCACTGGGCGAGATCCAACTGACGTGGTTAACGATGCCAACCCTGTGTTAGCAAGACTTTCCTTATGGAACAAGGCAAACTCTCTTGCAATTAATGCAACTAAAACAAAAGCCGTGCTGTTCCGGCCAAAAAACCGCGGAATAAACACTAATTTAGAAATAAGATACGGAACATCTCAAATTGAAATTGTCCCTCAAATAAAATGTCTTGCCGTACTCTTTGAAGAACATATGACCTGGAACATGCACATAGATTTGGTTGCAGCCAGTGTTTCCCCCGTGTGCGGAATACTTAACAAATTACAGTTCTATTTACCAAGAAGCATCAAACACATAATTTACAATAGTTTATTCATGCCCGGCATTAACTACTGTCATTTAGTGTGGGAACCACCACTTTTACCAACATTACCTAACTTCATAAGATTCAAAAGAAAGCAGTCCGTGCTATAACTAAATATAGGCATGCTGTCATACTGAACCCCTTTTTTAAAGACCTCAACTTACTCTCAATACGTGACCTTTATCAAATGACCCTTCTTAAGCGCTATAAAATGGGCATAAGTACAATAACAATTTCTTTAATACTGTTTCCCGTCTCACAAAAACAAGAAAAGTGCGTGACACTCGAACGTCGCAAAAGTGGAAAGTTCCACGCACTCGCACTAACTACGGAATGCGAATGCTTCACTTTCTGCTTCTCAGCAATTTAAAAAGCATTGTGTAAGCTGATTTCTCTTAGTGGATTTGTATTTCCTTCTTTCTGGTTTCAATTTTATTTTCCTGCTTGCATGCGGGCAGTGTGTGTATATTCCTAATTTACGATTTCCTGCCGTGTCAGCCTATATCAAGTGTATGGGACCGTGGGCTTCGTCAAGCCGTTTGCGTGGCTTTTAGTCTACGGCTCCCTGGTATCGATGTAAACGATCCTTAATTAAAGAAAATTTGAAATGTATTTCAGCTTTGTAATCGTTCTTTTCATTCCTTTCATTTCATTTGCAAAACACTTCTCTGATGTAACATTATTAGGTGACTCCTCTGTACAGTGCATCAACGCATCAACTTTCACCACATAGCAAAACCTCGCTGTTCCTTTCAAAACAACTTATTATCAACGTGTGTACGTGTCATTCTTTGTGCAGCGAATAATGTAAATGGAGCTCTGGCAAGCTCTACATTTGTAGGCTATCTGAGTATTGTAGCAACTAGCAAAAGCACTAACCTTATAGAAATAACTTAGCCTGATCATCACTCCGACCATTATTATGTTAAACGATAGAAAAACCATGTTGCGTAGCAGGATTCCTTATCCCACAAATCAAATTTGTTCAAGCGAGCATCGCCGCGCCGCGCTACGTACAGTGCAGGCCGGCGCCGCTCAGTGCGCACGCAGCAAGGTGGTGTAAACTGAACGTAGCGTTTACCTTCTTAGCGTAGCCGAGGTGAAGCATAGGCACAGGGTTCAGCTCCGTTGGCCGCTGGTCGATAAATTGGTCCGAGCAGACCTGCATATGCCATTACGCAGTTACCAGGTGCCGCGACATCGTACGCATAGCGCGGTGGCTGCGGCAACGAGGCAGTCGCACCGGCATTTTAACGAAAATCAACTTACTCTTGCATTTGCGCTGGGAACATAGTCCTTTCTATGAACCGCAGTAATCCACTTGTGGCGGAGCTCGGCGTTTTTTTATGCCCGGCGGAAAGCGATGCAGGCTGAATATGCCACAGCGGCACAACTCGCGACGTACGCCGTGCTCGTCGCATACGGTGGTCAGCAGCCTGCTTCTTTTCCGTTGGTTATTCGCACATCCATAAATGGCGCAGTGAAGCCCTGATGAAGCTTTGTACTTCGTTGCGGCAGGAATAGACATATTGGCTCATCGAAAAGCACCGCAGACACACACACCCACGTACACGCGAACGCTGCGCGAACGCGTTTTGGCAGTCCAGCAAAGATGGCGGCCGGTCGCTGGGTTCCGGAGTATGCGCATGGCTCGTCCGGTTCGAGAGTATCGTATTCTGGTCTATAGACAGGAAACGGTGTTCGCGCCGAGAAGCTGTACTGGAGATTAAGGAACGGGCATACGGGTATGCAGGGGTGACCGCTCATCAGGGAATGATATTAGATTCGTCGCTGACTCAGGCAATTGTGTCTGCTGTGGAGGCGTCCATGAGAAAAACGGTAGAGAGAATTGCTGCAAGTGTTTCGGAATGCCTCATCAACGTCCTCACTTCCCAGCTTACTAATGCTGTGCAGGCCAGTTTGGCTTCTCTATCGAATGTAATTACCCCTCCTCTTGTCCGCTCTTCACTATCTGCGAGATCTCAGTCCCAGGAACAAACTTCTGCCCCCAACACTGTACTTACTTCGGGTACTTCCAGTGACGCTGGAATTATCTCTGATTCCGAGATGATGGCGCCTGATGTGCGGGTCCTAAAGCGCAGCGGGTCCCCAATATCTCCTTCATCTACTTCTCCTCGTTCACAATCCAAATCAAAGAAGCAGCAGCTTGGCACTATGCCGAAGGATATAATTTTAGAGCAGGCAGCTGCTGCTGCTCTGGTCTCGAAACCATAGCGTCGTTGCGTGTTTTACAGTGGAACTGTCGCTCTATTCTTACAGCTTCAACAGAATTGCACTGTACTTCTTCCCAGCTTAATCCGGATGTAATAATTCTTCAAGAAACGTGGCTTTCAGCTGACAGACATTTTCACATTAAAAATTATCGTTAATTTCGTCTAGATCGCCAGTCACGAGGAGAAGGTTTGCTAACGTTAGTTTCTTTAAGATTTGTCACAAGGCTAAGGTATATTTTCAGCTAATGTCCCCTGACTGTCAGATTTTAGCATTAGACTTTGTTCTTCCCGGGTGCTCCCCATTTTCCTTAGTAAATGTTTTTCTTCCCCTATGGAGTCCAGGATAAGAGACCGCTAGATTCGCTTCTTGCTAGCTGTGGAAACCCAGTTCTCATGGCTGGTGATTTCAGTTCACGCCATGTGTATTGGGGCTACCGCACAAATCTCCGTGGGAAGCGCCTTTTGGGACTGGGTTTCTGATAGCAGCCTTATGTGTTCAAATTCTGGATCGGCCACTTACCTTTGCGCTCAGTCTAAATCCGTTTTACATCTATCATTAACCAGTCCTGGAATGGGCATAATGAATTGGTCGACTGTTGATTGCAGCTCCTCAAGTGACCATATACCTGTTCGTTTTGATATCATATGTCGTGTAACAACTACGGATCGTCCGCTGCGGACGCATGTAAATTATGACAAATTTCAGACAATGTTGCGCTCTGCCCTCGCGTCAGTTTCTAACATCGCCAAGGACCACAAGTCAACAAGCATATGCCTGCCTTTAGAGGAATGCCGGAAAAAAGTGGGAGTTCCTGGGGCGGCCGTCAAAAGGGAATTCCTTTAATCATTGGTGGAACGCGGACTGTACGAGGGATTACAGGCGGAGGGAGGCAGCATGGAAAAAGTTTCTTTATAACCAATGCCGAAATAACTGGAAAGAATATAAATTCATAGCAGCCACCTGTAAACGCACAGTTTCTCGTTCGAAAGAGAAATATCACTCTGAACATTTTGATTATCTCTCAAAGTCGGGCAACCGACGGGCATTATTTGGCTTTTTACGGTCCAGAAAACAGGTCATGCCTTCTTTTGATTTACAGTCACTGGTTATGTCATCTTAGGAAGCTGTCGAGGCGGTTGAATCAATTGCCGCGGGCCTGCATAAGCTTTTCTCGTCTCTATTTCCTTTACGTCCCATGTTGTTTGCGCCAAGGACTCCAAATAATTATTTCGCTAAAGTTACTCTTTCGGAGCTTTCTCAAGTTGGTTAGAGATTACCAGCTTCTTCTCCCGGTCCTGATGGTGTCACTTCAAAGATGCTCAAGATTCTATTTGAGGCGTCTCCGGGCTCTTTGTTACACCTGGTCAACTATTCTATCAAACAATCTTGGATCCCTTCTGAGTGGAAGCTGGCGAAGGTGATCCCTTTACTTAAAAACCAGGGTGGTGGCTCTGAATTGTGAAATATTAGGCCTATTTCGCTAACATCAGACGTGGTAAAATTAATAGAAAGGGTGTTACTTATGCGGGTTTCTGCCTTCGTGGACCGCAGAACTACTCTCAGCCCGTGTCAACACGGCTTCCGGCCGCGATGTTCGATATGGAATGCACATGTAGATCTTGAGAGTCGTACTCTTCTTGCTAGTCGTCAACGTCTCTAAGCTGCTTTGGTTACGCTCGACGTCTCTAAAGCTTACGACAGTGTAGAGCATCCCATCCTAACACACAGGTTACAGTACCTCCAGTTTCCAGAATATTTAGTTGCTTGGATATCTGCATTTCTCTATAAGAGGGAATTCTCCTGCGTCCATAATGGGGTGCAATCCGAGAGGTACAAACAGACGAGAGGTGTTCCGCAAGGAGCTGTCCTTTCGCCTGTGCTGTTCAATATTCTTCTGAGCTCCAATCCTCTCCACCACCATGTTCGCACTTACTTCTTTGCAGACGACATTGCATTTTTTGCTGCTGCGCCTGATATACATTCCCTCTATGATCAATTGCAATCATATTTGAGTTCTGTTGAGGAGTGGTTGAGCATTTACACCGCAAATTAAATGTTAACAAGTGTGCCGTTCTTGTTTTTCCTCTACAGGATCCTGTTGTGGCCTCTCTTTCATGCAAATTTCAACCAATTCCTCAAGTTCAATCCCTAAAATACCTAGGCGTCATTTATGACGACAAACTCACCTGGCGGCCTCACATTGACCATGTTGCTGAGAAAGGGACTCGTGCCGCAGGCATGTTACGGAGGTTATGCAGTCACAGGTACGGTATGCGCAGGGATACGCTCCTAATGATTTACGTATTGTATGTCAGGCCAATTTTAGAATTTGGCTCTGTGTTGTTTTCAGGCTCGGCTTCATACAAACTTCGTCCTCTCATCCTTTTGGAGAGAGAGGTGCTTCGGATGTGCCTTGGCGTCCCCAAATTCGTGGCTACCAATGTGCTGTACCTTGAGGACCGCATTCGCCCTCTGTTATCCAGATTTCATTTTCTAACTATGCAGACTTTCCTCAAAATTTTGAATCCCATTTTCACCGTTCGCAAAGCCTTTTCTGTTGCCTACCGACCTCCTTTTTTGGTGTCCACTGGCCTCGTTTTCATACCCCACAGGTTGTGTTCGTGCAAAGGCTGCTTGAGCCTTTAAACATGCAGATTTACAACATCCTTCCAGCACTAAGCAGTGGGTCCTCTGTCCACATTGTTTTCGACAACATTTTTCCTCAAAACGCGAAACTTTTACCACCCCGTATTATAAATGGACTATTAGAAGATCATTTAATGTCCCTACCTACAAAAATTGCAATAGCAACCGACGCCTCTCAGTGCAACGAAAAGGCAGAAGTGGGAATTTTCTGTCCGAGTTTAGACTGATTCTTTTAGCTGCGCCTTCCGGATTCAACCCCTATTTTCCAAGCTGAGTTTCTGGCAGTAGTTCTTGCTCTGCGCAAGCTTGATGCTTCTATTTCTGCAGTGGCAGTCATTACCGATTCTTTATCCTTGTGTTCGTCCCTCGCATCGCATGTTGACTTTCACACTTTAAGCACTTCTTTATCGCTACTTCCTTCGCATATGAGCCTTGTCCACTTGATATCGGTACCCGGCCACAGCAGCGTGACTGTAAATGAGATCGCGGATTACCTCGCAAAGGCTTCCCTAGGCGGCACCGTGTTGCCCATCATCCCGGCTACAGCGTATATCACAGCATCTAGGTTCCGGCGACGAGCGTTATTAAGCGCGCAAGACACAGCGATTTTAACATCGGCGGAATATGAGCATCTGAAATATTCCTGGAGCAGGAAAATTTCTCAATCTCGGCAGCTAGAAGTATCTATGACGAGGTTGCGCTGCCGCATCCCCCCTCTAAATTTCTATCTGCAGAGATCTGGTTTGGCGTTATCTCCCCTGTGTGCATTTTGCCGTGAGCCTGAATCTATCGATCATTTTTGGCTCCATTGTCGTCGTTTCACCTCTTTCAGAAGAAGACTGCTGGAGTTGCCCTTACAGGAACTTGGCCTTAGTTTGAGCAGCCCACACTTGCTATCATTTGGTGCCACCACACTTGGGTCCAGCCACAAGTCTGTTTGTGACGCTGTTCAAAATTTCTTTCTGGAATCTCATCGACTGCCTTGCTAAAGCATTCTGTATTTTCTTTTTTATGCTTCATTATTTTTTTAATTAATCTCTCTCTTTTCTCTCTCTCTCTCTCTCTCTCTATATATATATATATATATATATATATATATATAAGATGCGAAATTGAGAAACGCTTTTTTAAGTAAACATTTATTAGGAGTCGACGTTTCGGACAGAGCCTGTCCTTTTTAAAGACTGAAGTTACATGGTTCTTCCTTCTCTTCTTAAAGGGTCTTAATCTGTACAGGTGTTCGACACATGAGCCAAAACAAGCCGGCGATGCAGAAGGAAGAACAGCTCAGGGAAGAGAAAAAAAGAAAAAAATAACAAAAATACACAAGCGGGACAGGGAGCGGGGAGGGTAAACGTCGTCGCCCGCCACCCACGTATGCGGTCTCGGGGAGAAAAGAACAAAAAGGAGAAAAGGGGACGAAAAAATGAGCGGGAGGGGAGAATGGACGGAGAACTGAGTCCTAACACAGCGGACTGCTAGCAAAGTGTATGGAGACAAACAGTCGCCGAAGTACAGCATAGATTTTAGATGCACTCAAAATGTTGTCCACTTAAACTAGTAAACAAGATACAATGGAGCAAAAGGCGGGGGGAGGGGGGGACTACCGCCATGTGCAACTTCTTTGGCAGGATGAGTCGAGGTGGGCAGAGTGGAATTTAACGAGACACACGTGTAGTGTAGATGAGCTCACCTGCACTCACCCACAGAAGCAACAAAAAAAAAGGAAAGGAAAAGGCCGGAAACGGAGGCGACTTTGGGGAAGAATCGTCGCGTGGGGCCACTATGAATGGCGGGAGTGTTTAGGATTCTTTGACGGCGTCGCTCTCGTCAAGATGGTCGAACGGGGGAAGGTAAGAGCGCGGTGTGCGATGAGGACATCGGTGTAAGCGTACGGGGAAAGCTTGCGAGGCTTGTCATGCCGGTACTCCGTGGCCAGTACTAGATTTTCAAAGGGCGTATTGAAAACAAAGCGCCCCGGTTCTCATTAAGGCCTTGGGCAATTGTTCCAAACTTATAAATAAAGTACGACTCGCGTTGCTCCCGTTGCCGGGTGTTGTTGAACCCACCCTGTAAGACTGTTAATTTAAGTGCTTCAAATGGGTGTTTTTTTTTTCATTAATGTGTTTTGACAAGGGGAGGTTATATATATACATATATATATATATATATATATATATATATATATATATATATATATATATATATTATTTTTCATCCCCTCACTGCCCTTCTTGTGGTAGACACCCCCGGTGTTCCTCTCCCGTGTGCTTTTCTTTTGCCTTCACTATGTACAGGTGAATACCACCATTTACCTCCCAATTATTGGCCGATCCCCCAGTGTGGGTATGTGCCATTCTGTCAAAGGCTACAACAACAACAGGCGAAGACGGGGTGGCAGTGCTTGGGTGTGCACGCTTGGGTGTGCTTCGCCGACCTGATCCCGGACTGCTGCCGTCGCCGTCCCCGTCGCCCCACTACCTCGTAATTGTGATCCCACAAGCGCCCTGCAGCACTAGCGGTGGCCTGACGCTCGCTTGGAGAAAGTGAAGAAAGGAAGAGACACGGGGCGTGGCGCGAACGGCCTGAGGAGCGAGCTCGGGCAACGAACAGGCGAGGTCACGGCTGAACGCCTTCTTGAACCCAGGTGACCAGGCCTGGGGAAGCCGTCCTCGCCTAGTTCAGCGCAACCAGGAGCCTGCTGTCTCCCGTCTCCCGCCTGCCTCTTGCTGCCTGGGATAGTGGGCGCCGTGGTGGGCACAGGCTGGTGCTGCCCGTCCGGGTATCCTGCCGGCCCTGCAGTCGGTTCAGGCCTGTCGTCCCGTGGTCAGGACCTGCTACTGTGAAAAGGCGCCTCCCTGGCAGCGCCCGGGTGTCCTGTACCTGGGCGGCCATTCTCTCTCTTTGGTGCGTCATCGAAGCCACTGCGGCTAGTGCTCCGCGCCCGATTTCCGGCCGCTAGGAGAACAGGCCTGCGGTGGTGCTTGGCCGCGGCGCCTTTCTGGCGACGGACCGCGGATTCCCACGCCGGCACCGCTCCTCGAGCTTCGGCCGCACGCTTCTCTACCCACCTATGACTGATTGACTTTAAGTAAAGCTATTTTTGTTCTATCCAAACACGTGCTCGGTCGGGGATAATTTTCTGGATCCTCCGGGACCCCACCTCGGAGGACGCTCGAACCTGCTTGGGGGACTTTTCATCTCACAAATTTGGCGTCCGCTACGACGGGACCAGACCGAGCAATGTTTGCCAGTTTCAGGTGTTCGTGAAAGAGGATCAGTGCGCTCGAGCTGGTAGCTGCAGGAGAGCTCATGGGGCTTCAGGGAGCCGCACTGCGGGGATATGTCAGTGACGCACTGCGGGGAGCGCGTGAGGAGCGTGCAGCTTAACGGCGAGCGGAGATAGCATGCCGCATGGCAGAGATATCCCATCGTATGGAAGAATTATCGCGTCTTGAAAAAGATCATCGTGTGCTCGAGTTGCATGTGGCTTCGTTAGATGCAAAGAAGGCACTTAGCCTCGCGGAAAGTGTTGAGCTCTCACATGACACAATAGTCCTATTGCCAACTGGACATGGGTCGGGCTATCAGAGAGCTGTCGAGGACGTGACAAGAATTGCGAGTCTGGAGCCTAGTACCGAAGCAGCAGCACCTTGCCTAGAAGGCTGTCTAGATGTAGAACTCCGCTCAACGCAGGCCGACAGTGGCCAGGAGTGTGCCCTTATAGCGATGTATGAAGAGCAAATGACTCAAAAACTGCCTTTAGGAAAAGTAGAGGTTCTTCTACCAGGACAGAGCACAGCGTTCGTAGAGGAGATTGCTGGTCCTTTCGTGTGCTAGGAATTGAATTCTAGGGCATGGTGTCTTCAAGCACAAGGGTGTAGACGACCACAAATGTGTAGTCCATCATGTTACTACTTGCGAACAGAGTGGCTACGAGATGCACAGCAGAGCTGGAACTGTCAATCCAACAGATTACCTTGGAGGCAATGTGTGTGATTCCTTCTACATTTATTTCATTTGTGCTCGGACAGATCGGTTTCAGGCATTCGGTGTATTTCTGTGTTAGCCTGCGGAGGTAACTGGCAGTGCCAGATGTGATGGCAGCCCATTGAAGGTGTTTGCAAGTAGCGACGCAATCAAAGAGCACTGGAAGCTTTCTTCGAGTTGGGGTTCTTTCGAAGATGAAGTAGTACATAAGTTCGTGCATTTGGTTATATCGGCCGCATCGATAAGACATGACGAGTAAGAGCTCATGGAGACAGAATGCAGCATCGTACAGGACTCTGCTAGTAAACATGGACTGACTCAAGCAGGCCGAGTAGGCGTCTATTCTTGTTTGGAAGGCGAAATTCGCGACAAAATCGAGCGTGGTACTGTAACAATTTCATGCCAATCAGGGGATGCAACGGCGCCAGTCCTTGCTGTGAGGAAATGGTTGAAAGAGCCCCAAATATCAGGCTGCCATGACCTGTGCTTCATTGTAGAAGTTGTGGAAGACACTGATGTGCTGCCGCAACCACTTCTCATTAATATCCTTGCCCACAGAATGGTTTTATTCAAGCTCACGAAAAGGCAGGAGCGAATTCTCCATCCTATGAATTCGGTTTATCCGTTGTAAAGGCGATAGAGAAGGGGTATTGTTCTGAATCTCGCAAGGGCTCCGGGGTTGAAACGGCAAAAACGGCACAAAGCGTCAAGCCCTCGGTTGACTACTATATAGCAGAGATATCTGTGCAGAAGCCGTTGTGCCTTATTTTTCCGCCCTGTGTACTTATGAAAACCAGCTTGTTGTTCTGCCGGATCTTTCGAGTGCCCATTGGTCGGTCATCCCACACATTTCATAGGCGCGTTTCTAGGCTAGTGTGGGATGGAATCACCTGATGTCGAATCCGATGGTCTTGTCAGATTTCACCTTAATGGCAAACCTTTTTTTTGTTCCTGTTGTGTGCTTTTTCGTTTGTTTCGGCGGACATTGTGCCATGTGAACAACATTTTTGTGTTTTTTTTTTGCAGTAGTATTCCTGTCCTTCGTCCTTAGGTGATGTGCTCTGTGTATAACCTTGCCATCTATATAGAATTGTCAAATTAGACTTTGTATATCGGTGAATTTTTTCTTTCAATGTGCGCGTGAGACAGACTGACAACAGCCAGTGGTTGGTGCTGTGCGTGAGAAAGTGTTCAGTCTGGTGTGCTGCAGTGCTCCGAACAGTACTTCGTGCAAAAGTTTTGTTTTCATGAAAACAAAAACTTCTCGAAGGGGGGGGGGGGGGGCATATTTGTGATGCCACAAGCGCCCTGCAGGACTAGCGGCGGCCTGATGCTCGCTTGGAAAAAGAGAAGAAAAGATGAGACACGGGGCATGGCGCGAACGGCGCGAGGAGACGAGCTCCGGCAGCGAACAGGCGAGGTCACGGCTGAACGGCTTTTTGAACCCGGGTGACCAGGCCTGGGGAAGCTGTCCTTGCCTAATCAAGGGTACGACAGAATCCTGTCTGGCGAGGGAGAGGCATTGTGGTAAATTAAAACATACACTCGCCAAAAGATGGATTATAAAAAACTTGACGTTTCGGGACCCGTACGGGTCCCTTATTCACAATGAATGATGGGCGGAATGGGCCGCTTCTTATATGCGCACTTGACAACGCAGCGAGTGGGCGTAGTTATCCGCGACATTACCCTTCGTCCTGTTAATGACATGATCCGTGGTCTGTAATTTACAGACCACGGATGATGCCATTAACAGGACGAAGGGTAATATACAGAGGATTTCACAATCGCCCGTACGAGCACACACAAAGTGATTAACAAAACAATGCAACTAGTGCAAAGTTACACTTGAGAGAGATTGCAATGCAAATGAGTTATTGCAACTAAAGTGCAGTATCCTAAGAGAGGCCAAGAAACCAAACACATTTCTTCACCGGCCACTGTGACAGCCCGACGGCCACAGGTTCACGACAAAGCCGTCCCGCAGCCTGGCACGCGCTGCCTCGTTCGACCGTGGTTGCACGAGTGGTGTTGTCGTGGGAGTCAAGCGTGCACGCTTCTCTGAGGCTGAAACGCTGCTGGGGCTGACCGACAGCTATCAAGCCGTTCATATATAGGCGTGGTCCACGTGTGCTGGCTCTTCGCGCCAAGAAGAGGCATGGACATACACACAGTATAGGCTGTGCAATCTTTCTCCTTCTCGTGCCGGCACGCGTCCCCATTGGTCATGCTCTCAGATTGGCTTCGAGATTCTTCGAGATCTTTGTGGTGCGGCGCCGCCGGCTACGCGCGAGTGAAGAGGGAGGGGCATCACTTAGTACACTGAATGCTGCGTCCTCTCTGTCAGCATCGAGTAGAAACGACTCCGACATTCTGTAAGGTTCGACGTCATAGGTTTACGCCATTCCTTGGAACTGCGCCGTCGAGCGATGGTGGCGAGGGCAGCCACACACACACTGCTATATACAGGGTGTGCACGCTAACTTTAGCCAAGGGTTAAAATATAAAATATTTGAGGTAAGCAAGGGAAACCACTTACATACATCTACAAACCGGCGTGCGCATCATAGGCAATTTTGTGTTGGGCAATTAATTAGCAATTAAGATAATTTTTCTAAATGCGTAAATATTGACTTAGAGAGCAAATGTGAATAGCAAAGTGGGAAAGTAGCTTCAGAAACCCCCATTCCATTTATTTGCGACATAATAAACCTCACGTGTATCTTTTTTACGAGCTCCGAAGAAAACCCGCGAAATACAAAAAAAAAAACACCTGACTAGCGCATTCGCGCCCCACGATTGTGCTGCTCTCAACCGTGGCTTGAGTGAACGGAAACAGCTGGTGGCAACGCGCGACGACCCCAATGCGCCGGCAGGCCGATATGTGAACGGTGGTTGCGGCGCCCGCGCGAGCCAGTCTGCAATCGTGGCAGTGCAAGTTGCTGTGAACGCGCCGGGCATTGTGAGGTATGAAATGGCCAAAGGTGACAAACACATATGCGACGAGTTTTATTCGCCACTGAGAGGCAAAAGAAGGTAGTCAAGTATTAAGTAATTACTTATCTTCTTTTGCCTCTCAGTGGCGATTAAAACTCGTTGAAGTTGTGTTTGTCACCTTTCGCCATTTCCTAGCTCTCTGCCCCTTCCTTTAAGAATATTGTGCAACAATATTCACAAAACTCAAAACTCGGGCACACATGCATGCGCTCGCACACTCAATGGCGAATGCCCAAATACATTATCTCTTCAATGATGTTTTCGCGCATGTTATTCGGCAGTTGTCCGAACAATACACGCCCCCACTCGGCAACGCACTAGCACAATGTTATGATAGCGATGCATGCAAATTCAAGGCAGGCTTGCAAATATATTACTTGTGCTTCTGTAACGGGAGTGTGAGGCTGTCCACTCTGGGTTCTTGTTGCAACAGGGGTCTCTTCGATTCGTGTCTCCTTTGCTCTGTAAATGTTCGGTTCTGCCCTTTCCTCTTTGGGAAACTCCGAAATATCCCATGCATACAACAAGGATTCGGAGAGGCATGCACATGCGAACAAGATAATATACAGGTTCCAAAGCACTTGCATCAGAACGCTGAGGTTCACAATAAGGACCGCTGTGAACACTCTCTTGGTCACATGCCCGAGTTCGGCAGTGTGCAAGAAAAACAACCGAAGCAATGTGCCGATCAGCACGAGGATCATGCCCATAGTGTCACGTTGTAGTGACGGCAGTCCAGCGGTCAGGAAGACAGCAACAAAGACTTTCAAACGAAGCTCTTTATTTGGGCTGACTTGCGCCCTCAAAAGAACTGAATCACTCGGCGGCGGCGTAAGCAACAGGCGTGCTCGGCGGTCGTCGAACTACGAATGTCCGCCGCTCGCGGCATCGCTCAATTTAAACCCGGCAAGGAAACTTCCAGATAACAGGTCAAGATCATCTACGGTAATCTGGAAAAACCTAGATGCAGCCTTTCATGGCTGCGAACAATCGAGATTAGTCTGGTCGCTTCTCGCGCCATGAACAAAAGTGATAACGACCCTTTCCTGCTGCCTTGAGCGTGAACGAACAAACACTGCAATGATACGTGGCATTACCCCCCCTTCCAAAGAAGCATCGTCTCGATGCTTTAAAATGAAAATAAACACGGACAATGAAAACTTCCAGTCCTTTAGCGTTCATAATATGGCTTCAGGCGTACGACATGTACAGGGTCGTCCACTCTTGGGGTGATCACCGCTCCCCGTGGCTGCGCTCCGCGGAGCGCCAGTGCGTCCGGCGCGGCCGCGCATCGAAGCAAAGCTGTGCATGCGCGGGGGGAACTAGGGGAGGTGCTTCGCGTCGTCTGCTACAGCGCTGGAGCGCGCCGCTCTTGCTTTGCTGTGAAGCGCACTTCACTGAGCTCCAGCGACTGAGGGACCGAGACGGCATCGCGGGAAAGAGCACTTTAATCGCGGCAGCGTATTGGTTTCGCCTAGAGCATGTGAACAGCCTGTTTCTTCACCGTCAGAAAGTCAATTCAATGCAGAAACTGAAACAAGCATCTCCGCAGATAAACGACTTAAGCATTGCCCCCCCCCCCCCCCCCCCCCCGATTGATGAGGATAAAATGACTAAAGCGCTATTCTTTTGCGCGCTGTGCTGGTGCTATTTTTTGTTGTTGCCGCAACTGTTAGTGCCGTGTGTCTGGAGATCCTATCAGGCGCGCTTTTCTTGGTTTAGGGCGATGACGTGATGAGCATAGCGCGCAGTTTCGTGCATCGCTTGATGCTATATCGAATTTGATTAATGGGGCTAATAAAACGGCCAACACCCGTCGCTCTGCAGATGGAATCCCACACATCCGGCACGCACGAAGGCTGATCAAACTATTTGGTCACCGCTGAGGCCTCTGGTTAATATAAACCGCTCGGGGTTTATTAACGTGCGTTTCCATAGCAGAGCCACGGGCGTTATTGCATTATGTCATTAAAATTACCGAGGTCACTTAACACTGCTTGCGTGCTGTGAATGCGAAATCATTTATGGGTCATCATGAATTCTGCTGCGTGTTCTATTAAAGGTTTCCCCCACCTTTACCATAAAGGCCTTTGTCCAGAAGGTCTTTGGCCTATAATCATTTACCACAAAAAGCGTTCGACCCGAAGGCATTTAACAATCTCATAATGACTATCAGCATTTATTATGCCCTTTACCTAAAGGCCTTTTAGCTAAAGGTATTTGTCCTAAATGCCTTTGACCTAAAGGTCTTTGCCATAAAACTTTTTTCTGAAGGCCTTTATTGTTTATCATTACTGCCTTTCACCATTAATAATAATGTCCTTTACCTAAAGGTCTCTATTGCAAAGGCCTTTCACCTTAAGGACTTTGTCCTAAAGACCTTTCACTATTATCACTACTAACTATTAATACTGCTAACTATTATCCCGTACACACATCTCTGATGTCTAGGCTATATTTCAATTATGATGTCTGGCTTTCCTTGATTACGTCATCTGAGTTTTTGGACCACTTTTGCAAACAGCAACATCCGGGTTTCGTTGCCGATAAGCCATATAATGTCGCTATAAAGGTGAAATGTTATAGGGCAAAAGAAGGACGAACACAGATAGTCCATGGACAGGACAGCCGCTGCCCGCTCCTGGCCACAGGACAGCGCCTGTCCTGTCCATTGACTATCTGTGTGTTCGACCTTCTTTTTGAGTTGCAAAAGTTGACCTTTCTTCAGAATGAACCAAGCAGCCGTGGAACACGTTTTATTCTATATTGTCTCCATCGAAGTACTGCCTCCGCGGCTGCGGTTGAACCCGCAACGTTTGGATCAGGGGCAGAGCGAAAGTCACTGAGTCACGGCAGCGGGTTTCTCAATGATACGAAGCCGCACAGCACCAGCGCGAGTTCAGCTTGAATCATGTCCGAGATGTATAGGATGGCGGTCTGTGGTAGCCGAGTCATGCTACCCGCTCTTATCAGCTTGCGATGCTGATACGTGGCTGCTCATGACTGCTCAACGAAGGGGCTGGCCACTCTCAAGCGAATGATTCTCGGATTGTTCGTAAAAGCGAAGGCCAGCGGACGTTTTTACTCTGACCGCAGTTCTGTCGGCTTGCATGATCATCGTGCGATCAGCTTTGGAATATGGATTGCTTTTATCTTTTGCTGCTTCCCATGCCCCTTCGGCGACAAAAACTCTTTGACAGCGCAGGCCCATTTCATTTCCCGGTGCACTTTCGAAAAGGTAGCCATGTCGCGGGTGCCAGAAAATGAAAGACGGCGCATTGTAGATCTCTGCCTTCAAAACTATTCCCAAAGAGTTATATCAGAGATGACTAATCGGCCATTTAAAACTGTGAATCGAATCATCCAGGCGTACAAAAAGGAAGGAAGAATTGCTGATGCTCCCCGTAAAGCCCGGCCCAAAGTGACCACGGAAGAGGACGACATGGCCATTGTTGCGGCGGTGGCTGACAACCCCACTTCAACTGTTCGCGAAATTAAGAATAACCTCGGGCTGGATGGCGTCTCAGACACGACTATCAAGCGTCGCCTCTACGCGGCAGGTCTGAAAAGCAGAACGGCGGCGCAAAAGCCAATAGTGAGCGCGGCCAACAAAGTAAAGCGCGTAAATTTCGCCCTTCAGCATGAGCAGTGGACCGAAAACGAATGGAGAAAAGTCGTCTTCACAGATGAGTCCACCTTTACAACAAGATGGGACCAGAGGCAGCGAGTTTGGCGCCCCGAGAACTGCCGGTAAGCATAATTAGCGTGAGCTCTCATGTCTTGCAAGTGCGCAGGAACTTTGCACAGATATGGAAACGAAGATGTTGATAGCTTGTTACTCTATTCAAAAAATTTCAATGATAGCATGTGTTCAAATTATAATTCATGTTGCGCTTTTTCTTCCGTGTTTTAAAGGAAATATTGAGCTAATAAATGTCATCTCGCAAGCCATATTTTCAGCGCAACGATTTTTGGGTTTCATCCCAGATTATATATACGTTTCTGTATCCCGTATTTACTTCCTGCCAAAGAGTTTAGAAAATTTTGAAACCAAAGACAATCTCCGATTTACTAGCGTTGTGCTGGACCCACGAGCGAAGAAATGTTTGCCTGAAGCTGGGCATAAATCGTGATCTATGTTGGTGCTTGTATTTTAGATTTAACGTCTTATGTCACATAGGCTATGTGAGACGCCATAGAACAGCGCGCTAAAAGAACCTTGACCGTCTAAGCGGTCTTTAAAATGTTATGATATCGCATACATCAAATGCGTTTTACATTTCGACCGCTCCTAACACGGCCGCCGCGGCCAGGTTTCGTTCCCGCGAGTTGGGATCGGTAGCCTGCGCCATATTGTAATGAGATCAAAAATGACAAAATGTGCGGCCACCGGGGTCTTTGTTCATTCCTTTCGTATTATATTCCGTGATAACCACTGGAATGACAGGAAAGGCACGGTGGCTGTATATTTGACTCTGGGGACGAGTTCAATTGCGTTTCAGCCTGTTAGTGCCTAGCCAAAATCTTAAGAGGTCAGAACATTTCGGTATTCATTACTCTCAGTCCAGACTCTGCATCTGCTTGTTTAAAAAAGGAAATACAATTTTTTTTTATAGATACATGCCGGAGTTTATCCAGCGGGTCGCAGCTAGCGGCCGCTCTGCTGTGAGCGTCTGGGGCGTAATGACTGCTGAAGGACTTGGACCTCTTGTTCAAATCCAGGGCCGCTTCAATGCGGACTCATACTGTTCAATCCTGGACGACGTGCTGCTGCCGTATCTAGTCGGAGGACCATTTCCGGACAATGAATTTATCCTGCAGCACGACAACTCTCCGATTCACAAGGCAAGAAAGGTCGGTGCCTACCTGGACGACCGTGGCGTGGCAGTTCTGGACTGGCCACCACAATCACCCGACATCAACGTCATCGAGAGGGTTTGGGGCAGAATGAAATTTTCTATGGCACGCCGACAACTCCACAGCCTCTCAGCGGACGCGCTTTGGACAGCTGTGGAAGAGGAGTGGGATCGCCTTAGGTCCAACACTAGCTTTTGTCGTTCGCTGTACAGCTCCATGCCAAGCAGAATGCGAGCTGGCATTGACGGTGGTGGCGAAGCCACTCGCTACTGAACAGAGTAGAGTTTTAAGAAAGAACTGCTCTGCAATGACGCCAACAGCGATTAGAGCGAAGATATGGGCCCAGGAGAAAACAGACCAAAAAAAAAGGCACACCAGTAAGCAAGAAACGCTCACATATCCATACCAAAGTATCGCACGAGCCCCATCGCTTGTCTCCTCCTTTCAACTTGGGTTATGCATTTTCCCCCACCCCGACCACTTTTTCTGAGGTGAAGGGCACCCTCACAAGTACCGTCTTCAAGAGAGATGGTGACTCACTTCGTTTGTTTTCAGGCAGAAATAGTTGTGCCTCTTACGTCTAAAGTGTCATGTCTTTTACTCAACGTCTTTTCCGTGTCTAACTGTGCAGAAAATGTTTTTGTAAATATATGTCACTCATTTCTTTCCTCTTTCACTTGACTTCTCTGTGTTGCTTCTTTCTCACAGAATACAGCTTAATTGTAAGCTAGAAAACAGACACGTCTCTCATAGCTTTTCCCCTCCAACCGCCTATTCAAAACGAACACAAACAGCATTCTCAGACAGTGTGCATTGATCCCAGAGACTCAAAAAAGAAAAAAGAAACGTCAGTGCTACCTGCCTTACAACAGCTTATGAATGTAATAATCAAAGAATTGATTTGCGATTAATCTACGTTAGAATGCGACTTCCCGCGTCAGGTATCCCACAACGAACCGGAACTGCTTCGGCGATTTTACATCAAGTGATGGTAATCAAAATAATTTGTTAGTTGGTTTGTTTATCGGGTTTAACGACATTAAGCGACTCAGGATATGTGGGACGCCATAGTGGAGGGCTCCGGAGAATTTCGACCACCTGGGGTTCTTTAACGTGCAATGACATCGCACAGTACAAAGGCGCCTTGCGTTTCGTCTTCATCGAAACGCGGCCGGGATCGAACCCGCACCCTCGGGATCAGCAGTCGGAAGCCCTAACCACTGAGCCACCGCGGCTTCACATGACGTAAATAAGTTGTATTTTTTATCGGATCTAGAAATATGACTATGGGGCGTAAGGTTGCGACCCTTTGATCGCAGAAATCAGTTGCTATGCCGGACAGCGCAGTGTCGCACATCCCGTAAAGCGATCCACGAACACCTACGAGCGACATTAACACAACAATAAAATAGCCGCGGAGAAGCTGAGATCACTGATTAGCTTCTGTCAAAGTACTGTTTTTATTGCCCGGCTTAATGGTAGAAGAAATGACAAGCAAATGAACAAAATATATATACGAGTGAACAATCGCTCAATTTTTTTTTCCTGATTTTACACGGATGTTGGCCATTTTATTAGCCCCATTAATCAAATTCGATATAGCATCAAGCGATGCACGAAACTGCGCGCTATGCTCATCACGTCATCGCCCTAAACCAAGAAAAGCGCGCCTGATAGGATCTCCAGACACACGGCACTAACAGTTGCGGCAACAACAAAAAATAGCACCAGCACAGCGCGCAAAAGAATAGCGCTTTAGTCATTTTATCCTCATCAATCGGGGGGGGGGGGGGGCAATGCTTAAGTCGTTTATCTGCGGAGATGCTTGTTTCAGTTTCTGCATTGAATTGACTTTCTGACGGTGAAGAAACAGGCTGTTCACATGCTCTAGGCGAAACCAATACGCTGCCGCGATTAAAGTGCTCTTTCCCGCGATGCCGTCTCGGTCCCTCAGTCGCTGGAGCTCAGTGAAGTGCGCTTCACAGCAAAGCAAGAGCGGCGCGCTCCAGCGCTGTAGCAGACGACGCGAAGCACCTCCCCTAGTTCCCCCCCGCGCATGCACAGCTTTGCTTCGATGCGCGGCCGCGCCGGACGCACTGGCGCTCCGCGGAGCGCAGCCACGGGGAGCGGTGATCACCCCAAGAGTGGACGACCCTGTACAACTTCCGGGCGTGCGCGGCGTCGCTGAGATGCTGCCGTGCCGTCGGGGATGACTTCGTAGTCGAGGTCACCGATGCGACGGAGAACCTTGTACGGACCAAAGTAGCGTCGCAGCAACTTTTCACTCAATCCACGGCGGCGAACTGGCGTCCATATCCAAACACGATCACCTGGCTTGTAATGCGTGTCTCGTCGGCGCAGATTGTAGCGTCGGGCGTCGGTGTGCTGCTGGTCTTGAATGCGAAGCCGCGCAAGTCTTCGGGCTTCCTCGGCGCGATGAAGGTAGGCGGCGACGTCGAGGTTGTCTTCGTCAGAAACGTGCGGGAGCATTGCGTCGAGTGTTGTCGTGGGCTTCCTGCCGTATACCAGCTGGAATGGGGTAAACCTGGTTGTCTCCCGGACGGCAGTATTATAAGCGAAGATCACGTAGGGCAGAATGGAGTCCCACGTCTTGTGTTCGGCGTCGATGTACATGGAGAGCATGTCTGCGATGGTCTTGTTCAGACGCTCTGTGAGTCCGTTGGTTTGTGGATGATAGGCAGTGGTCCTCCGATGGCTTGTCTGGCTGTAGTTTAAAATGACTTGCGTCAGCTCCGCTGTAAACGCCGTTCCTCTGTCTGTGATGAGCACTTCCGGGGCGCCGTGTCGCAGCAGAATTTGTTCGACAAAAAATTTTGCGACTTCTGTTGCGGTACCACTAGGCAACGCTTTTGCTTCGGCGTAGCGGGTCATGTAGTCGGTGGCCACGATGATCCACTTGTTTCCTGATGAAGAGGTCGGAAAGGGGCCGAGGAGGTTCATCCCTATTTGCTGAAAAAGCTTAGTTGGCGGTGGTATGGGGTTCAGGAGTCCGGCTGGTCTAGTCGGAGGCGTTTTGCGTCGCTGACACTCACGGCACGTTTTCACGTAATGGGAAACGTCGGTAGCTAGCCGTGGCCAATAGTACTTCTCCTGGATGCGGTGCAACGTGCGAGCAATCCCGAGATGCCCTGCAGTCGGCTCATCATGACATGCCTGCATAATTTCTTGCCTAAGATTCTTGGGCACGACAAGAAGATGTACTGTCCTGTTGGGCGCGAAGTTCTTCTTCAGGAGGACATTATTGTTAAGGACGAAGGACGACAGTTGGCGCTTGAACCCCCGGGGAGGCGAGGTGGTCTTGCCTTTCAAATAATCAACTAGGCTTTGCAACTCAGGATCCGAGCGCTGCTGCTGCGCGAAACTGCTGGCGCTTACCGGTCCTAGGAAAGCATCGTCGTCTTCCTCTTCCGGTGCTGCGTCTACGGGGGCTCGCGATAGGCAGTCAGCATCGGAATGTTTGCGGCCAGATTTGTAGACTACAGTTATGTCAAATTCTTGAAGACGCAGGCTCCAACGAGCAAGGCGGCCGGAGGGATCTTTCAAATTGGCCAGCCAGCACAGAGCATGGTGATCGCTCACAACCTTGAATGGTCGTCCGTATAGGTAGGGGCGAAATTTGGACGTGGCCCAAATAATGGCGAGACATTCTTTCTCTGTCGTCGAATAGTTGGCTTCGGCTCTCGACAGTGAACGGCTAGCGTGCGCGATAACTTTCTCCTGTCTGCCGTTTTTCTGAACGAGGACCGCTCCTAAGCACACCCCGCTTGCATCGGTATGAACTTCGGTTTCGGCGTTTTCATCAAAGTGCCCGAGCACAGGAGGGGACTGTAAGCGGCGCTTCAGCTCGTTGAAAGCTTCCTCTTGTGGCCTTTCCCATATAAAAGGCACGTCAGCCTTGGTAAGTTGAGTCAAAGGTTCAGCGATGCGCGAAAAGTTCTTGACGAATCGTCGGTAATAAGCGCACAATCCAAGGAATCTGCGTATAGCCTTCTTGTCATTAGGCTGTGGAAACTCTGCGATCGCAGCCGTCTTCTGGGGGTCGGGGCGAACTCCATCCTTGCTTACGACGTGACCAAGGAACAGCAGCTCCTCGTAGGCGAAGTGGCACTTCTCTGGTTTCAGTGTCAGGCCTGAAGACTTGATTGTTTCCAGCACTATCCAAAGCCTTCTGAGGTGGTCTTCAAAGCTTGAGGAGAAGACAACAACGTCATCTAAGTAGACTAGGCAAATCTGCCACTTCAAGCCTGCGAGCACCGTATCCATTACTCGCTTGAACGTCGCTGGGGCAGAGCAGAGGCCGAATGGCATCACCTTGAACTCGAAGAGTCCGTCTGGCGTGATGAACGCAGTCTTTTCGCGATCTCTTTCGTCGACTTCAATTTGCCAGTAGCCGCTCTTCAGGTCCATCGATGAGAAGTACTTAGCGTTGCACAGCCGGTCCAATGTATCGTCGATGCGGGGGAGGGAGTAGACATCCTTCTTCGTAATGCTGTTCAAGCGGCGGTAATCGACGCAAAAGCGAAGGGTGCCGTCTTTCTTTTTCACTAGGACGACTGGTGCTGCCCAGGGGCTCCTTGATGGCTGCATAACGTCGTCACGAAGCATTTCCTCAACTTGCTTACGGATAGCTTGGCGTTCTAGCGGCGATACGCGGTAGGGCTCTGTCGCAGTGGTCGGGCGTGTTCGTCTGTGACAATTCGGTGCTTGGCAAGCCTCGTTCGTCGCACATTCGATGCTGATGAGAAGCAATCGCTGTACTCTTGAAGAAGACTGCGTATTTGGTCTTGTCTGCTCCGTGGTAATGCTGGGTTGATATCGAACGTTGGTTGATGGCGTTGGTCAGATGGTTCTACAGGTTGGTCGGGTAGGGCAAATATGTCTCTGATGTCTGCCAGCTCGTCGAGGAAAGCGATCGTCGTACCTTTGTTTAGGTGCCGGTATTCTTCGGTGAAGTTGGTTAGCAAGACCTGGGCTTGGCCATTTCGGATTTGGGCGACTCCCCTTGCGACGGCCAGTCCTCGATCCAGGAGTAGCTGGGTGTTCCCCTCGATGACGCCTTCGGCAGTTTCGATGTCTCCAGTACCTATGCAGGCGACGACACTTGATCGGGGCGGCACGCTCAATGCGTCGTCGAGGACGTTCAAGGCAACGGGATGAGTCGCTGTCGTCGCTGCAGATATGGCTTTGTCCGTGGAAAGCTTGATCGACTTAGATCGAAGGTCGATGATCGCTCGATGTTCATTCAGGAAGTCCATTCCCAAAATCGCGTCTCGCGAGCATTGCTGTAGGATCAGGAAGGTTGTCGCATAGGTTCTCCCGTTTACACTAACTCTCGCGGTGCAGCGTCCTGACGGCGTAATCAGGTTGCCACCTGCGGTGCGGATCAGCGGGCCATCCCAAGTTGTTGTTACCTTCCTGAGTCGGACAGCGAGTGGGCCACTCATGACAGAGTAGTCAGCTCCAGTGTCGACCAAGGCAGTAACCGCGTGACCGTCGACCGTAACTTCAAGGTCACTGGTTCGCGTTCTCGTATTGTACGTTGTCTTCGGTGTCCGATCTCGGCTTCGTCGAGTAGTAAGGCTGCGGTGGGCGTACTCCGACGTTACTTCACTGGGCAGCGGTAAAAGTTTCAAGTCTGGCCGCGTTGTCGTCGTCGTCGTTGTCGGTGCTGTCGTCGTTGTTGTCGGCGTTGTTGTCGTCGGTGTTGTCGTCGGTGTTGTCGTCGGTGTTGTCGTCGTAATTGTCGTCGTAATTGTCGTCGTAGTTGTCGTCGTAGTTGTCGTCGTAGTTGTCGTCGTAGTTGAGGCATGGACTTGGGTTTTCGTCGATGGAGGATCTTTGTGCTTGCGCTCGGAAGCAACCTCACCTCCAGAGGCTGCTTTATTCAGTTTAACCTTCGGGGGCTGGGGGAGCGTCCACGCACTGCGTAGCCTCGGCTAGGAGATACAAAGTGCGGAGACGAAGGCGACGGGGAACGTGATAGGCGGCTGGGCGGTGAGCATTCTTTCCGGCGCAAAAACTCCTCGATTTCGGCTGGTCGCTGCCCGGGTCGGGGTCGTGGAGCGTCGTAAAAGAACCCTCGGATGCCCAGTCGTCTGTATGGGCAGTGCCGGAGGACGTGACCGGCTTCGCCACAGTGGAAGCATAGTGGGCGGCGCTGGTCGGGAGTTCTCCACTCGTCGCATTTCCTCGGCTGCGCGCGTCGCTTGTAGGACGGGCGGGTTGGGGCGAGTGGGCGGCGGTCCAACGCAGCTGGCTGAGGGCGATAGGGGCTTGGGTCCTGGCGTCGAGGGGCAGGGCGGCGCACAGCTGCGGCGTAAGTCATGGCTGGGGGCTGCAGTGGCTGCGTGGGTGTCGGCGTCACACCCAAGGCCTGTTGAACCTCGTCCCGGATGACGTCAGTGAGCGATGAAAGTTGCGGCTGCGTTCCCGTTGGCAGCAATCGTTGGAGCTCTTCTCGCACAACTTGACGGATAACCTCCCGCAAGTTATCCTTGTTAACGGTGTCCAGGCAGTTTGCTGAGAAGACGCGCTGCTGGCGGTCATATTGGCGGGCTCGGTCGTCAAGGGTTTTTTCCATTGTGGATGCCTCTTCTACGAATTCCGCGACGGTTTTCGGTGGGTTGCGGACGAGGCCGGCAAAGAGTTGCTCTTTAACTCCTCGCATAAGCAACTTCACCTTCTCTTCTTCCTTCATGTTCATGTCGGCACGCCGGAAGAGACGCTTCATCTCCTTAGTATACACTGCAACGGTCTCGTTTGGATGTTGTATGCGAGACTGTAGCAGCTGCTGGGCTCTCTCTCCTTTCGCACGACTTTTGTGAAGGTCTTCAGAAGCTGTTCCTTGAAGGTTTCCCAGTTGGCAAGGCTGGCTTCCTCATTCTCGAACCAGACTCTTGCTGGTCCCTCCAGGGCGAAGAAGACGTACCTAAATTTCATGGCATCGTCCCAGTTGTTGAAGACAGCCACACGATCGAACTGCTCCAGCCATTCCTCGGGGTCGGCGCCAGGCGAAGCGTCGAAGGTTGGTGGCACCCGGGGCTGCTGCAGAATGATTGGAGTGGTCGTCTGGGGCAAGGTCATGATGGACGTTGGTACTTGCTTTCGCTTCCGGGTAGGGTCCGGCAGGGTGCCGAAGTCAGGTGCGTCCCCTTTTAGGCGTCGGCTTGCGCGGTGGACTGGACTCAGGTCCTGCGGTAGATGACTCAGAGGGCTGGCGTCACGACTTGTTGGGGGTGTCCGGAACATGAAAGGCTACCCAGCACCTCCACCAGATGTCACGTTGTAGTGACGGCAGTCCAGCGGTCAGGAAGACAGCAACAAGGACTTTCAAACGAAGCTCTTTGTTTGGGCTGACTTGCGCCCTCAAAAGAACTGAATCACTCGGCGGCGGCGTAAGCAACAGGCGTGCTCGGCGATCGTCGAACTACGAATGTCCGCGCTCGCGGCATCGCTCAATTTAAACCCGGCAAGGAAACTTCCAGATAACAGGTCAAGATCATCTACGGTAATCTGGAAAAACCTAGATGCAGCCTTTCATGGCTGCGAACAATCGAGATTAGTCTGGTCGCTTCTCGCGTCATGAACAAAAGTGATAACGACCCTTTCCTGCTGCCTTGAGCGTGAACGAACAAATACTGCAATGATACGTGGCAATAGTGTGCCTTGCGCTAAGTTCAGCAGAACTTCAGGTACTTCAATAAAATATCAAGTTTGAGGACTTGTTCTTGAGTCTCTGTGCTTAGTGAAGGCTGAAACGCAGGGTCACGTGGCGTTGCCCCACAAAGGGGAGCTGGTCGGTGGGTAGTAAACGTAGCAGGCAACGGCTTCAAAACGCAAACTGTTTATTGTGCTTATGCCCAGGAAAAGAAAGAAGAATCGAGGCGGCGAGAGCAACAAGCGCCTCTGGCACTTATTCGAACCAGAACAACGGAAACTCTTGGCCGCGCTCTAGTTACATAAAGCAGCAGAAATTTTGTAGACAGCAAGGGCGCCGTTTTTCTAGGACATCCTTGAGAGTGTGCTTCAGTCGCGTTCACTGGGGATGAAGCAAGCAGATTTGCGATAATAAATGACTAGTTAAATTCTCCATATGCAGTAAGCTACAAGGATCTATTATCCATTTTGTTTTGATGATCCATTTTGTCCTCTGCATCAGGTCATTATGGTTCGATGACGTAGCCGTGCCGTTCAAACATCTGTGAGAAGCCACCTGACTATTGACTTATTGGCGACCGGGCCTCACTATTGGATGCACCTTGCAGCCGATATTGAACCGGAGCACGCAACGAAGGGCGAAGTCTACTGTCAACGCGAGTATCCGCTGCCTTTCATTTCTGTGACTGGCCGACTGCTGCTTTCTTCTGATGATTCCGTCAGCTTACGTCACGTGAAATGGAGTGAAAAATGGACAACGGTTTCTTATAAAATACAGCCCGAGGAAAAGCAAATTCCTGGAAATGCACGGGCCTAGTGAACCACGCGATGACCTTCTGCGCTAGCATACATGTTTCAAGCAGCGCGCACAAGCTGTAGACCACCGAAAATGCCAGTAAAGCCATCTTTCAGCAGGTTAAAATAATAGGTTCAGATGTTTGCCCCACCGGTGTGTCAAGCCGCACCCGAGGGAAGCATCAGGTGATCCACCGGTGGGTCCCGACGCACAGAGATCAACACTATGATGAGGGGCTACGCAGCGAAAGCGTTAAGCGGAAGGCACTGGTTTGGTTTCAGGCCGCTATGAAGATGCGAGACGCAAGCTTGACCGTGCGCAATACACATCCGACCTTTATAGTGAGGATATGGAGAAGCGAAAGGTAATGAGTGATGGCGGCTGAGTTATTTATACTATAGTGTTTGATTTCAGCTGTTCTGTGCACACTCTTTTTTTTTTAGCTGTCACGACCGAGTCACTACTTAGCGATGACTCCACCTAGGAATTTTCCAATACCATCCTCTAGCAAAAGCAAGTATATTGCATAGGGCAACTCTGCAGCTGTCTCACATGCGTGCATTGAACTTTCAGCAAACGACAAAGCTGTAAAATTACCTGACGATGAAGGTAATAATTCGTAAAGTAGCATTAACCACAAAAGCTTAACATCTTTTGCTGAACTTTCAGATCTAAGCCACGAGCTGCCCGCGGAGACTGATACTAGCGAGTATTCACTCAGTAGAAACTGCATTGCTAATTTATATGTATATTTCATGCGGCATGCTGCACAGCTTTTTTTTGCAGGAGTTATGTGGTAATGAAAGGGGAATGCAAACCATTTTCTCTTTTTCCTATATACTGCAGCTGTAGAGGTTACAAGCAAGTTGGTGAAGTCTGATCTTGTGATGACAAGACACAGAAAGCTTTATGTGTCAAATAACCAACAGACCTGGCCATTAAGCTTTACAGGGCAGGAAAATGCTAAATTGGTTTTTGAGGAAAAGAAAATGGCGAAGTATCTGCCTCCCATATCTCGGCGGACCCTTAAGGGAACGGGAAGGTGGGGGTGAAAGAAGAAAGACAGAAGGAGGTGCGGTAGAGGAGGAATAATTTCGACCATCTGGGGATCTTTACCATACACTGACATCGCACAGCACACGGGTCCCTTTTGCGTTCCTTTTACGTTCCGCCTCCATAAAAACGCGGCCGCCGCAGTCGTGTTTGAACCCGGGTACTCCAAGCGCCTAAACCACGGAGCTACCTCGGCGGGTAACTTAAAAACAAAATTTAGTTTTTCAGCTAAAGGCCTCATAAAGACTGAATAGAATGGTCTATTTTGAAAAGCTCACATGAAATGAATGTGGTGCAATTAACTTTCAATTTTGGAAATATTTTTTTACTTGTAGATTCAAGCTAAGTTATTTTGATGCTTTTGTTTTGCGAATTTTCATGCGTCGTTTGAATTAGTGCAATTTAGTATTTTTTACTTGTGGATTCAAGTTATCTTGTTTTTATGCTTTTGTTTTGCGAAGTTTTATGCTTCGTGTTACATAAATAAGCATTGGTCCGTATGTGACGTTCACCAGCTCCCAGTAATAATCTCTAATTTAATGTGCCATATGCTTTCAGCTCAATTGCCCCCAAAAAATGTGACTGTTGCATTAAAATGTACTGAGCCACGTGAGGCCTACAATAATTTCGTATGATCTGTGCTTCATTGCTTTAATTCAATGTGTAGCTTTTGCTAACTAGCTTCAAGAGTTGAAATGAATGCCAATAACAGATTTCGCGTTCCTCTCACGGCATGTGACTTCTCTTTTACACCACAGCCACTTTCAAGCATTAAAGTTGAAACAACATGAGACGAAATTTGAATGCTAAATTATTTGCTAGCCCTTTAGTGTAGTCTGTGTGGCACTCAACATGTAGATATGACCTTTAGATGATTGGAAGAAAATATACACTACAGAACTGTTTGCCCTTGCACCACTAACACAGCAGTCGAAATTCCACCATCTC
The DNA here is from genome assembly GCF_055824585.1 of Amblyomma mixtum. Taxonomy (NCBI): domain Eukaryota; kingdom Metazoa; phylum Arthropoda; class Arachnida; order Ixodida; family Ixodidae; genus Amblyomma; species Amblyomma mixtum. The sequence goes on from NC_143013.1 coordinate 159,543,068, forward strand.
TGAGTCAAGCTAAATGTCGCAGTTCTCTTGTATCCTACTGCATAGGATTCTTTACTCTGGTCCAAAGGCATAGTGGTGTTTGTGTTGTACGTTTTGTGATTGTTTTAACACGCACACCCATCATTTATACAGGCCTGCCGTCAACTGCAGGCCAGGATGTAGTGAATTATTGGTCACGGCGAAAGCTGATGCCCCCTGAAGGTGACTGAAGATGAAAAGAAAACTTCAAATTTGTCTGCACTTCTCACATTCGACCTGTTACATATGCCTATGTGCTTTTACTCTATCATGCATATAGGTGAGAGTTCATAGAGCAGGCATGAAGGTTCAATAAATATACAGACTACTCTGCCTTAAGCTTCTGCACGCGAGCAGTTGTGCACGATTTATGTTTTCACACTACTTGACAGTTTCGTTCTGCATGGTTTATGTTAGTGGACATTTGTTGCCTCGTTTTAATTATTTTTGAAACTGCTGTGGTGTGGCCCGGATAACAATCGAATATTTGACAGTTTTCAATAGTTTGCTTGTCTTGCAGTCTTGCTTATTTACCTTCTCGTCTCATTTACCTACACTGAATTCCAGAGTTCCCGTGTCAGGTACTGAGCACGCTTTCTCTCTTGAGGATTGCCCAGCAGCCTCATGGCGAACTGCTTATTCCAATGGTTCGCAAACAGTCGAAGGACCTCGTTTCCCCAGAACAGAAAACGTCCATTACTTCTCCCTTTAAACACTACGCGGCATTGAAATAGTTTGATATGGCTTTACATGGATCAGAGAGAGATTGAACTGCAATCTCCGTGTCGGTGCATTATTGCAGTTTTCACCTAAATCTGTGCGTGTAATATAACACTTATAAATTTTTTATACCGGTAACAACGAGAATTGTCAAGTTGTAGTGCCTACACTAATGTAAATTTCTTAATACTGTTTTCCTAAGAGGCAGCCTTCGGCTATGCTTTAGATATGAGACTTTAGTGTGACTTTAAATTTTGTAAATTCACTTAAATTTGCCTAGATTCAAGAACTTTCTGTAAAAGTGGGAGGAAATGTGACGTCATTTACTAGACAGCTGCTGCGATGCTTGCTGGAAGACGGCCTTGAATGCCATGTTTCATGGTTGGGCAAGAAAGGGAAACATGCTTTGAATGTCCTCTGGCTGTGCTCATGACTAATAAGTAAATACTTTTTGATGGAGGCCAAACTTTCATGCCAAACTTGAGCGTTTCTTGTGGTTGATATCTATCAAGAAAATGTTCGCATGCTTAACAGCCTTTGTGAATTTTACTGCAATGAATACTTCCCCTGACTATTTTACTAAATGCTTTATGATTGTTGTTTAAGTTTTGTAAGCTTTAAGAAATTCAGAATAAAACTTGTGGCTGTAAATCTAGAGAGGAAAAATTATATGGAAGAAATTTTTCTCATAGGTGCCGTTTAGAGGAGCCATGAATTCAGTTAATACATCGTTCAAGCAGCCATCCGTGAATGGCTACGCCATGCTCCTGCCCGGCACCGTAGCGCCACAGTGAAGGTAATGCAGCTCTTTTTCTTGCGAAAACTTTCCAGTTTAAATAAGTTATGACGCAGTTTTTGGCTGTCCAAAACTTCTACATTTCGAATGTAACTTGCATGTTCATTTCTCATTTAGTATAGCTGTTTTTCGTTAAGATGTTCATGCGTTTCTAGTGTTTTTGTAGCTTTGCAATGAAGTATGGCACTTGTGCGTGTCTATAAATTACCAGCACTAAAATGAGCTACTTGTGGATTGACAAACATTCCAATGACTCACTAAATAGCCCTGCACAGTAAAAAGTGAATCCCACTTGGCTATAGAGTGCTCGGACGGTGTGCTGCGGAGCAAATAAACTGAAATATTTTGGCAGATGCTTTGCTAGCAGTAAGGCGCTGTTGCCTGTGCGTTCATGTCCCTATTCAGCTGCTCCCGAGCGCAAGCATTAATAATGGAAGCCAATTCCTGCTCCATAGTTTCTCTGCATTCCACCCGACCGGCACCTTTCTAGCACTCTAGAACTGTGACCGGCTCTGTACACATTTGGACTGTACATGTGCATAGACGTGCTTGCAGATGTTTTTTAAACACAACTAAAGCCTGAATTATTTTAGTGCCTGGAAGTGCAGCCTGGCAAATGGGTGCAGTGACTCACGCTGGAGGGTTCAGAGTACATTACTCAGTTTAAGGTTTGAAGGTTTGAAGGTTTATTTCCGCAACTAGGTGTTGCGAGGACAGCCAGGGAAAAAGCTGTGTAGACAGCTTGAGAGGTCCTGGCTGCCTCTTACAGTGCAGCATTAACGGCGGCGGAATAGGACATCAAACAAATTGTAAGAAAAAACTCGTATGTTCTGTACATAGAATGACACATGTACTTTCAGTAAGCAGTACATTCTGCTTGTAAAAGAAAAAAGAACTATATTAGGTCAAAGAGACTATAAAGGCAAACACAGGGAGGAGAAAATAAAGGACAGCAGAACTGACAGGTGCACTCAAAATGGTAATAGCAAGAAAAAAAAAAAACTACACGAATATTTGGGGCAATTCTTTCAGAGAAATATTGGAGACATCAAGATTCTTGTGGCAGTACAACTGGTTCAGAAGTGTCGGTAAGGTATGCTGCAACATTTGTTTGCCGTAGTTTGTACGGCATTTCTTAACATTCCAGGGCTCTGCTGCGCGGGTATCATACACAGTTCTGCTTTGCTCTAACCTAGCAAGTGTAAGTAAGAAGTCATCATTTTTCATTATGGCGAGTTTATATTTATAGCAAAGCCTATAGTTATACATGGATTTCATTGGAATAACGTTGTGTCGGTGGAAAAGGCTCATGATGGTATGCTTAGCCTGCCAGCAAATGAAGCTTTTCCATGGTTTGCATGTTGCAAAACCTTCATGCGCGTCACCACATTTGTTTATCTCCTAGTTATCCCCACGACAGAAGAGAAAGACGCAGTGTTCGAGAACACAAGATACGTTTTGGGTGCATGTATCAGCATTATTAGCATGCGGATTGGTTTTCAGCGTAGGCTTTAGTCAAATGTGGCTGCCTTGGCCATGAGCCACCTGGATGAATACAAATGCTTTCATGGATAAACAGTTCCCTTGCACACATTTGCTTTGGTTTATAGGGACCTGTTCCTTATTTACAGCAAGTCTGGCATCAGTAACACAAGTTCCGTTCTCCAAGCTGCAGGCCAATGCTGCAACACTCAATACCACATTGGCTGTTATACACACTGGCTTGTTCCATACGACTCCACACCTCAAGGTGGATATGTACAGTACCTCATCTACTTCTATGATTCCTACCCTTGGACCATGTGCTAGACTGTTGACTTACGACACGCACTTTCATTGTCACAATGGATGTGCAAGTGCGATGAGCTCACTGCTCCATGCATCTGAGGTGTCAAATGTCTTAGCAGCCACTGTAGACTTTATCGAAGCGGTTGTGCATTGAGCGCTACTCCACTTCAAATCATCTTAAGGCTCAGTTACACATATGACACCTCCGCAATGGCAGCCTGTACAATATTTATTTGTATTATTTGTTTCATTTCTTGTCAAGGATATGCACACTCTGATGTGCTTTGACTTGTTTTGTTATCTTTGCCTAAGAGTTCAAAGAGTTTAGAGCCTTTCTCTGCAACGCTACAGGTCGTAATGCTTTGAGATGCTGTGGGAGTAGCTGCTTTAACCAGCATATTTTGCGTCGTCATTACATTGTTCCGACCAACATGTATCACTCTTAATGTTCTGAATGCTGCAGGGATGAGAATTATGTTTATAATGTGGGCAAGTGCCTTACTCCTTGTATCCGAGACAGATTTGGAATGGCGGTCATTTTAGACGTTTCTGCAGTTGAGGTGCTATATCTCGTCTGATTTCATTTTTATTTGTGTTAAGTGCGCTGCTTCCTTACAGTAGCCTCTTTGTGTTTTATTTCGACCAACTTCCGCTTTTCGTGGGCTCACTCATGTACGGAGTTTTACTTTCCGAGCAAGTGGAAATGCTGTTTTCATTTAAAACAACCCAGCAAACCACAAACCTCCCATAGATGTCCAGATTAAGTCTGAACGTCTATGTACCAAAGCAAAATCTCTGACCCGTCTTATCTACCAACCTTTTTTCGTGGAAAAGCTGGAGACGTACCCACGACATTATATCTGCCTTAACCTAGGCTCCTCGTAGATATTACTTGTCACCTCCTGGGTATGTAAGTGAGATATATAATTTAAGAATTCCATATTTTTCAACAGTTCTATATTTCGTGTTGCCTTACTGCATGTAAAGTTGGAAATCGCTGTTGACTACAAATCGGAGGCATGACCAGCGCTGCCTGTGTTTTAGTGTTTTTTCGTGCTCGCTTCACGGCAACATTTTCCTACCTAGAAAGAAGAAAAATACGGGAAGTAGTAAAGACAAATCTGAATGTACACGCATTAAGTTTCTGACTCAACTGTACGCAGTTGGTTTGAAATGCCAGTCACTTTGGTCAGGCTTCGCATTGTTATTTCATTACTATTCTTGCATTCAATTTATTCCTTGTGCTACAGCCTGCAAGCTATCTCAAGCATACTGAAAAGTGACGACACACTAAAAAACTTTCTTGTTATTTAGCAGCCAGGTATATATAATAACCATTTTTTATCATTAAGCATGTTTTATTCAACTTATTCAACTATTTAAAGTACAAAAATTGGTTCAGTTCAATTTTTGGGAGTTAAATTTTCTAAAAAATGTGTTAAATCCGCTAATCTCGCTAGCAATGATAACTAACCATTGGAATGTTGAACTGAGGAAAGCTTAGGCATTTGTGTAGCTGAATGTGTGGCCTCGTATTACATGAGAATAAACTTCTTGAGTCCCGCTTTTTTTCATCATGCCAACACTGTAATCACGTCCACTGCAGGCCAAAAGTTTCTCCAGTTAACCCTGTGCCAGCAGCGGCCCCCTTATCCCAGCAAACTTCCGAACCTCATCTGCCCACCTGCACTGATCCTCTCTGCTGTGCTTGCATTCTCTCTGAATCCAGCCCGTTATCCTAATGATAATTGGTTATCTTGCCTTCATGCTACATGCGCTGCCGATATGCCTGTTCTGGGCCGCGGACAGGTGGCGGCGGGGAAAGCGCGATGAATTGTCTACGCCGCCATCGCGTTGTAGTTCGTATCGTATTTTATCATTAATAGCGCAAACTGCGCAGGGTGATTGCAGCTGCAAAAAAGTAATATGCTACAATTTCAAAATTATTAACTTATTTTTCGTGCCACAGCAAGCCTGCTACTAAGTACAAAAAAGAGACGATACAAAATACGAGGGGATGCTGAAAAGTTCCTGGCTTTGCCCCCTTTCATGTCGAACTGAAAAATTAGTTGGGTATCATAAAAAAGCATGATATCTTTTTATGTAATTGTGCGAGTATCAGATGTTTCTTGTTTTTATAACTATTTTTAATTTCTGGTAGAACGTGAGATGGCAGAGGCACAAGCAAGTTTCACGCCTGTGGAGTGACGGGTCGTGATGAAGTTTTTGTTTCTATAGAGAAAGTCTGCAAAGGACATTCACAGTGAGATGTCACAAACACTAGGGGAGAAGTGTCCCTCCTACAGCACTGTCAAAACCTGCCCTGCTCGTTTCAAGACTGGACATTTCACTGTTGAAGATGAGCCCGGTAGTGGGGGCCCCACAACCTCAACAGAGCCGGCAACAAATGATTCTCTCCGTAAGCTGATTCTTGAGACTTGGCGAATATCCGCCAAAGAGATAGCCCAGATACTGGACATCTCCCGGGAGCGAGTTGGGTTTATTATTACGGATATCCTAGACATGTGCATGCTTTCAGCGAAGTGGGTGTCGAAATGTTTGAACAGTGAACAGAAGGAGGCTCCAGTTGAGGCATCCAGTGCTGTTTTGACTCATTTTGATACTACAAAAGACTTTTTGAATAGATTACTGGCGGAGGATGAAACATGGCTCCACATTTATGATCCCAAAACTAAGGAACAGTCAGAGGAATGGCGCCACAGTGGGTCCCCGCGACCGAAGAAATTCTGCGCCCAAAAATCGGCAAAAAAGTCATGGCCTCCAAATTTTTGGGCCAACGATGGAGTTCTATTGGTAGACGACCTACCTCAAGGCTGTAGTATATGCGGAGAATATTACGCCGGCCTCCTCGACAAGCTGAAAGGGGCAATTAGGAAGAAAAACGCTGGACAAAGCTCAGCAATGGAATCCTTTTGCTGCAGGACAATGCATCTGCGCATTTGTTCAAAGTTGTGACTGGCAAACTGAGGGCCCTGGATTTCCAATTGGTCCACCATCCCCTGTATTCATTTCACCATGGCCCCTTCTGACTACCATCTGTTTCCGAACTTGAAGAAACATCTGAAGGGTCGTCATTTCGACGACATTGCTGACGTCAAACTTGCTGCTGAAGGCTGGTTTGACGACCTGTCACATAATTTTTTTGAAATGGACTAGAAAAGTAGAAAGAACAATGCAATAATTGCATCAGACTCAGGAGAGAATATGTTGAATAAATAGGCACTTTCAAAACTCTGGCTACATTCTTTCTGTGCAAAGCCAGGAACTTCTCAGCACCCCCTCGTATGTGTCAGTTTCGCACACTCCGCACGAGGCTAGGTTCAGCCATGGTGGAAGTGGTAGAGCGCACGGCGTGTGCGATTTCTCATCGTGTTCCGTGGGAACGTTGTGTTTGAAGAACCTCGACAAGAATTAATTATTGCCTTATTATTGCTGGCGAGATTGTTCAACCGTTCTTTCCTTGATGGAGCTAAAGGAAGACGGTTTGCTTGCTTTTACTACTCGGCGAAGTGGACCAGTCAGTACGAATTAGGACTACAAGTCTTTTTCACCGGCAGGAATCGTGACCTTTCCTGGTGTGTACTCAGTCTCAGTGTACTCATTGAACTGTATTTTATGCTTTTTTGTGTTGGTAATGAAAAAAATTCTAACGCATTTATCGGCACGTTATATTTTTACGCTCACTTGTTTAGTGTTTTGCCAAACTCGCTGTGTATTGAAACAAAGGCTGGTGATGTATGCAACTGGCCTCTACTACCGAAATGTGGGCATGCGTTCGGATGGTGTGCCGAAGTGCGTGTGCAAGCACACTCCGCTCAGCACGACTGCCTCTTAGTGCTGCAAGGGCAACCTTTGACGCTTCATAGACTTGCGTCGTTAAAAGTGGCGTAAATTACTGGGTTTGTTTGTTGTGGTTGCTGTGCTATTCTCTTGTCACCTATAAAGGTGAACAATTATGCTTTCTTTTGCAGCAACCCTGACTTATCGGGCTGGGCAGAAGAGTATTGATGCCACCGCAGCTGTAAACCTGACGATTATGCCCAACGAGAAGATTCAGTGAAAGCGCCGAGCGCAAGAAAACACTGACTCATTCGGAAGTCATCAGCAGTATTTTGTACTCCCGTGTGAGCTAGCTGGAATGCTTGGACGTCCCGACGACTCCATAGGGAAGTCTGTGGCTGGGATGCAGTAGGTCTCCGTTCCATCTGGAATTGTAAGAGGGGTCAGCTGCATGTCGTTCCAGTCCCAACTGGTTTAAGGAACAAATTTCCAGTTGCAGCAACTGGAAATGTGTCCCTTAAAACAGTTACACTGGAACCAGTTAGAAATTTTCACCTGGGTATTGATCTATGTATAGTCATATTCTCTTTATATAGACGTCTATATAGACATTATGATTTTGGGTATACGAAGACGCTTTTGATATATCAATAAATGTTGTTCCAAAATGTTTCCAAAATAAAAACGTTGTGTTCTTTCAGTATGTCAATAATTCATGTCAGCTGGACAGAGGCAAGGGCCTCCACGCGACGATTTTCAGCGAAGACGAGACCGACGACCAACTGACCCGACGAGCCCACCGACAGAGCCAGCGATTGGCTTGTACTGAAATCCCAGTAACCGCCGATAATTGGGAAATAACAGCACTGGTGGATACCGGCGCTGACTTTTCTGCGATAAGCAGCCGGCTAGCCACGACCCTCAGAAAGGTTTTGACACCTTGGACTGGGCCGCAGAACCTCACAGCCGGCGGCCATGTTGTGACGCCGACCGGCGTCTGCAGCGTGCAAATTCAGATCCGCAACGTCACTTTCCCCGGCTGCTTTGCTGTGCTTCCTGTGTGCTCTAAAGATCTGATGCTCGGTTTAGATTTTCTCCGAGAATATGGGGCAGTCATCGACTTAAAGGAGCTGATTCTCTCGTTTGCTTCACACCGCACTGTTGTCGATGAACCCCAGCAACGCAGGACTAAGTTGCGGGTGTGCGATGATGACGTGGCGATTCCGTCGATAACCAGAATGTTAGTAACTGTGCAGTGCGATGACAGCGCCGGCACTCCTGGAATCGCTGAAGCCAACATCTCGCTGCTCCTGGGTTGGAAAGTGTGTGTAGCTCGCGGTACTATAGAATTGAACAATAAGCGAGCCGAGCTTTTGATAAATTTCGGTTGTGAACCCCAACGTTTAGCGGCCAACACAACGATTGCTTATTTTGAAGAACTCGGGGAATTCGCCGGAGAGTACGTGTTGACCGGGACTACGAAATCAGTAGAATGAACGAATGCTCCGGTTAAACTGGACGTGAACCCGAATCTCCTGCCTAGGCAAAAGTGCAAGCTGCAGACTGTCATTGACTCTTTCCGAGACTGTTTTGCCTCAACTTGCAGAGCTAGAGAAACGCCGATAAGAAAACATCGAATATTAGTTGACGAAAGCCAGAGACCATTACGCCTGTCGCCGTAGCGGATATCTTCAAAGGAACGAGATGCAATTCGAAGGTACATTCAAGAAATGCTCCAGGACGACATGATACAGCCATCGAAGAGCCCGTCGTCTTCGCCTGTGCTCCTAGTTTCAAAGAAATATGGGACCCTACGGTTTTATGTTGATTACTGGCGTCTCATCAAAGTAATTAAGGAAGATGTTCATCCTTTGCCGCGCATTGATCACTCCCTAGACCGGCTGCGCCACGCTAAATACTTTTCATCTCTCGGTTTACGCAGTGGCTACTGGCAAATAGAGGTGGACGAACGTGACCGACAGAAGACCGCGTTTACTATCCCGGACGGTTCGTACGAATTCCGGGTACTCCCCTTCGGTCTATGCTCAGCTCTGGCAACTTTCCAACGGGTGAAGGACACTGTGCTTTCTGACCTCAAATGGAAGTCCTGCCTCGTGTACCTGGATGATGTTGTCATCTTCTCCGATACTTTCGAAGAACACCTCAGCGCGATGTTTTCGAAGCGGTCCGTTCAGCCAGTCTCTCCCTCAAGCAAGAAAAATGTCACTTCGCTTTCGAGGAGCTGAAGTATTTGGGCCACATTGTGAGCGCCAAGGGCGTCAGCCCAGACCCCTACCAGACTGCCTCCGTTCCTTCTTTTCCCACTCCTGCACACAAGCGAAGTGTGCGCCGTTTTCTGGGTCTTTGCGCCTATTATCGGCGTTCTGAGAACTTCTCCTGCATAGCTGAGCCTCTTACCCGCCTCACCAAAATAACGCCCCGTTCTTCTGGGGTCGGGAGCAACAACGTGCTTTCGAAGAGCTACGCACGGGTCTTCAAAGCACACCCATAATTGGGCACGTAGATGAGGCAGCTGACACAGAACTGCACACAGACGCGAGTAACGTTGGCCTTGGCGCGGTCCTTGTACAGTGGCAGAATGGTGTCGAACGTGTAATCGCTTACGCAAGCCGCATGTTATCACGATCTGAGGTGAACTATTCCATCACCGAAAAAGAATGCCTAGGTATTGTGCGCGCAGTAACGAAATTCCGAGCCTATTTGTATGGCCGCCATTTCCGAGTGATTAGCGACCACCACTCGCTGTATTGGTTGTATTGCGACTCGCACGCTGAAGCCTCCGACTGCAAGAATTTGATGTCACCATCGTGCCTAAATCAGGGCAAGAACACAGTGATGCAGATTGTTTGTCACGTGCCCCACTTCCAACCAACTGCGCGGACCTTGACGACGATTCCCTTTTTCTTGGGGCCATCTGCGCGTCCGGCCTGGCTCAACGCCAACGAGACGACATTTAATTACGGTTCTGATTGACTATCTTGAACGAAGCGCTCAGACTCCGCCGTGCATCTTTTCACACGGCCTGTCATCATTCTGTTTACGAGACGGCATCCTGTACAAAAAAAAACAAAACACTGTGGGCCGATGGAGGCTGTCTATCTGCTCGTTGTACCTAATGCCTTTCGCGATGAAGTCTTGCACGCGTGTCACGATGACCCTTCCTCTGGTCACTTTGGTTCCTCCCGAACGTTGGCACGCAAACGGCATAAGTTTTACTGGCCCAAGCTCGCGGAGGTTGTGAAATGCTACGTCAGAAGTTGCCGTGAGTGTCCACGCCGCAAGACGTCCTCGAATAAGTCGGCCGGACTACTGCAGCCTATTGATCCACCACAAATTCCTTCTTACAGGTCGGCATGACTTGCTCGGGCCCTTTCCGGAGTCTTCGCTGCGTAACCGGTACATTGTGATCGCCACCCACTACCTAAGTCGATACTGTAAGACGAAAGCTCTTGCCCGTGGAACAGCTGCGGAAATTGCCACCTTCTTCATGCACAACATCGTGCTTCGTCATGGCGCACCCACAGACGTTATAACTGACAGAGGAACGGCCTTTACCTCGGCGCTGACACAGGAAGTTAGGCGACTCAGCGTTACCAGTCACGGACGAACAACACTTATCACCCGCAAACTAATGGACTGACTGAGCGATTAAATAAGACGATCGCCGACATGATTTTCATGTATGTCGACGAGGACCACCGCAACTGGGATGCAGTACTCCCTTATGTTACCACGCCCTCTAGCAGCTCACTCTTCTCTAGCCTCTCTTTCTTTACTAAGGTCTTCAGCGTGCGCACCCGTCGCGATGGTGATCGGCCAGAACTGCCTCATGGAATTCGGCAACGTCGATGTCCATCCCACACTCGCCGTGCTGTCCGACCACAACACGCTGCGGCTTGAAAACTTCATCGGACAGAGTCCCCACGCCTCGGTGTCGGGAACGCTCAACGACCGCGTGCTCCTCAAACTGGAAGTAGCCAATGTCCAGACGACTGAGAGCGTAAAGTTGCTGGCTTTCTCCATCCTGACCGCCCATATTGTCCAGCTGTCCGCTTATAAGATGATTGTGTTAGTGCCTCTCCCTCCTCGCGTACGAGATCAAGACGACCGACAAGGCTGATTTCGCGCCCCTCCCCGATAACTGCTTTATGCACCAGGACTACTGCGCCTCAGAACGGGCCCTCCATGAACAGCAGGTGTTCATGCCTCAAAATCTCGCGCCCGGGAACGCGGCTGTCGGCCCGCACGACCTGCCGCGCCGAGGGCGGCGCTTTCCTGAGGGGGGAGGGGGAGCAATGCCACATTCCTGTGCATTCTCGTGGCGCCGCCTCCCGGCCGAACTGCCTTAACTGCTATTCTGGCTAGCCTTACCCATGGTGGCGGGCAGGGGGGTAAAGCTGATTCAGCAAAGCGGTCCACGCATGGAGGAAGGAAAGAACTAAGGAGAGGCCCTGATGTCACTTTTGTTGAAGCCGCCCCGCAACCGGAAGTTGGATCGGCTCTCCTCACTATCTTCTTTCTCCACCGAGCTACGGGGCGGGGTACGCGGCTCGCAAGCGCTTCGTAAAAGGAAGGAATAAAAAAAACCGCGCCGCTCGCCGCTACACTCCTCCACCTCCCTCCCCGCAAACACGCACCTAGACACAGACCGGCGCACAGGTGCGGTGAACCTTTTCCGACGCCAGGCGAAGAAAGACGACATTGCGCGCCGCTTATAGCTCAGCTCACCATCCTCCTCGGGCTACCGTACACCCGCCGTGTGGCCTTCGACACACAGCTCAGCATCGCCGAGAGCGGCTTCATGTTTCTGTGCTGTTTGGTGAGGTGCGAAAGTTCGCTGATCAAAACAATCTACGCTTCTTCGCGTGTCGAAGCGCGGTTCCGGATTGCCACCTTTTCGCGAGATTCATTTCAATGCATCGATCGCTCCGCGTAACGACACCAAGTTTGACGAACAAAATATCAAATTAGCGTTTATTTGCTGCATTTAAAAGCAGTATTAGATGCGTGCGTAACCTCACGACACCAGGCATGTAGACTTTAACACGCAAGGCCGAACCCACCGAGCCGTAAGCCCGTCCACCGCCACCGAGAAACACTCGGGCCCCTAGCAACAACGACGCTAACGACGCCGTACGCCGTTGCTAGTGGCCCGAGTTTTCTTAGCAACAACGACAACGTTGCTAGTGGCCCGACTTTTTAAGCCTAAATTTTGACGTCACTTCCGCCACATTCTCGCCAATGCATTGGGAATACGAAGGGCCTCTCCTTATTTTTCCTTCCTCCATGGGTCCACGCATGTAAGTCGCCATCTTGGACGCCATCTTACAGCACAATAATGTGGCCAGCACAGTTTTTCTCGCGAAATCAAGGATGGGTGAAGTTCGAACTTGAATTCGGAAAACTACGGCAGAGAAAATAATTTTATGTCACTCATACGCATATTTTCAATGTTTTAAATACGTTTTGTAATCTGTAGCATACTGACTGTCGTCATTTCTTTTAATATCGGACGATTGCGAACATGTTCACGAGTAAACTGAGAACACGCTCTCGGAGTTTCGGTTTTAAACTTCTGCTTTTGAATCTGATTTCAAGTTGCTTAACTATGGGGAGCTGCATACGACAAGGCACTCGCGCTCTCGTGCACCGCGATGCCACCTTCGTGCGTTGCTGCATGTCAAAAGCTCCAAAAGAATCGGTCATTTCGCATCATTTTGTGAGTAAACGTGGGAAGTGGTACATATGCACAGTTAGCGACAACAGCGTACTGCAAAGGGTGTGGACGAAAATCTCCCGTTCTCGGAATTTCCCTTTAAAGGCCGATGACACGAAGCGAATCAACTTTGCTGCCGTTTACTTTTTCACGGTATTCGGCTTTCTTAACGCCATTGCCTACATCTGCTTGACAGAGTACACATTGGTGCTACTTATAAAGGATGTAGGCGTTCTGGTTTAAATGCATTTTTATTACGTTGTTCAGCACTAATGCATGCGGTAATTAAAGGTAACACTGTTGAAATGAACGGCCCCGCAACGACAACGGCACAAGAAGAAGGACAACACATACGCACTCTACCAACTGTTTATTAGACGGAAAAGAGGCACACTAATGATCCTGAGCTCAAGCATGTGACACAGCTCATTATCGCTCCGAACAAAGCCAGTGACAGGAAATCGGCATGAAAACAAGACAGCATACATGTAATCGCAGGACTCTTTTGTATCCCGTGCGTATAAAGCACTAGCGGCACTAGCTTCTCATAAAAAGGTTCTTAAACCAAACAGAGGAATAAAAAAAAATCGCAGCAAAAAAGTAGTGTCATACATTAGAAGCAAAAGCACAAAACACAAAAACACCACAACAACCAACCAAGCACTCACAATTTAGTGTGCACAATGCTACACATCGAACGAAAGTTTCCCGAGCGGTACATGCTGTTTCATATATTTCTGCCTCCACCTTGTTTCAGTCATTCGTGATCAAGCTCTCGGCGTTGCTGCGTACGAAAAAAACCCATTATGAGCTCGTCCCGCGCGAGTAAAGACACGGCGCATTCTCGCTCGGCGAAGGATAAAAAGAATGCGAGAGGCCCGCGGTAGTTTAACAAACCTTCGACATTTAATATAACAAAACGCTGAACATTCAAAAGAAACCAGGCAGAGCAGTTGCTCCATTTACCTTGGGCATACGTTTCCTTTGCGAATTGTGTTCGTCCTTTTGGGGCCAAAGCAAATTTCCGACGTGTATTTGCACTCGCCAACAGAGGACATGCAAAATCCCGCGCGCTCTACGGACGAAATACAATCCAAGCGCGTCACAATCGCGGTAATTGCCTTCAAATAACAATTCAGTACACACAAGCCACTTACATGACACTGCAGTCGGTATTCGACACTGCATACAATTGGAAATGGTCTAAACGCGGCGATTTTCCCGTTGTTTACAGCAGTTTAGAGTAGTCGATAGCTACTCTGCATACCGCCATCTTCCCACGGTCTACGTTGCCAGGTTCCAACTCCGTTCTTTGTCCAGATTTAGAGAGTGTCTAAGCAGCTGGCAACATACACAAACCGCTGGATCATGGCGGCTTTCATGCGTTGCCCACTGGTATGCATGGGCTGAATGGCCAGCTTTCCCTCTAGAGTTGGTTATATTAACTCTATGGTGGGGGCAGTGCTTTCTTCTTCGTCGGCTCTTCTTTGTGTTCAGCTAGGGAGTTCGGTGCTGCCTGGGGCATCCCAGTAAAACGTGTTCTGGGTGTCCCGACTCTCTAGCCGTGAGAATATCATATCAATATTTTTGAATGCCCTTGGCAAAACTAAATGGTAATATTCATACTTACCTTTACAACAACATTCCACACTGAAAAGCAACATCTCCACTATGTTCCAATAGGTCTACATGGGCTACACAAAGAAGTTCCACGGCATATCCCTAACGTCCTCCTGCAACCTCTATAGTACGTCCTTGTTACCAGATCTGGAGGGGCATTTTGCAGTTGTGGGGACATTGTTTCTAAGTCAGCCAGATATATATGGATGTCTGATGGAGATTAATCATGTCCAGACGGTACATGTAATAGACATCTATAAAGTGTATGTGGTTTACTGGGTACAAGCCCTCTTTTCCTTGCTTATTTTGCGTCGCGTGCAACAAACAGCATTCGGATGCGCAATAAAAAGTCTTTTACCGATACATATCACAATAGTAATATCTGCTGATAACGTGTCGAAGCGACACATGGGCTATAAAAGACGCCGTATTAGAGGACTCAAGATCAACGTAGACCAGCTGGTGTTCGTGAACGTCCTCTCACATCGCACAACACACGCGGATTGTTCATTTCGCCGTCATCAAAATGCGGCCCTGCGGCCGGGATCGAACCCGCGACCTTAGATTAAGCAACTGGCCACCTCAGCCACTGAGAGATTGTGAGGAGTCTAACCAAATATCAGGTGTCGGAGACGAGTGCCTTCGAAAGTAAATGTTGGACAACGTGATGGGTATTTGCACCTGTTTCATATATTCATCGCACGTGACACAAAGAAAGGGAGGCTATTCTCTCTAGGTGGTTTTTTAGTTAGAGCAGTGCCAGCCATTCGATTAAAATAGTACGTAAACAGCGAAAGTGAGAGACCCTTATGAACCCAAGATTTCACATGAATCTGTTTCATGTTTCATGCGCAATCAGAAACAGTTGCCAGAAAGAATTCTCCAACTTCCGCGCGCGATTGCCGCTTCTTTGCATCTTCTTGAAGTTTACTGTCTGGCTCAGGCTTAGAAGTCGAGACATTGTAGTGATAGAGGGAGTTTATTTGCTCTCCTCCGAAGGTAGTTCAGAGCTCCTTTAGTTTGCAAAACGAAGTGCAGGAAGCTGCCAACCAAGGTTGTTCTGCTTTGTCACCCTTAAAACATTTACTCATAAACCAAGTATGTTGACACTTGATCTCCGCTTGAAAGATATAACATTAGAACGTTAATGGATTAACGCTCATAAATACAGAAATGGTCACGCTCTGCATTCAGAGATAGCTGGGAGCATTTACAAAACTCCAGGCGCAGTGGTGCTGCGGTTAAGCGATGTGCCACTATAGTGCGATGGTTGGTCCTGCCACCGGTGGGGGTTGTGAGACCCAGGTTGGCCACTGCCCACTGTCGCAGAGCGCAGTTCACAATCAGGTGCGCAGGTTGTGATGACGCCTCAAGGACACGTGCCCTACGTCGGCCGTTATTATTATATTATTTAAATTTAAAATGTGCTAATCATCATCACTGCTGTAAATACCGGCAGCGCGGCGGCAGCGCTGCGATCGACAGCGAAGAGGAGCGAAGGCAAAGACTCAGCATGCCAACACTGCGCAAAGATAGCGGCTGTCGGAAACACGCGTGTGCGAGGTGTTAATTCATCTACAGTCTACAGTAGCAGTTTTGAAGCGACCGCTACACCGCGCCAGGTTTCAAACCGTCAAGGTGGCTGCGCTTCAGCCGTGTCGGTGCCAGAGAGCATAGCCGTTGTCATGGCAACCGCTGCAGCTGGGATGGGGCCTCGCCTTGCCTGGCACTTGGTGGTGTTAGCGTGGCTGCGGCGGGCGTGTCTGTGCCGGCGCTCCGGCTACTGAGCATGCGCGTGACGTCACGACACACCACTCGCCTCACGCAGTGCTTCGCGCGGTTAGCATGGCTGCGGCGGACGTGTCGAAACCGTCGCTCCGCAGTGGAGCGGAGAGGAGGCGAGGCGGTTGTATACAAGAGGCGTTTGGCGGTCCAGCCCTGGCTAGAGATGGACGAGTCAGTTCTGCTGGAGGAAGCCAGAGACCGCTGTTGGAATGAAGCCATCCGTCGGTGGCGTGCAGAAGAGATCGAAGATGAAGTTATCCCTTTTTACCAGGTTTAACCATGCTAAACCATCAGCCCATTTTTCCACATGACGCAATCTCTGATGCCCTTATTGTTCTCCAAGCTACGGTACTCCGACTAACTTGGAAAAAAAGAGTAATCAGGCAAATGCGATAGCCCTTCCTCGCAAATTTCCCATTAACTGGTGAATTTTGGCTGACTAAATCGATATGTATGTCTGGAGTTCGTCCTGCCGGAAATGCATACTCATTACGGCACGGCAGGAGACTATTGGCACGTAGTGCTTACTGCAGTCCGGCGTGTAGAAGACTGCGGCAGTGGCTTCCAAGCGAAACGCCATTTCGCTGACTTGCGCCCTTAAGAACTAAATGACTCGGCGGCGCCGCCGCAGCAAGCGTCTTCTGCGGTCATCAGAAAGAATGCCTGCCACTTTCAGCCATGCGCAGTTTAAAGCTCAACTAAACTTGAAGCGTACAAAATGACCACAACAGTTTGGAACAATGTTGAATCACTTCAGCCTGGCTTCGATACTACGACATATATACAGTTGCACCTTGCATCACCAATTTATCTATTATGCGCGTGCCGGCGGCGTTAAACACTAACATATGAGCATTAAAAAGCTGTGCTGCATTATGTTAAGAGATTTAGCAAAAGCGATATATCAGCTAATCTACAGTAGCAGGTATTTCACTTGCGCACCCTGTGATGCACTTGGTTTTCTGCGAGCCTTTCACTAGCCGCCGCCGACCAGGGGCCAAATTACGAACCACCCGAAATGTCGCTCTCTGTTTTGAGAGCGTGATCTTCAAATGACGTCGCGAGGCTAGCGTTTTGCTCCAAACAAGCGGTGCTTAAAATGAACAAGGTGTTATTTTGCTAACAAAATCTGTTTCGAAGACAAGAACTCCAGGCAAAACAAGAAGCCTTGGCAGGTTTGCAATTGAGTTCGCTCTTCAGTGACTTTTGCTGCCGCGAGGGTACGCTAACCGTAAAGAAGTGTAGGCTACGTAGCGCAAGCTGCCGCCCGATTCAAAGGATTCAGCCATGTCCATCCGCCCATTTATCGATCCATCCATCAGGAACATGGCAGCAAGAAAAAGAAAAGCTCATTCCATGCCTCTCCTGCTTTTTACGCGTCGTCTAGAGCGCGCCTGCGGATTTAAGTGCGCGGAGAATTCTGTTTGAAGGTGGCGATTGCTACGGATGTGCCGAGATCAACTTGCAAGGACATCTCAAAAATCGACGAAGAAAAATTTAGCCAATGTCTTCGGTCGGCGCCTACTCTCGATGACAAATGTGTTTTCAGGGTAACGTGCACTTTTTAATTTTTGTTTAAAAATACCACAAGACAATGAATCAGACTGCACCAGCTGCCGACATACGGAAGCAGAGAGGCGCAGCTGCTAGGAGCACTGCACTGAGAGCCCGGCCACTGGAAACAATCACACTTCCTCGTAACGAACACATGGGTATAACCACTTGATGTTCCGTATGTGTTCTGGCTGTCCCGCTCGGCGAAATTCCCTCTGCGAGATGCTGAAATTGTGATGTTTACCCCACATATATTTAGTTTGGAGAGAGGCAAAATTGGTTAGGGAACTCTACTATTGTTACCGTGGAGGGAAAGAGCTTGTTCCATCAAGGTCATTTGCTGATCTCACTCATCAGGGGTTAAACAAAGGAAGAAGTGGGTTGCTTGTATGGCTTGTGTAACGACTAACAGGACAGCAAGCTGAGCAAGTTGTGCGTTCGCTGGCACGCAGCACCTGATTTTTGTACAGTTAATGTGTAGAGGCAGTGTTTACATTTGCGTATGATCCTTGGAAATGAAGCAGAGCATGATGGTAGTGAATTTTTATGGCCCGGGGGCATCTGCCGCCAAGGAGCACCATGGCACAAGGGTATTTTTTGTTTGCTCAAGGTAGGGTGAAAGACCCATTTCTCAAGCAAATCGTGCTAAATAAGCCGAGCACCAGGCAAGGGTAGACGCGAGGTAAAGCAGAGGCAATCGAAGTAGGACGTGGCAGTGGTGTGCAATATGTTGCATTTTGCAGGTCAGACGGAGCAATCGTATTGGAATCGCTGGGTGTGGTGAGGAGAGTGTTTGAAGGATTTTACATGCTTCTCCAAGCTGCTAACATGCACTTCATTTCAGCTCAAAAGAACACGTTTTATTGTTTCTTTAAATCTTGGTCTATCTTAGCTCAGGCAGGCTGTATATAGGCCATTCCAGAAGGAAAGGTAGCCTTCAGTTTATACAAAATACTAATGACTCAAGTTGTAAACGATTGGGATAACAAATTCAAACAGGAAAATTTGCTTGAAAACAACTACACTTCTCACACACTATGTAGATTAAAAAACTTCTCGAGCCGTTTGGCAATGTGACTATCTCGGGTCATCATGGACAAGACTGCATAGCCTTGTTCGATCACAAACCAAGCTAGGTGTCAGTTATGGGGCAATCACTGAGTGCTCAAGATTCCCGTAATTTATCTGCCTGTATATCCTTGAGCTGCTAAACATTCCCAGTAAGGTGTTGCACATTTTGTTACTTTAAAATAACTTCTACTCGCGCACTATCTCCTCAATGATGTATCTAATTTTTACACATCCTTGTCTACCAGTAAGGATTGTTTAGTCAATCAGCAGCCACTGCGGCCACTGCATCTTACAAAATTTATTATGCTTTTGTTTACAGCATTCTCCTTGCTGTACTTACAGCTATTTAGCACCCAGGGAAACCCCTAGTCACATATTGTCAGGTTGATTGTTTATCTCTGATATTTACGCATTTTGTAAGTGCTAAAACGTTTCCTAATACTGAAAATGCATTACTTATAATCTGCCAAGCATTACTCTAGCACAGTGTACACAGGCAGTCTCTGTATAAAAGAAAGTAGGCATTTTTAACTCAACTTTTTTCTCAACTGCACTTCGAAATGCAATATGGTTATTGTATGTCAAAATTAAAGCATGCTTGTATGTACACTGCCTTTTTGCAACAGAAGCGCTCTTTTGAAATTCTTTTCCTAAAAAAATAAACAGGCTTACTCAGTGTATGCTGCACTAAAAAAAGCGCCACAAATATTTAGTGCCTCATTCCGGCACTACACTTTTGCCTTATGCATGTTCATCACACGAATAATGACCGCAGCTGGAAAGTAATAGCAGGAAAGGGGCAGGTGGGTTCACGTAAGCATTGGCAAAAGAGAGTGCACAATAATGCTTTTCACACATCTGGCGCGCTGTTTCAAGATGTATTCCGTGTTGGGAAAGAGGTCGTGCAACACGGTGCTGACGGGCTGGCAGAGTTTCAGGGGAAAGACTGCAGGATAAATTTACCACGCGTAAAAAGTAAAAGAAATCAACGAGGGCCTGTAGAGGAAGGAAGGAGGAGTTGAAAGGAAACAACAAAAAACGAGAACGGAAAAACAAAACATTCTCGATAGGTGAAGGGCAGAGCTCAAAAAAAGGAATGCTGCAATCAAGTTTTTCGTGTCCGAGTGATGAGTGTGGCGGGTAGTTGGTGCGTCGAGCGAGGACATGTGGCGGGGCGTCGGCAAAGTCAGTAGGCTCAGGTCGATGCCCTAACGTAGACGTGGTGCTGACGGCAGTCTCCCCGGGGCCAGCGTCAGCGCCACAGCGTTGGCGTACGGTTGACGCCGATCTCCCGGCGGGTCTCAACGCTGGCGCAGGAAGCCGTCACATCTGTGTGTTCCGGGCTCCAGGTACGGCAGCCGGGTAAGCAGTGGGGGTGACGGTGTTCAGAGGCTGCCTGACAGGAAGGGAACAGCGGCGCCAGGGTCTAGTGGGTCAGGCTCTTGATGACGGCTGTCCAGGTCTGGTAGCCGGGGCGTCTGCGGCTGAGGCCCAAGCCGGCGAAATTGGGAAGCCAGCAAATATGGTCCACGTCCGTCGCCGACCGCGTTCTTCCTGTTCTGCCTCGCACGCTCTCTTCGCCAAGTTCCACTTCCGCCTTTTTTCTTCGTCCGCCACCTCGTGCGCCTTCTCTGGCTGCAGTGAGGCGCTGGCTCCTTACAGAGGTATACTGCCGAACGCACTGTCAATGGAGTGGCAGCTGGTGGGGGTACTTCTTTTGTCACTGCAGGCTTCTCGCCACACACACACTGGCCAAGGACACAAAATCACACAGTTGCTCACACTCTTGCAGATGCGTGCTGTGCACCGACACGCGGCAATCACTGCCGCTGCACCATCATTAGGTACGCCTGCCTCTGGAGCCGGGTCGCCCTAAGGAGGCCGGGAATACCGTAGCACATTGCTCTCCCAAGGAGGTAGGTGAGAAGGGAAGCAGTCTACTAGGCTGCCAGCATTTAGTGGCGGCCCATAATTTTGGTCAGTGGCAGGTCACCTGCACCCTCTGATAACATGGGCGCATCCAAAATGAGGTTGTGAAGTGCGTTACGCGCGATGTTTATTCACACTGCGCACACCCACTGACAGTGGTGTGTCCGGTGCCTTCGCAAGCACCAGAAGCAGCTCTGCGGCGCACCGACGTAGCGTCAACGACAAATTGCGTGAAAGCTTTTGGAATGTGGTACAGGCCATCTGCTGGGTCGGGTATGTGGTGCCACGCCACTGGCGCAAGCAACCATGGCTCCAGTGGGCAGACATTGTCTCCTGCATAACAAAAAATTACGCTGTTACGTATGCCCTTCCTCGGTGATCTAAAAAGCCTTGCGGGACGCTCCCCTATAAAATGGACGACTCGTGCTAAGTAGCCCACTGCCAGACAATGTATGATTGAGATGCACGACTGAGCACTGCTGTAAGGACAACTTTTACCATCATACTGAGAAAAATGATGCGCTATGATTCTCTATACAACACAAGTGCCGTCAGGTACATTTTGTGTTGGTTTCTTAGACAAGAAATTCCATGTATTTCAACAATGTTATATGCTTCCTGTGCTTCTGCTACAATTATAAATAATGTAAAGGGTGGCAATACACTACCATACTGTAATCAGTCTGCTTTGGTGTAACGTAGCTGTAAGCAGATCCGGGCCAATTCATAGTGATGAAGCTCTCTATATGCAATTTAGGTCGCCCGACGGTTGACAGGGGTTTTTTACTGCTTACAATGAAAAAATCTCCGTCGTGTAGCTGGCCTTCCGCCATCGCGGAATGCCGCGAGACGAACTCGTCTTTGAAGGATACGGGTAGCGCGGGCCCATGGCCAGAGTGCGCATGGTAGCGCCACAGATGCTAGAAGAAAACGTGCACAGCACAATGTTACCCCTGAAGGTTTGTTGCCAAGGTACCGGATTTAACCGAATTCATGTGATCAAAAACAGAAGCTAAGGTCTACTCACTATCATGACGTCCGCAGCGTAGAACCCCTTGCAGCATGTCTGCAGGAGAGCCCCGGGGCGTTTTGCTGGCGATGAGTATGCCATCGAGCCACCCGATGCGATGTCTTGTCTTCGAGTCTCGCCGGAAGGCGCGCACCTTCTGCCATCCAACGTTGACAATGCGCAAACACTTTGTCCAAGTCGGTTGGGCAACGCCGACGCGTGCTTCACTTTCTACGGTGCCTTGAACACTGGTGTGAAGAAGCGCAGCGCGCACAGCACTTGCCGCTCCAATGAGAACGCTGTGACAAGCACACCTCCCAGTTCATCGGCGAGTACGTCGCACAGACACTGTGCAGTCTCCTTCCTATGTCGAAGCCTCGAAACAACTGAAAAACTCGTGTGAGCTTCAAAACAGTCTTCATGCAACCTCCTACACTGTTGCTCGCGGGGACACCCGTGATATAAACAGCCGCCATTCTCGGTCTCAAACACATCCACACAACTTTCTTCGCTGTCAAAAAAATTTTTAATCAGCTCGCATAATTAGGTAATCAACATCCGGCACGTTTACGATGTCAGCCGCTAACGCAAAAATCAATATGGCTGCCGGTCACGGCTGACCAGAACGGTGCAGTGACAACGTTTTTGATAATGTTTTTGAGTAAGAGCGATCCGTAATACGGTCCCTGGACCATCGAGTCATCACCCCCGACTCGAGAGGGGCCTGCAGAACTATTGAATAGGGGTACATTCCTTACTTTGCTTATCACATCCTTTAAAATAGCGACTACCTCGGAGCCTCCCCGTCTCGAGCGATCGTGTGGGCTCCTGCTCAAGTGGGCCTCGAAGGCAATGAAACGGTAGATGCCATCACCCACGCTCTCACTCTCCGGGAAACACCTTCAGAACCTTCCGAAACGGATCTCCAACCCATTCATGCCCTCAATTTATGAGAAATTATTCAGTTATAACAATTCGGTCCGGAAATTTATTCTAATCCCTGTAAGGGCCTTACAAAGGTAGACGGACGCACTCTGCTCCGCCTTTACATAAACACTGCTGTGCACGGAAGTTTTATAACACTGATCCTGCATGTACAGGACATTGCCTGCATTGAGGGGAGAAATCTTCGGAGACTGCATGTACAGGACATTGCCCGCACTATGCGGGGAGGTCATCGGACACCTTCAACATGATGTGTACATGTCAATCAACCCCGAACCTCGCCCCAAAACACAAGCCCAGCCAGGAGGACTGCGAGGCAGCCTTCATCGGCTGCTCCGACCTGGTGAGCCAGAAGGCCTGGGTCGGCCAAGCCCGATCCGCGGAGGTGACCAATGGGCTACTAGAACAAGCAGCGCACCTAATGATTGTGAGGGGTGGCGCTTTCCGGGTTGCGTTCGTCTTGCCAGTAGTGCACAAAGATAAGAGTGAGGCTACGGAGGAGTATACGTATATTAACTGTTGGAGAAGTATCTGTAGCTTTTGTACCAGCTACATTGTCCACAGATTCCCCGTTTCGCGTAACTCGAACAGGTGCAGTTCTGCGCATGCGCGAGGAGCTGAGTGACGTGACAGTGCGCAGTCGGCGCGCGCCTCACCTCCCGCCTCGTCGCCGCTCCGATCGCATCGTTTCGCCAGCTGTGCGCATGCGCGAGGAGTCGAGTGAAGTCATTACGCGCGCCGGCCCCTAGCCAGATGTGATCATGCAGGGCGCGCGCTACTGCGCATGCGCAGGGAAGCTGCGTCGCCGTATAAATGCAGGGTGACACCGCCGCGGTTTATAGCAATTTGCATATGGAATAACGAGAGTCTGGCGCTGCCAAGCGGCGCTGGAGACTGGAGAATCTCAACTCTCCGACTCCCTAGGTTGCGGCCTGGCGGCTGGCTGCCGAGAACAGGAACAATGAACCGCGCGCGGCCAAGCCAGAGGCTGAGATGCCGGAGCAGAGAGAGAGCGCCTGGCCTGGAGATACATCGCGACGCGGAGCGGCGTGCCCTGGCCTAGCCGGAAGGTGATGCGGCGATGGAAGACGACGTGAAGGTCCGCCGTGTATCCGATCACGTGATTTTATCACGCAACTCGGGGGAGAAACCAAAGCTATCTGAAAAGGTGTAACCAAGATAAATTTGTACCTCTCGCTACGTATATCCTGGCATAGGTTAACTAAGCCACTGCCAATTTTTTCGCGTGAAACACTGTCACGAGAGAAAAAGAAAACGATAGACCTATGAAAAGGCATGTTAATTGGCACGTAACACTTGAGAGAAATAGAAGGGCGAAGAAAGGAGAGTGCCGTGGTATTTTTAAGGACATGGAGAAGAAGACCACGAATCCGAAAACGAGGCAGAAGAAGAAGAAAATGAAGAGGTATAAAAGGAGGAGTTGCGAGGTGGACAGGAGGAGGAACGTTCCAGGTGCGGAGGACGCTGGCGCACGGCCGCCGATCGGCTTGCCCGGCAGTACGGCCGCTGCGAACCGCAATGAACCTGTGGAAAATTATGCAGCTTGCCTCTTGTGCCATCAGATGGAGCCAGAACATTGCATTGAGAGTTTTACAGCCAGCTGATGAGGGCCTGCCAGCCAGTAATGGTCAAAGGGCATGCACGGGCGGGAGCGCTGCCGGCAATTGCATTTGCCGGCAACATCTTTTAGTTTTATTGTACACCAGTACGGCGTAGCAAACAGGTATTCTCATGGATTCATATATGGAGGCGGGCAGAGTCTGCTCGCAAGTTTTAGGTGCACTTGCACAGTGTGGGAGATAGGGTGAGCACTTACTACCACTGCCACGGCTAGCAGCAGGGTTCAGCCGTTCATGAAATATGGGCTACAGGGATCATTTCCAGACTTGTACAGAGTGTGTCTAAGGCACGAGAGATACGATAGAACCAAATTGGCGTCACTCCAGTGTATGGCTGGCAACCGTTATAAAAATGAGCTTTGTTTTTCTGTTCACGCAATGTTGAGCATGTGTTCAGCCAACAGAAATTTAACTGAAATTTAACTTTAGTTATGTTTACACAACACTCACTCAACAGAAGGTATGTGCCCCAAAACTCAACAAATATGGTGCATAATTCTGCTGTTTTTTCTTTGAGAAATATATTTGACAATACGTGGTTTGCAACCATCCGTGACACTGTGTGCGACTCTATGAGCTGTTCCGACAGGAGAATGTAATACTACTTTAGAAATATTCTTCTACCCTTAGCAAAAACTAATACGTTTGAAATATACGGCGGGCTATTTAGATTGCATTTTAGACATATTTTGTATTCATGAATGCACTAAGAATATGTAGGAAATACTTTCCTGGAATTTCATGCTTGGTATTCGAAATATATATTCTTAAAATATGCCAAATATACCTCCCTTAAAGCATACTTCGAGCACTTTTCAAATATGTGAAAAAATATGTACGCAGCATTAGCATCATGTCAGTGTATTAAAAGTGTAATTTCAGAAAGATGAAATTAATTTATCCAAAGTATACTCCAATTCTAAAAAACGGGCAGTCCTTGGAAGCGTATATGTATGCAGTTTTAGCATCTTGTCAATGTATTAAAAGTGTAGTTTCGTAAATATGAAGTTAATTCATCCGTAGTATACTTGAATTCTAACAAACGGACAGCCCTTTTAAACGTATTTGCAGCACACCTCTAGCTGCTGTTGAACAGTCGAGTGCTCGAAATCGCGTTTCGGGAAATGGCATTTGCGTGTTGTCAACGTATTTGAAGTGGACTTCCGTAAATACGCAACTAATTCGTCCAAAGAATACTTAAATTCTAGCAAATTGGCAGTGCGCCTTAGCATATTTGCAGCACACTTCAAGCTGCCGTTGAATAACCGAATGCTCGAAACCGAGTTTCGGGAAATTGCATTCTTATGTTGGCAATGTTTCTAAAGTAAATACGCAGTTAGTCTGTCCAGGTAGTTAATTTCTAACAAATCGGTAGTCCACGTAAAAATATTTGCATTACACTTCAAGCTACCGTGGAACAATCTAGAGCTCGAAATGACATTTTAGGAAACAGTGAAAACTCCCCCTTTTCTGTCGTCCTTTCGTTGCAATACAGTAATCATATCGCGGGAACATCGCAGGACAAAGACGAGACGTGACGAGAACGCCTGCGTTGTTCCCGTGCTATGGTTACAGTCTTGCGATGAATTACCAACCTGCCCAAGGCTTTTCTGTTCTAAGTCCAGTAGTTTATCGTAACTTCTAGCAGGATCGTAATCACCACTTATTTACACTACGTGCGGAGAACGTGATAACATGATACCGACAAAGACGCCTTGGGAATTTCCGGGCCTGAATATGCCAGCGAAAAGGACCACAATTGACAAGGCCGACCGGCTCACTTAGATGCCCGTGTATCTATTGGTTGACAGTTCGTCTCCTGACCTATATCTGACGCAAGTTTCGACTAGCAATTCTGTTCTACATCGCCTCCCGATTTGAACGCGACCAGTAGGGCACACCTGGGATAATGTTTGTGCCCAGTCTTTGCGCAAATAACGCCTCACCGGGCAAGTTAGTGCATCGCTCTCGGTGGCTATATATAAAACAAGCCAAGTATGGCGATTGTTGGAGGATTTGTTGTTTCCTATCTTTGCCGTTCCCATGCCATCTCGTGACCTAATGCGCTTGTAACTGCGCTTGTCCGATTTGTCCTGCAGTTGAAGCATTAACCCTTCTCATTCTGTGAAGACCTTTTTGAAGTCGAAGTGAATATAATTTTAATGTATTAAATGTATATTTTTAGTGCATTTCTAGTGTTATCTAATGTATTTATTGTATATCTTTAGTATATTTTTAATGCATTATAAAT
The DNA here is from genome assembly GCF_055824585.1 of Amblyomma mixtum. Taxonomy (NCBI): domain Eukaryota; kingdom Metazoa; phylum Arthropoda; class Arachnida; order Ixodida; family Ixodidae; genus Amblyomma; species Amblyomma mixtum. Next base: position 159,569,732 of record NC_143013.1, read on the forward strand.
ATGCCAAGCGGGCAAAAATGCACTTTTCACGTATATTAAAGAAAGTTCAAAATATTATTTGCAGTATGCTTAGAAAGCATTTAGTTTAAGCATAGGAACAAAAAAATGCGAAATAAATATGAAATTAATACAATACGTTTGAAATGAATTTTAAGCACATCCTCTTTTTCGCTAAGGGTACTCTTGAATCATGCAAAAAGAAAACTGCGCGAAATACGGGGAGAAGACAGAAACATACACGACAGTACCAGCGCCAGGCGTAGCGCCGGTACTGTATGATCATCATCATCAACATCATCAGCCTAACTACACCCACTGCAGGGCAAAGTCGTCTTCCATGTCTCTCCAATTAACCCTGTCCTTTGCCAGTTGCGGCCACTCTATCCCCGCAAACTTCTTAACCTCATCCACGCACCGAACTTCCTGCCGTCCCCTGCTACGTTTGCCTTCTTAAGGAATCTACTCCGTTGTTCTTAAGGACCAGCGGTTATCTTGCCTTCGCATTACATACCCGGCCCAGGCCAACTTCATCCTATTGATTTCGACTAGGATGTGATTAACCCGCGTTTGTTCCCCGAGCCACTCCGCCCTCTTCTAATCTCGTAACGTTACACCTACCAATTTTTCTTTCCATAGGTCGCTCCGTTGTCCTTAACTTAAGCTGAACCCTCTTTGTTAGCTTCCACGTTTCTGCACCATAGGTGAGTACCGGTAAGATGCAGCTGTTGTATACTTTTCTGTTCAGGGATATTGGTAAACTACCATTCATGATCTGAGAGCACCTGCCATATGCGCTACACCCAATTCTTATTCTTCTAGCTATTTCCCTCTCATGATCCGGATCAGAGGTCACTATGAGCCCTAAGTAGTCATATTCTCTTACTACTCCCAGCAGCTCGCTACCAACTGCGAACTGCTGTTCCCTTGCTAGGCTGCTGAACATTACTTTGGCTTTGTGCATGTTAATTCTTAGCCCCACCGTTCTGCTCTGCCTGTCTAACTCATCGATCATGTTTTGCAGTTAATGTCCTGAGTGGCTTAGCAAGGCAATGTTATCGGCGAATCGCAAATTACTCAGGTATTCTACATTGACTCTTATCCCCAACTCTTGCCATTTCAGACCCCGGAATAGCTCCTGTAAGCAAGCGGTTAATAGCATTGTCGAGATTGTTTCTCCCTGCCTGACACCTTTCTGTATTGGAATTTTACTGCTGATTTTATGGAGAACTATAGTAGCTGTGCAATCGTTACAAATATTTTCCAATATTTTCGCATAACACTGTGCCGCACCATGACTCCCCAATGCCTGCATGAAAGCTGAGGTTTCCACTGAGTCAAATGCTTTCTCGTGATCAATAAAGGCTATATATAGGGATTTGTTATATTCTGCGGATTTCTTTGTCATCTGACTTATAGCATGAATGTGGTCTATTGTAAACTATCCTTTACGAAAGCCTGCTGATTATTTGGTTGACTGAAGTCTAAGGCTCTCCTGACTGTTAGCGATTACATTAGTAAACACTTTGTAGGCAACGGACAGTAAGCTGATAGGTCTAATTTTTCAAGTCCTTGACTTCTCCTTTAATATGAATTAAGATAATGTTAGCGTTCTTCCAAGCTTCTGGTATAAGCAATTGATTGCGTATACAAGTTGGCAAGTTTTTCTAAAACAATGTCTCTTCCGTACTTCAAAAAATCTGCTGTTACCTGATCCTCACCAGCTGCTTTCCCCCTTCGCATTGATCCTAAGGCTTCCTTTTCTTCCCCTTTCGTTACTGCTGGGATATCTCATTGCTGTGCTCGACTGCATCTCTCAGTAGCTTGATGATCACATTCGCTACTGTATGCATTTGTGTACAACTCTTCGGCTGCTGTATAACATTTTACATATTAAGAACGCATGCAGCACCTGTTAAAATTCTCGTAAACCGCTCAGTCATTTTCTGGCATAGAAAAAAGTGCTTGTAGTGCAATATGCTCTATCAGGCATACAAACATAGGAGGATTCGTATGTGCGCTCATAAAAAAGGCGATATTTTTTAGTGGTTCATTTCAGTTGTTTATGCATGAATCAAGGCCTCCAACTAACAGATCAATGCATGTGAACTCGATTACTTCTACTACATGAAAAGAAATATTAATAGTAATAATTTACATAACTTTGCTGATCGGCAGGGCGCTACCTGCGCAGATCCGGACGCCGGTGGGCAGGACTATATAAGGGTTGAACCGAGATTGCGCTTATGATTGAAAAGTTATGAACTTTTATTTCATGCCATAGCCTAGTGTGAAATACTGTTCCATGCAGTTTATCTGATGGATGTGTATTTATATGTATGCACAAGTATGTTTGTGCGTATATCTGGAGCACTACACGAGTGGGGAGCTCAGCGTCACGTTAACGAAAAATGGCAGCAAAAATGTGAATATACCGCCGGGAATTGCATCGGTCGTCAGTCCATCTGCACAATGCGAATGTATTAATAGGATTTCTTTATTTTGTTTTGTGTTAATTTAGCGCATACTCAAGAGAAATTCATGTGCCAGTTATCAACATGCGCTCCACATGCTGTACACACTGCATCACCGAAATCTCTCCACGTTTTCAACATACTTTCAACAGGGTGTGTTGCGGGCTGCTGTAGTTTCAACATAAAGTCAACCATGCATTTTCGTAACAGAAGTATGATTCGCGGGCGAGCAGCAAGTGTCCTCGATACTCTGGCATGCGATCAGTGAGCTTTTATTCTTACGCAGATTTAAACTTGTATACCGAATAGGTGCGGAGATTATGTTCCGACCATACCTCAACCTTTGGCCGCGAGCCGCTGTTGGGTACCGTGTTGAGTAGGGCCTCAAGCTGAAAGCAAAAACCGCATGGAACTTGAGGCAAACACTATAGTAAGGCACACAACTACAAAGATACAATAGGTAAGACTTTTTATTTATTTATTCAAGTTACTCACAGGCTCCTTTACATTGGAGCATTGTGTGAGTGGGGCAGTACATTGAAGTTAGAGAACAGTGCAAAAAAAAACACAAAAGAACAAAAAAAACCGACAGAAGAAAAACGTTATACAATAGTTAGCAGGAGGCACTCAGTAGAATACAAATAAAGTAATACAACACACAATAATTACAAGTTTCAAAATGTTGCAACATGGAAATGGAACACGATTTGACAGTGAGGCTAAAAAGTGCACAAGTTAGTTCACACTAAGCAGCAATAAAACATTTTTCGCAAGAATACAGAGAACTGAGACACTAGGCGAGGATTGCGGTTATTTTATCACGAAATGTAGCAGGATTTCTGGTATTAGTAGCATCGTCAGGAAGGCTGTTCCAATAGTTTATGGCACGTGGGAGAGCAGACATGTTGAATGCTTTTGTATGACCAAAAAGACGCGTAAAGCTGCTATGATTATGGAGGCGATGAGATGTGCGACATGGCCGTGACAAAGGTAATGTGTGACTGTGAAGACTGAAAATCATTTTATGAAATAAACAAAGAAGAGCTACGGTACGACGTGATTCTAAAGACTTAAGTGATAGCGATAACTTGATGTTAGTGACGCTGGAATGGCGGTTATAATCGCGAGCGATGAAGCGTGCAGTACGGTTCTGTATAGATTCGAGATTACGTGTTAGATACGCTTGGTGAGGTGACCAGATGGGTGATGCAAATTCTAGTTGTGGGCGGACAAACGTCTGGTAGGCTAGTTTTCGAGTGTCAGATGGTGCACCATGAAGATTACGCTTTAAGTATCCAAGGGTTCGTGAAGCCTTAGCTGTAATTTTATTCATGTGTGTCGACCAGGAAAGGTTTTGATTAGGTGAATGCCGAGATATTTATATGAGGACGCTGTTGTCACATGATTACTGCTGAGCGAGTAGGTGAAAGAAGAGTTTGAAAGTTTACGGCTGAAAGTCATTAATTTACACTTATCAGTGTTGACCGGCATTAGCCACATGGAACACCAGTTTGTTATATGGTCTAGATCTTTCTGTAAAGCGATATGATCGGATGGATTAGAAATTCTGCGGTAAATAATGCAGTCGTCAGCAAACAAACGGATGTTAGAGGTAATGTCGGTTGGCAGATCGTTAATATAGTAGTAGTAGTAGTAGAAGACGTTTATTCAGCCAAAATTTACAGGCCGAGCATGTCGACCGCCTGGGCGACCAGAAGTCGCTGTTCTTCCTCCCCTTCAGCGCCAAGCCAGTCGAGCCAGGTGGTGATGGATAAAGAAGGTGGGGGGTAGGAACCCGACTGCTGAGCAGCCGGGCAATAGAAGAGGCAATGGGCAAGGTCCGCATAGATACAGGGGCAGTTGGGACAGGAAGGGTCCGATCGATAGCGATAGAGAAAGAGGCGAGACGGGGTGATGATTGCATTCATTTGAACGTGCCGAAGAAGGCGAGCCTCCGGCACTGTGAGTGATGGATGAGGGGGAGGGTAAAGGCGTTTGTCGAGGCGGAGCTCGAGGTAGACCTCTTTTATGGTGCGGCGAAGGGTGAGTCTCCCACCGTCCTCCGAGGGCTTGGGCCAGGGGATCAACGGTGCCCGGAAAAGTGTGTCACGGGCGAGCTGATGAGCCAGCTCATTGCCGTCAATCCCTGAATGCCCAGGGACCCAGCGGAGGAAAACGATGGAAGGCTGCAATGCGGAGACCGCTCGTTCGACCTCCTGTTGAAGAGAAGGGGTTAGGGTGCGTTTCTGTATGTGGTGTATAGCGGCTTGTGAGTCTGAATAGACTGTGTACTCTTGAAGAGAGGGAAGGAGGGCAAATGACTGGAGTGCATGCGCAATGGCGAGGACCTCGAGGGACAATGCATCTGGAGGGCGTAGAAACGGCCCGCTGGTGTGAGTTTCAGGAGCGTAACGGGCCCAGGACACTGCCCTGGGGAACACCGGACGATACTTCAGAGAGGATGAACAATTATTTATACTGGTAAATTGTTTGCGAAATGAGAGAAAATTTGTAATCCATGATAGCGTTAATGAGTCGATATTTAAAGCAGAGAATTTGGCAATTAAACGACAATGTGCTACCCGATCAAATGCCTTAGAAAAGTCGATGAAAATGCAATCAGTCTGTTGGTTATCATTCATGTTAGTCAGAATTTCGTGCGTAAATTCCATGAGTTGTGTATCGCACGACAGTCCTTTTCTAAAACCGTGCTGATGTGGGTAAAAAAAGCGGTTTTGTTCAAGGTGCTGCGCAACATTTCAAGCAATGATATGTTCTAGAAGCTTACATGCAATACTGGTTAAAGATATAGGTCGGTAGTTACTGATGTTACTTCTGTCTCCGGATTTGAACATGGGGATGACTTTGCCTATTTTACAATCAAACGGAAGTTCACCTGTAGATAAAGACTGCTGAAAAATGTGATACAAGATTAAGCTGCTCGAGTTTATAGTGAGTTTAAGAATTTTGGCGTTGATTCCGTCAGCACCAGAGCTAGTGGACATTTTAAGGTTTTTGATTAGTGACGCGATGCCTTCAACAGTTAATTCAATAGGGGTCATATATCTGTAGTCGACTTCGGCGGTGGCAGGAACGTTAGAAAGATCTTCATGGGTGAACACTGAAGTAAAATAATTGTTAAAGATAGTCGCACTTTCTTCGTCAGTAATGAAATTTCCGGTATTGTCCTGTAGAGCGATTTGGGCATGAGTGTTAGCTGGGGATATTGCACGCCAGAACTTTTTAGGGTTGTTGCGCATAAGGGATTGAAGATCATGAGAATAAAATTGATGTCTCGCTTTACGAACGGCACGGCAGTATTGTTTTTCGCAGTCTTTCTGTTGCAGTTTCAGAGAGGGAGATCCAGATTTTTTCATTGCTTTAAATAAGCGCTTCTTTTTATTCTTAATTGTGCGAAGTGACCTATGATACCATGGCTTAGAAATGTTGACCCGAAATGAAATTTGTGGTACGTGAGCAACCATTAATGACAGCAACTTTTCTTTAAATAAGGTCCAGTTTTCATTGACGGTACGGGAAGAGAAAGTGGAAAGGTACGAGGAGCAAAATTCTTGCAGAGCAACGTTAAGAGCATTGCAATCAGCTTTTTTATAGTTGAAGATGAGCTTAGACGTGAGATACCGCGTATGTGATGGGATGCTAACTGCAAAATTAAGAATCAGATGGTCACTGAATCCCTCACTAGTAGAGACGGTGCTTGAATTGTCGGGGCATGAAGTCAAAACAAGGTCAAGAATATTCGTTCCGCGTGTGGGTTGGTTTACTAACTGAGTTAAAGAAAAATCTAAAGTTAAGTCGATGAAGTCTTTAGAACAGCGAGAGTCAGAGGTGAGGTTAGACCAGTCAATGTCCGGGACATTGAAGTCCCCCATCAGAAAAATATTTGCTTTAGGAAACTTGGTCCTTATGGCACTGAGGTTATCGCGCAAGTGAGATATGAAAGCTGCGGAGCTATCTGGTGGTCTGTAACATGCACCTATTATTGAATTAACGAATGATGACGTAATGCAGATCCATATAATCTCAAGGGGACTGGGTAAATTAACAAGATGAGATGCTATACGCTTCCTGACGGCTATTAGGACACCTCCTCCTCTTTTGTTTTCTCTATCTTTTCGGAAGATTATGTACTCGTTGGTATCGGGCAGTACCTCAGTGTCAGAAATATCAAGATTAAGCCACGTTTCAGTTAATGCTAAAATGTCACACTCACTGTTCTCAAGGTAAGAACATAGTTCAACACGTTTGGGTAGCAAACTACGCATATTAGTGCATGATAAGTGTAAACGTGATGGCGTTTGATTACGAGAAGTAGAGTTTGAATGATCGATTGTACCAGCTATCTTTTCCCGTGTGAGCTATCTTGTAGATCGAATGACGCTCCCAGACGCAGCATCAAATACGAAGGTGGCGTCACCGATGTGCAGTCTGTCTACGCTAAGCTTATACGTGGCGTTTTGTGACTTCGCAAAATCAAGTAGGTGTTTCCTTGATATTCGTGTTTTTAACGAAAAATCTTCTCGTACAGCATAATTTGTATTCTTGAATTTGGGCCCCTTTTCCAGAACGAGCTGTTTGTCTTTGAAAAGTGCAAATTTAACAATGACAGGTCTGCATTTGCCTTCCTGGTACTTCCCGAGGCGATGTGCGCGCTCTATTTGAGACGGCTCGACTGTTATACCGAGGGTTTCCGAGCATAAGTTTATAACTTTTGTCTCAGCGGATGACCATGTTTCGTCAGAGGTGTCAGGTAGGCCGAAGAAAAGGAGATTGGAACGGCGTAGACGGTTTTCGGCATCATCGCAGCGCGATTCGATAGACTTTAACTTGTCCGAGATTTCGAGAGCAACCTCAGGCGCCTGAACTGGTGAAGCACTACTGCTTTTTAGAGCAGCAGTGTCCACCTCTAGCACCCGAATTCGAGCTGACAGCTGTCTCAACTCGACATCAACGGACGCCTGCCAATTCTTTAAAGCGCGAAGGTCGTTGCGGATATCATCCTGGCCTAATTCAATTCTTTGCACAGTTTCCAAAACAGTTGCTAGAACTTCTTCCGTTCCAGGGACAGGATTCGATTCAACATCCCCTGACAGAAGCAATAAAATTCTACACAGCAGGTCTTTTACAAAATTGTCACAGTTCATGAAAGCAACAGACCACTCACTGGGGCACAACGCCACAATAAGAAAACGATTGTCGCTCTTTACGCGGCCGTAGGAGCAGTCAAGGTAACTGACCTGAAAGAGCCACATCGGTGAGCGCTCCATTGCAGTCGTGGTGCTGTGCCCCAGCGGGGCGCGGTGAAATGGCGGTTGATATACTGTGCATCCTGTGGTGATAGCGTCGACACGTGTGGTCCATCCCGGTTGCCAGCAGAGGCGGTGGCAGCTGTCCAGAAGTGGCGACCGCTTCCAATTTTCGCGTCCATCAGGCCCGGTAGAGCTCGCGCAGGATTTTGCGGACTGTGCCTCCAGAGACGCGCCGAGAAAAAGGGCCACCTGAAAGAGCAACATCGGTGAACGCTCCATTGCAGTCGTGGTGCTGTGCCCACTGTGCAATAGACTTCCGCTTGTGCGTCGATAGTGGGTACCTGGAGTGTGCGCGTCCTTTGCTTAAGGCGCAAGTGAGACTTGCAAACGACCTGCCTGAAAACTGTAAAGTAGACATTCGTAGGGCGCTATGGAAAATGCTTAAAACGTATGAAATTGACAATTCCCTCTCTTGTACAGTGAGTGTCCTACCAGCGCATCATATGATGCCCATCTATACGACCTATGTGGTTTCGCCGTGAACACCTAATGATATTCGGCCAACAGAAGTGGCTTATGTTTGCACTCGACAGATCTGCCTCAAGGCACAAAATTAAGCTGTGCAGATAATCCATTAGAAATGATTCTCATGCGTTCAGAACTCTTGGAGTCCTGTGATCTCTGCTTCATTATCACGGGATATCCACCCTTTCAGCTTAGAAGTCTGTTCTGGGTTTACGAATACGCCGAGACAGCCTTATAAGGCAAGCCCCTGATCAGTGGTACCGGTTCATACCACCAACCGTGATTTAATTCTTTGCGCTTAACTTAAAGCTCAGTTTCTCCTTTGCCTCCGAAAATTACCTCTTTACCTTCATGCACATGTGCCTATATAATTGTTTTCCTGTAGTGAGAATAACGTTCAATGCTACTGCGGTCAATATATAAAGCATTTATTTGTATGGAAGAGTCGGCTTTAAAACTAACTGAACCGCTGCCGTATATTTTGCACAAAAAATGCAGCTCTTAATTATTGTTTTCATTGAGGTTGGTTTAAAAGCCGTTTTCACACATGCATTACCACTAAATAGCTCCAGAGGAGCTCCCTAATTATATATGCCGCCGCGGTGACTGTGGTTATGCCACTCGGCTGCGTTCCCAAATGACGCGGGTTCAATTTTTGCCATAGCGGTCGCACTGCTGGAGACCCATTGTGGGATCTCAGTGCAAGACCGCAACCCCTTGCGGTCGAAATTTTCTGGAGGTCTCTACTACGTGATCCCTCATAGCCTGAGCCGCTTTGGGACATTAAGCCTCTTAATCATTTCTACATTGTGTAGTGACCACAGTGCAAGAATATCATTATGTGTTAATAAGTCATATAACACCTTGACATTTATGAAGTAACATCATCTATTTGACACCAGCAGCGAACACCGCGTAACTGAGTAGGGATGTTTTACTCTGAGAAACCCAAGCTCTTGAGCGAGACACTCATCACTGCAGACTTCCTCCTCGTTGAAAAATCTTACCTATAAAATGCTTTCTGCGCTCGCACCAACCATTTCAGACGGGCAACAAAATCCATGAGATGTAGTGAAAATCTGAAATTCGCGCGGTTACTTTGAATAATGTTCAGTGCCTCGTGGTACGTGGAGACGGCTGAGCTAAAGAGAAGAGCGATTTCCTGGGCTTGTTTACGTCGACAACAAAAAACCGCATCACCATACCACGCATGCCGTATTAAGTGAGACCCTCTAGGGCAAGCTGTTGCATGGCACAACGCCAAGCAGGGTCGGGTACCGTAACTAGCCTACCACCTCCTCCAAAACAGCCTCTAGACCGTGTACCCCGCTCACCGGCGTATCGTTTGGGGTCCTCCTCGCATGGGCCTTGAGGCGCGCCTTCTAACCGGACATTCCCCTCTGACTCAGACGTTCAGGATCTCGAATTCACTCCAGCTTACTTCTTCAAAGACATTTACTTCATCAATATGGCCATGGCCGTTATTCCCGCCCTTGTGAAGGTCTCTCAAAGGCAGAAAAGCGGCTTCTGATTCGCCTGTATACTCGTATTTTGCTGTGCCCGGCAGCACTCAAACACCCTTCCTACTCGGGCCACATTGCTGCTTGTGCGCAACCGAGTAAGGCCGTCAGAATTGGGAGATCCCAATAAATGGTTTTGCCTGCGGGCTATTCCTCGGTGGTGTGGTTCTTCATGGCCGCAGCTGTGGTCGAGCTAGCGGAATGGCGTTGGCCCTGAGTGCAGATGCGAAACTGCGCTAGAAACCCCCCCCCCAGAATTTATTTTTTCATAAATTAGCTCTTTGTCGTCACGATAATCCGTCAAACTGCCCATAAGAGAGGTGCTTACTTCCGTATTGTATTTGATGCAGCATGCAGCTATGAATAATTGTACCTATGTGCTGTTCCATGAATTCAACTCTACAAATAAATTACCCACAATTGAACGATGTTACAAGCTTTTTCGTATTCGGCGAAATTACGCGGCCTTCTTAATTACTCCTCGTGATTAAAGGATGAAAGCGGTTACAGAACACCAGCCTATTCCATACCGAAAGGAAAGTTCCCATATCTTTCCGGCAGGTGGTGTGAGGAAGAGGACTGTCTACAGCTAGTACAGGCAGCAAAAGCGCGGGAGTCACGAGAGACGAAGAGGGAAATAATCTTTACGGACATAAAGCAGGGATTAATGGTGGTAGTTTTCTTCAAGTGCAATATATTAACGGCAGGAAAATGGCCCATAAATTGCGGAGAAGCATTGGAAGGGATGCCAAACAAACTGGATTTCACAGTGACGCAACGGGCACAGTTGTTGCACGGCAACAACAAAGCCGATACAAGATTAGACAGCACACATTTTCTGAGGAAAATTTCCGCGCTCGACAAAGCAAACCATATACGCGAGCCTATTCAGATGTAATGGTGAACAGGAATCATAGAGAGGTGCGTTATTTAACTAAATCAGAGTGTTTATCGAAGCAGCCAACCATATGGCCCTATTGGTGTCACTGGGGCTTCGAAGGCAGTTTAGGGATAAGAAATGCTGCCATTTGCCTAGTGAACTAGGCGCGCTGAACGCCGCCCTTGTGTAGTCGCGTGATTAGGTTCGACATGGATGAGCAATGGTATTCTGCTTCTAAAGGTTGCAACAAAAGACGCACCACTACTGTTACACATGCATTTTAGTGGCTAGGTTGGCTGGGTATCTAAAAAAATACTTTTCTTTGAATGAATAAGCTTTCTGTGATTTAGTGTGGTGCGGTTATATTGTCACAAAAGCCCCGCTATCTCCAAGGCGTGTCAACATGATGTGCGTAAATATTTTACTGAAACGCAGCATTCAGATAGTTTTACTTAGAACCAAGGTTCGTATCGGTTCCTTCGCATTACTGGAGCTCACTAATTTTTTTAGCGAGAAATAAATGAATCGTGCAGTAAGCGGTTAAGCGCTATCAATAAGAGACATTTATTTCTTGTATGCAGTGCACAGTGCGACTTGTAAAACGTGCTAGCTAGATTTTATATTTTCTTCGGTTGCAATGTGTTTTTCAAGATGTCTGATGCCTCCCCCCTCTCCCCCCCCTACCTCACGCCCTTGCTTTGAACCTTTATAAACCCTTCTAAGCGCCAATAATTGTTTAGTGGAAGTTCAGCGTTTAGTTGAAGTTTAGCGCTTGTGTCCTGCCTTGTCCCGTCATTTTGCGCCATGGAACCTCATGTGAACGACCTGCTAGCTGCAGCTATCACCCTTCTAACTTTGAATGAGGGTCACCTTGGGCAACGTGGAGGTATCGAATAACTATTGCAGTGACTTTGCTTCAAACATGAGGGAGGGCGAACAGATAAGCATCACTGGCCACTGCACATGAGCACTAAGCTATTGCAACAGGCGATAACACTGGTGACGTGCAGTGCAAGTCTTCGCCTTGACTTCCATCTGTGAGCGTCATGATAGGAAAGAAATCGCGCTTTGGGGCACCTGGCGCTGCTGTCCCTCTCCAATAACCTGGTTTCACACAATCCTCCAAGGTTAGCACTGCTAATCCACCAGGGATTTTCCTTTTATAAGCCTCGACCAGTTTGCGTGCTCTCCATGCTCTTTCACCGTGCACTATTTCAGGAATCTCTTTTACCATATTCCTCTCAGTGTTCGGGTAAGTGAGAGCACGTATTATTCTGCAGTGACAGTTTATGCTTTCAGCCGTCTCATGATATTTGAACGATGTATACCATTTCAAACGACCGCACAACCCGCAACCCACCGCACTCCTCACAAATGAGTTTCTATGCTTTTCACACACATGACACTGATTTAGTTGACCTGGAAGGTTCAATTGATGTTGCTACATTTGGTAGTTTGCATAGACGCCCCGTTTTGTTTGGTTTGGTTTATTAGGTTCAACGTTCCAAAGCAACTCAGGCCATGAGACATGCCGTAGTGAATCGCTCCGGAAATTTTGACCGCCTGGGGTTCTTCATCCTGCACTGACATCGCACATTACACGGGTCTCTAGTGTTTCGCCTCCATCGAAATTCGTCCGCGGCGGCCGGGATCGAACCTGCGTCGTTCGGGTCTGCAGTTTCAAGGCACAGATGCTCACCTCACATGAAACGATGAAATATGTGGTAGAACACTGCGACAAACGCTTAAAGATCTCGAATTTCAGTGATTAGGCACTGAGAACTTGTCCTGAGATGCTCACTTTTAGTTTGTGAGCATACTTTGACTGCCATGATGACCTTAAACCTAAAATATGGATTAGCCCCGATTGCAAATCTATTGGGAAGAAAGAAAGATATTTTTGTGCAATCAATGTCACTGTTTTGAGAGAATCTTTGCGACAACCGCTAGTTTCTATTAAAAAAAAGACTTATGTGCGCAAGCTGAAGGATGCTCACTTCACAACAAACGAAGAAATCGGTGGTAGCCAGAACGTGCTAAGAAAAAACTGGCTAAACATTTTCTACAGCGCGCCTTATATTTTCAGCGCGCGAAATCTGCGCATATTGCGAAGACTGGCCTTGGAACTGAAAGCAGTTGCATCGCTACCTGCGTTTACGTTTAACACCTGGCCGGCGCTTCCGGCCGACGAAAAAAGTGGTCCCTTCCAGAGATAGCCTCGGCGGAAGTTCATAATGGTATAACATGCAAGCCACTCACCGTAGTTTCTTGAAATTCCACTTACTCTGTACTATATAGCCACATGACACCCTCGCTGCACGGTGGATAAGTCAAAGAGCCCTTGTAGGAGTACATGGGGACTTTCGTCCCGTTCCGAAAAAAACCGGCCAGAGACACGCCCTGCACCACACCAAGGCACCCAAGCTGATTTAAAAAAAAATATGAACTTTAGTATTTGAGCATATTTATGCACAACGAAGAAAAAAAGGTCCGAATTTCTCAATTCAGTCATGAATGAAATGCATGAAGGATTTTTGACGTGTCCTTTGTTGGGTACAATGTACAACCCCAGACACCCGAAGCAGTTGTACCTAGAATATAATTTTCCAGCCAAAGATTTGAAAATGTGCTCCATATATTTCACGGAAATGACAATAGGCTCCTTGCTGCAAAATAAATAGTTGAAGCTCCTCCAGATGCTATGAAATGCGGCTACAGAACAGCTGAGGCTGCTATAGAGATTCATTACAATAAAGAAGCATGCAGTTTTTCAAACAAATCTCAACATTAAGGATCTTGAACTCTAAACTGTCACTTAAGTTATGATTGAAATATAAGGAATAATTCATCTGATCAGATTCCATATAATGTTTTTAAAAACAAGCCCTGGGAAAGAAGCACGCAATAAGCCTTATGCAAAAGAATTCCACGCTTGCAAAGAGACGCTACCTCAGAACCATTAGGCAAGCAGCCAATTTTTCTTTCATATGGTGATGCGATAGTACGTGTAGCCAGCATGTACTCGTATGTGTTTCAAAGGAACTCTAATAACAGGCTTTATGTTGCATCATATTTGGCGCTACTAAAGGGTCATGATTTGTAACATAGCAGCCGAGAAATTGGAAGCTATTAATTTCGCTGAGACTTCCACTAAACGTCGACTGTACTGAGGGTAAAATTTCACCGCCATGACGCATTTCCATGCACGACTGCTGTTATGGTATTTTAAGTGGGCGAGCCTGAAAGCGAACGATGAATCGAGTCACCGACGTGCCCCGAGGAGTTCTTCTCTTCCTGTAAAAGGAAGAGCGTTTATTATTGTTTCTCTTTCCCCCTATAACAGGGTGCCGCTGAGAAGGCACCCGCTGCTCTGGGGAATCGTCAGATCCCTGCCTTTGTTATGAAGCCTGCTGCACGGCACGTGGGGACAAACATTGCCATGTTTGCGCTTCTATAGTCCATAGTAGCTAACAGTATTCGTATCCGGGAAGACCGGCGAAGCTGGGGGTGATAGAGTCCCGCACATTGAGGTGGGGACGGCAGCTCTGTCCGCTGTCGCGCCAGGTGCAGCAAGAGGCCCCTCCTCGTCTGAGAGAACGGCGGGCCTAATTCGCGGCCGCACGTGGTCCACAGCGTTCCTCGTATTTGCAGCGACGAAGATCTTGTGGGATGGCGAACCATTCCGCCAATCGAAGCTGGGCGTGGACGGATGTTTCGAACAAAGACGTGCTCGCTGGACGAAAGCAAAGAGCTTTTGCGTACGTTACTAACGCAGCGCATGTTTTGCTTCAATCGCTTGAAGTCCACATACGTTCTTAGGCCGAGGTGCATTCCTTGAGTGGGCGCTTGCAGCTGCCTGTCCATGAGGAGCTCAGCGGGTGGGGACCCAGAGAACGCGTGTGGCGTCGTCCTGCAGGAAAGCAGGATCCGCTCGATGTTTGGACATCCCCAGGCGCCGCCTTCTTCATTGTCTACATGACGTTTTCCGCTGCTCCATTCGATGGTGGGTGCAATGGCGAAATCCGGTTTCGCCTGATGCCGTTTTTGCTGAAGAAGTCTGCGTACTTATCGCAAGTGAATGCGGTGCCGTTGTCGGAGAAAATGATGTCTGGTATGCCATGTGCGCAAAATATGCTTCGGAGGCATCGAATCGTGGCGTCCGCTTAAGGTGCATAAAAGAGAAGCACCTCTACCCATTTAGAGTAGGCATTGACTAGGCTTAAAAAGTTGTGTCTTTGGAATGGACCACCAAAGTTGACAAACAGTCTAGACCATGGTTTCTTCGGAAACAGGCACGGATTCATGCTTACCGTCCCATTATCTGGTGTCGAAAGATTTTTAAAAATCGCACTTTGTGTGCAATGTTGATGTTGACCCCTTCTCACCGGATCTGGCTCCGCGCGACTGCTGTCTGTTTTTCCACACCTGGGTGATTTTCACGAATCAGTTCAAGAAGTTTTGCTTGCAGTTCTTCAGGAAAGACTCATGCTCCTCGCCAGACGCAGTTCTCCTGAACACTAAACTCTGTATGGTTCTTCAGAAATTGTGTCCAATTACCTCCTCTTGGCAGCTCATCTACACTGAGGAGCGCCCGGCGTAGGCAGCACGATTTATAGCTTTGGCGATGGCGGACGACGGAGAAGTCAAACATATGAGCCTTCAAGCATGAAGATGCCAGTGGGCTTGGGTAGTGTACCGGGCTCTGTAGAAGCCTGTAGCCGCGTCAGTGCGTCAGCGTTGCTGATGCTGGTGCCGGGGTGGTACACAGGCGTTTATTTGTACGCTAACAGGGTAATTGACCAAGTTATCATACTCGGTGAGAATGGGCTTGTCTTGCCCGAAAAGGCCCAGAAGTGCTTTGTGACCAGTTACAACATCAGAATGTTGGCCCCAGGGATACCGATGAAACTTCGAGACGCCGAAAATTGAGGCAAGGGCTTCTGTTTATAGCTGACTAATTTTTTTCTGCTCGAATTCGGCTCCTCGATGCGAAATCAATAGGATGTTCCCGTGTTTTGTCTGTGTGCGAGAGTAGCTCCTATTCCTGATGATGAAGTGTTACAGCTGAGAAAGATTTGCTTGGACGAATCGAAACGATGTAGTACCGATGCAGAAGTCAGTACATCTTAACTTTCTCTGAAAGCTCGGTACTCTACACTTAGCTACTTCCACAGAGTTTTTGTAAGTAGCAGATTCAAGAGCCGGACAACTGTCGAAATCTTAGGTAGAAAACGCGTTGAAGATGCCTGGCGTCTTTGGGACTTGTGGCATTCAGGACGGCTTCTATCTTCCATGGTGTTGGCCTCACTATATCTGCGTTTATGACATGGCCCACAGTTGCTAGAATGAACATATATCTAAATTGAGTCTGACGCCTGCTTGCTGTAGACGGTGTGGCACACTGGCCACGTTCTTCAAGTGTTCTGCGTAGTCCATTCCCGTTACCAAAGTCGTTATCAATGTACACGGTGATGTGTCGCATGTCCTGTAGCAAATGTTTTAGTTCTCTCTTGAATATGGCTGGCGCTGAAGCTACTCCGATAGGCCATCTGGTGTCGAAAGATTTTTAAAAATCGCACTTGGTGTGCAATGTTGATGTTGACCCCTTCTCACCGGATCTGGCTCCGCGCGATTGCTTTCATTTTTTCCACACCTGGGTGATTTTCACGAATCGCGGCAAGGGGATATTTTTCGAGCACTGTGTCACTTTAGTGACCTTGAAGTCGCCACATGGGCGCACGCAGCAGTCTTAACTGAGCACAGGAACAACTGCGGCTGCCCCGTCGGATGTTCTTACTGGTGTAAGTAGCCCTTCTCGCTCTATTCTTTGCAACTTTTCTGCGACCTTGTCTTGCATTGCGAAAGGAATTGTTTGCGGTTTGAAGAATTTAGGAACTGGATCTTGCTTGACGACAATTTTGGCTTTCACACCTTTGAATGTGCCCAGTGGCTCTGAAAATACTTCTTTATAGCAAGTCAGCAGCTCCTTAACGCTCGTGAATCAATGTATCTGACGTCATTGAGATGGAGCTGCAGCGCACTAATCCACTTTCGTCCGAGAAAGGTTGGAGACTGGTCCGAAGCTAAAAATAAAGGCAGGGTTGCCCCTCTGCGTCCGACCAGGACCGGAACGGTTACCTCTCCCCTACCGGGTGTCATTCTTCCGCAATTACTCTTCAGAATCACGTCTCATGGGTCTACTGACGGCTCAGGTAGCCGATTTTGGAATGCGGCCTCCCCAATTGCGCTGACACTCGCCCCAGTGGCCACCTTCATTCTAAGAGGTCTGCCTGAGCAGCATAGAGCAGCTATCCCCTGCGATAGCAATTTATCGTTTGTTTCATATGCGCTGGGCATGGCACTGTGAACTGGGTGCGCTTCGGCCATACCCTGAGCTTGCATTAGTATGCTAAAGTTTTTCCGCCATCTTCATTTCAAACAGGAGCTTGACTTCTGACTCGAACGTTAGGTTTGACTCTTCAGGCAGGTGCCGCTGCATTGGCACGTTATTACAGGCGCAGAGGAGTCTGTCCCTAAGCATGTCAGGAAGGAAGGTGCCGTACCCACTCAGTTTGCTGAAAGCTTTTTAAGTGATGCAATTAGTCGCTGACATATTCTTCCGGTTGGCGAGAGCGACTATTGAATTTGAAGCGGCAAGCCCCCCCGGAAGGCATCGCAGTGTAGTGGCCCGAGATTACGGTGAACATTTCGTCGATGCAGACTTGTTCCGGTGTTTTAGGCGTGAGCAGGCCCCATTTTATGGAGTAGGTACTGGGCCGCAGCAGGTCAAGAACACGCTCCTGTTCCTCTCCTCCGGAACGCGGTCGGCGTCGAAGAAGAGATTTACACGCGCCAAGTACTCCGTCCATGCTCCTCCGCAGCAGTGGATTTGCTCAACTGATCCGAAGGTAGGCATGGTTGCAGGTAAAGTAACGCGATCCCGGAAAACTTTTACCTCGTCGCCACAGTTGTTCTGGGATTGTAAGTAGCGAGCCTGAAAGCGAACGTCGAAACAGATCACCGACGTGTCCTGAGGAGGGCGCAGGAAGAGGCGCACTGTAAACCGACAGTACACGTTCCTAGCGGGAGTCAGTCTAGCCCGTCTCCCTTAAAAGGGGCATCGTTTATCGCTTACCCTGTTCCCCGTGCAGTTGGGCGCCGCTGAGAAGGCGCCTACGGCGTCCGTGGCGTCTGATGCTTTGGGGAATATTCATCAATCCACCCGAGCCGGCTGCGCTCAAAGTTTGGCCTATCAAAACAACTATGTAGCAGCCACCGCCGGATTCCGACTCGAGCCTACTCTCTCGAATTCAACTGGCAGCTTTGCTTTCCCCACCTATCGTACATGATATCCACTCTTGTAAATTGCCGACGTCGATTCTTCGGTGATGCTGCTTATATTTTGCTTATTTACATACTTGTCAAGTTGTACAAACCAGCCAATCGAGAGGTAGCTTTTATGGTGTGCTTTCTCTCCGGAGAACAGCACTTTCACTGAGACCGAGCAGACCGCATTATGGCAGCTGGTTATGAATTGTGAAGGCATATAGAATGGATGTTTTCTGATGTTTTCTGCCGATGATAATTTTTCAAAAACTCCTCATTCCTCAACCACCAAATTTCGCTTGTATGTCGAAAACTAATGTCGCCAACCCGAGACGGTCATTTTTTTCGAGATTTCCTGAACGATAGATTCCACCCTCTTGCCTTCTCCATGCCGCGCTTATTGAATGTCGTTTGACCGCCAACGCCACTTTCAGACGTTCCCTCGCCGTCCTCTAATAATGTGCAATCTGCCACTTCGTTTTCCGCAGGGCGGCCGTTTTCGAAGTGCTCGTGAAAAAAGCGGGACGTAAAAGTTTAGAGTGACCACCTGCGGCATGGAGGGCGGCGCCCTTGATGCGCGGGAAGCCTGGTGATTCAGATGCGTCCTCAGTTGCGTTTCTAGACTTGCTAGGATGCTGCTTCATCCGACTTTCGTTCAGAGAATTTTCCAAAAACATCTGGGGCAGCGCGTCGACTTGTTCATATTCGGTCCCGGTTCAAGCGGCTGTTTTGAATGGGATATTGATATTACAGGTTTAAATTAACGCAATGGATGTCTCCGCGGCTACAAGGCACCTACGCAATAAAACGAGACGTTAAGAGACGGGTGGGCACTCTACTTGCCAGTGTGATTTATTGGAACAATTCTTGTTTGAACTAAGCAAACGGCGCATGCGCATCCTCAACTACTCACAAGACACGCGCGTTGATGACACCTTTGATCACCATTTACCCTCCAGGCATGCACGTTCCTTGTTCTTAAACACAGCGACTATGAATTACAAGTCTAACTTTATAAAAAAATTTCATAAAAAAGGGGCCTGTGAGATAAAACATATGTTAAAGCCTTCGTCGAGTGCGAGGCTGGTGTAGTTATCGCAGTCCGTTGACTTGGGAAAGTATATAGGACAGAAAACCAGTTGCGTCAAACGCTTGCAGGATAACTCCCTAGGATGAAAAGACTTATAGGAGGACATGCGTCTATTTATTGCAGGAGCTTCAAAGAAGGCAATCTGGGCAGTTGTTCAAGAGCAGGAAATCTTTGAAGCGTGCTTACCTGGACGGTAGGTAATAATGAAAGGTGTCATCAATGCGCGTGGCATGTGAGTAGTCGAGGATACATTTACGTCCGATATTACGCGCGGTAGTTGCTCTATCGCGATGGAAAGAAACGGAAACAACGCGGTGCCTACGCGCTACGCTTTTATTTCTTTTTATCGTGATTTAAGCTGGTTGCTAAAAAGCTGCTGTGTTCCCATTTCTTTTCACCGCCCCTGTAGGTTTCAAAAAAACACAGTTTGAAGACTAGCGCCCGTCCATGCGTCTTTGCATGCGCTGACTCCCATCGCGTTACAATTTTACGATGCACCAAATAGCCCAACGGCATGCTGTATCGCGATCTTATATGTCCCATTTGCAGTGTGCGCGCATTTTAACAGGCTTGATACCTCCTACTTACTCGGCGAAGGGCGCCTGACTTACTGGACCAATGGCGTGCCCAGCAATAGGGCCTGAAGTGGTGGTTTCTAGCCGGAAACTAAAAGCAAAACCACAAATACTGTCATATATTTTCCCCGCGGTAGGAAATCAGAAGGGGCTCAGTAATTGTAAGTTACTCGGTGGTAGTCCTATATTTAAAATAATTTTCCTATACTCGTGTATTCATCCGACTCGTAGCAAAATACTACTAAATATGCACTTCATCAATGTGTGGTCGTCGACAATTGAGCGAATCTCGCTTCTGGTGGCCCCTGCGAATGGGGCATTCCGCCATCTTCCCCTGGTCAGCAGCCAAATTTCTTTTGACCAAGAGGAAGATCAAACATGGCGATAAACGATGCAAACACAAAGGACATCTCTTTGCTTGCATCGTTTACTGCCAGGTTTGATCTTGCTTTTGGTCGAGTAAAACGTGGTGTGCAAATATATTAAGTTTAATTATCTCAGCTTTCAAATTTTCTGCGACCACTCGTCCTTACAGCATTTCAGAATGAAAGCATAAATATTGACACTGAGGAATACAATGATGGTCTCTAGTTTGTTTGTTTTGACTGTTCAACGTCACCGGGATGACTTTACAAGGATGTTAATTGTAATTGGTTAGCAATTTTAACAGCTAGCTTAAAATGATATGATATTGTGAAAACTGCATAAAAATTATTGATCGGCCTGGATTGAGCTGTCGGTGTTTAAGGATCGAAAATTATTTTAGGCGCAGTGTCTCCCCTTAAGAGGCTAGTGGCTGCTCTAGACAAATGACTTTAAAAGGCCCCTCTGGATTTTTTTCTTATGCTCTACCGCTTCAATTAGATTTAGAGGACGGGCAGAGGCCACTTGCGGGAAAACGCCATAAATTCGGGACAGAGGCTTATGTAACCCATAGGCTAAAAATTCTCGTTATGCGGTTTGTACACAAACAAGCAAAATAAGACTTCAAAGCGAGGGTTGTCAAACTCATATTCCATTCTCTAGCGTTGTCGCAGGCGTCAGCAAAAAGGCAACATTGCGGTGGCAGGGGTGACTTGCACGGTGACACTTATTGCATACAAGAAGCCCAGCAGCTGCTGTGCGGAGGGAGAGGGCACAGTAGTTACGGCGTGAAGCAAATATTGGAAGCGACATGGGGAAGTGAAAGGCGAGAAGTAGGAGCAGCTTTCCTGTGTCAAGAGTGTTCGGTGTTTTACCAAGCACCCATGTTTATCGACCACCAGTGGCAGTTAGAGGAGGATTATGAGCTTGCCCCTCTGCAATAAACAGCCTCGGTACATCTGTGAGCAGATGTGGGCATTGAAGGTATATCTACTGCACGCATGTGCAAATAACCGCTGTCATTACCTTGGTCAGTTCGTCATGGCCTATTCTTGCTAGGATTGCTTTAAGAAGACTTTCCAGACCTGCATCCTGGAAGGTACCGAATTTGCGATATTCATTTCATTAGAAATTATATTCGGACACAGGTAATTCAGCCGTGAACATCTGGCCACATAATTAGTGCGTTGCTACTGCTTAAGCACGAATGCACATGTCTAAGATTCTTGAAAATATACTGAATATTGAGTAATTGCACAATACTGGTATGGAAATCTTGAAGGTAATGGTCCTTTGGGCCGTGTACCGAAATCTTTCTTTTCCCTGTTTCCATCTATCAAGCTCTTAAAACTCCCATTTAAACAAATGGGGAACGCTTTTGACAACAGCAACAAGGTTAATACCAAGAAAAACTGGAAAATTGTCCTGGTCTGCGGATGTAGGAACTGTCATACTAAAATATTACAATATACGTATAAAAAGAGCGCCCATAAAGTGTTTTCGGCTAAAAAATGCTTTTGTCTGGATGGGTCGGGTCCGCACAATGCATGTTTTAAGCGAAAGAATTTCCTTATCTCTCTCTTGTTTGTATAGTCACACATTAAGAACCTGCTTTCGCTCTCAGCTGTGATTCGTCAGCAGATTATTAGATAGTACCTAAACAACAATAATAGAACGAAATTGTAAGCGCTATAATTTTGGTCTCTGCAGTGATCGATCTAGTCAAGCAATAAAAACCCAATTTTGTTCACTGCCCGAATTGCCCAGTGTAGTATTACAAGACACCGCGGGCAGTGAGCCATTGCTACTAAATACTGCTTTTAAACACAACCCAGCTGAGGCACAGATAACAGTTAGGAAATTCAGTATCAATCACTGGCTGAAGTAGTAGTGAGTGCTCTTATCCCAAATGTGGTTTATGTCAACAGTGCTTAAGTGTGTCCTGATTGATTTTAAAACGCTTTTAAACGCAGGTTTTGCTCCACCTCTATGAACGCAGTACGGATGAACAAAATACGCATGAACAAAAGGCAGGCATGAAAAGCACTCGTAAGCATCCCTCAGCTGTTCCGTTCCGGTTGACGATTTCAAAGGCAGCGTTACAAGACACGAGACCCAATTTCACAGGAGCAGATCAGTCCCGACCCGCTGCGATGGCTCTGTGGTTAGGGCGCTCGTCTACCGAGTCTAAGAACCCGACCCCTCAGGCAGCATTTCGATCGAGACGAAACGCAAAAGGCGCCCGTGTGCTATGCGATGCCAGCGCACGTTAGAGATCCCCAGGAGGTCTAAATTACTGCAAAGCCCTCCACAACGGCACTTCTTTCCTTCCTTCTCTCACACGCTGCTTTATGGCTTCTTTACAGCGCGGTTGAGGTGTCCACCGACATATGTGACACAGACACTGCGCCATTTCCTTTCCCAAACAACCAGTTTACCTATTGCAGTCCCGCCTGTCGCACTGCCCACTCTCCGCAGGCCTCATTCGCCCTACTCGAAAGTCCATCAGATGTTTAAGAGCTTTAGAATAGGGGGACTCAACCGGTTTGCGGGACAGAAAACAACAGGGTGCCAGTAGGGATATTCCCTGTTCCCCTAACCGATAAAGTCTTAATTCTAGAACTCGTTCTAGAAAAAGCGAAAATAAGCTGTAAGGGTCTTCCTTCCAGCTTAGCGCATTTGCGGCGCTATGTAGAACGCGCTCGCCAGGACAGCTGATGCCACTGACCAGTTTGCCCCGTCGGGCATGGCATGGGACGGAATATGCCAAGACTCCTCCTTGTGCAGCATTTCTGAAAATGTCCAACTTGTAGTTTTTGACGTGGATGAATTGGACCTGGGTGTAGAAAGAAACAAGTTTGCGAGATGCACTCTCCGGCTGAAGACGCCCCGCGGTATACATAGATTTATAGCGTGACACAGTCTCGCAAAAACTGCAATGATTCACGGCGAAGAAATTCCCTCCCCTTCGCTCGGAGAAATGTACGCCATGATGGTTGTGCAGTGGATTTCACTAAAGCAAGAGAGTGCCACAAAGACCAGCCGCCAAAAAGCGTGTCGACCTAAACATTAGCATGAACTGAGCACTAGCGTTTCTAGTTCCATGGCTGCAACCACGTGGTGCATGGCTCTTAACATAAAAAACAGCGCATTGACAAAACGAGCGATTTAGCGAGGGCCTGCCATGGAAGCGCTACATGCCACTAGTCTTAACAGACTGGCTGGACCACCGTTAGTGCAACTAGTTTCGCAGCTCCACCAAAACTCTGGCCCCCCTGGTGGCCACGCCAAATAACGGCGCTGCAGTCGAGTCTTTTTCCGTCCCAATGCGTGGTCTGCTGCACGTGAAGCTGTACGAATATTTGCTTTATGTGCAATCTTTAGAATGAACTGTTCTTCGCTACAAAGCAGGGAAGTCGCATCTGCTTCGTCACGTTCCGGGACACGATAACAATGCCCTGAGATTAATACAAGTGCGCGAAAGTCCTGTGGTGCCCTCTTTTATGTCTGCATTGTCTCGCGAAACACTTGAAGGTGATCGCTTTCTTGACGGCCGAAGCAAGAGATTAATTTTTTTTTCTCGTTACACAATTCCTCTTTCTCCTTAACTAGAATTTAAGGGTAGAAGGATAAAAGAGCGAAATATACTCATGTGCTTTGTTTTGGACGTTTTGCAAATATAAATTGCCGCAGAGTCATTTACCCTAGTAGGCTTACATTAAACTTCCTTCATTGATTTCTCTTGCACATTTTTTTCCAGTGCTTGCGAACATTTGCATGACATTTTCTTCGTTGCTAATATTTTGACTGCAGTAGGGGTGTGTGTAAATACCATTTACCAGAAGGTAGTGCAGCCACAGAGGCGGCTGTAAGGTGTGCTGGCTCTCATGCTTTCTTTGCCTGCACAGTGCGCTGTAGCTAAGCTTTCGAGATCAGCTGAGTCCCGCGGCTATGCCCCTCAAGTACAAAAGAGTTGCAAAGATCGATTGTTGGTGAGAGAGCAGTTGATATTCGGACATTTCTGACTTACCGGAAGTCGTTAGGTTGCTCTCGAAACCACTACTGCGTGAAAATATAAAAAAAATCTTTCGCCTTGCGAGTTGAAGAGGTGGGGACATAAGTAAACGCAGTACGCTATTCCGTTTGCAGTGTAGCCATGCCTTTCCTATTGAAAATAAAAGAAAAAGAAACCTCCATACATACGCCATAGCTGCCAATTGCAGTTAGCAACTTCCGAGAGGGGTTCGAAGGCGTGCTCTGCTTACGTTTGTCCGCACCTCCTGATGCTGTACTACTACCGCGTTTTTGTGATAGTGCTACCCAAAACACGTTCCCTGGGAAAACCCGCTTATATAGCTTCGTATGGAAACTTTAATTTTGCATCAGAATATATCAGTGCTTAATGACTCGGGGACGAACCCTGAGGAGCCTAGCGGAGAGGACACGCTCTGTATGGGCCCCGTCAACCTTTTGCCCTTTTGCTGAATCGCCTCATATGCGGTTCCGAAATCTTCAGTGCAGGCCTGGACCTCTGAGAGAACTTCGTTGGCCTTGAGTGCTCCTTATTTTTGGAACGCTGCCTTCGAAGACAGATGGGACACTAATGCGCTAAGTCAAACGCCCCTCCGTCGGTGCACGTCAAGCCCCGCATCACGTCTGCGTGCCATATAGAAACTGCACCGCTTGCAACCCTGGTCCCAGAGGATTTTGTGCAATGCCTACTGCTGCCGGAAGAAGTCAAGACTCAATTGAATGGGAAGTAGAGGACATTGCACCCGAGCTTTACGAGCAACGCTCGAAGGAGGAGGGACCAGCACTGCGGATGCCGCCGGAAGACCCTAGCTTTAACTGAACGCTAAACGTCAACAAGCGCACAAAAGTTTCTAAATTCCTGCTTCGACTTCGGCCCGGCTTTAACATCATTATAATCAGCACCCCTCACCAGGAGGTAGCCGTACTACTAAAGAAAATCTCTCAGATCACGCTCGAATGCATGAAATACCGCAACACATACGTGGCAGCACCAGACGGAGTATTGAGAGGAGTCATACCCGTACTGGGACACAACACACCGGCGGACGAGCTCATGTCCCACCTCAGAGTTCGCACCCAATGAGTTAGAATTCCTGCAAGCCCGCATGCTCGGTAAATCGACGACAGCCGTCATCACTTACAGCTCGCCGACTCCTCCCCGTTGGGTCTAATACTACGCGGGAGGAATGGCATGCTGCCCCTATAAGCCTACCCATCAATTCTTCCAGGTATGCCAGAGAGCATCGGACACTGGTCATATATGTGCCGAACACAAGACATCAAGATAAAAGATAAAAGATCAATAAATAAAATAAAAAGATCTGCCGCAACTGTGGTACGAGGGATGCAGCTGAACTCCTTACATGATATTCACGCTACGCAGCCTGCGGAGAGGCCCGCAACACAGGGTCCAGGGATTCCCAAAAACGCCTTAAGCCAGACACACGACACCGCTAAAAGCATCCTGTCCTACCCAATAAAACGTGCAACTTGCAAACGAGCCAAATCCAGAACATCTTTGCAGAGCCGACAATGCATACAACCTAAGGTTCAGGTTGCTCAGCTCTAATCAAGAACCTCATCGCTCTCGCGGTCGAGATTACGTTCCCACTCGAGATCCAAGGTTGACCTACGCCATGCAGAAGACCGATCCTACATTCCGTCAACATCTACTGGGAAGAACCAAAAGATATCCACGAAAATGACAACACCCAACACCAATGACCAGGTGGTGTGGCGAGCTTTGAGCGTCTCTCGTCCTTCAAACATCCGCTCCTAATCTTCCCAACAACGCACGGACAACACACACTTTAGAGAACAAGTCAGTGAGCTAAATTGGCGCCTACAGCGCGTAGAAGCACAAGTCACAGAGTCAGCACAACTGTCAAAAAGGGCGCAAACTAGAGAAGACACACTGCGCAAGTAATGGCATCCTTTTGCAGAACTCCCTAGTTTCCGAAGCTTACAAGCTGCAATTCAAACTCTCATCACCCAGTAGCAGTAGTTTGCAAACCACATGCAAGCTAAGACGCAGACCAGTACAGAGCTAGGGCAAACCGTAACCGAGCTCCAACGCAGCGTGCGTGTCCTGCTACACAGCCCACGCTATAACCCAAGAGCGAAGGTATACAGGCGCATCAATACAAGTGACGGCAGTGATGCAGAATGGAGCCTCGACGGCAGCCTCTACTAATACTTTTCCTGACATCCCAAATGAAATGGAAATATGACAGTGGAGAATGGCTCCTTCCATAAATAAGAAATCTCGCTACAATCCTTCATTCAGACCTTCCCTACTCCACTCGCGATCATCAGTCTTCAAGGAATAGTATCGCAATCTGCCTGCCTAAGAGGCTACTACAGGCTTTTAATCCGGATTGCCCACGCGTCATTGTGTATCAAAATCTATAGCCTCAGTGGCACACGCCACCAAACTTACCGTGATTAACCACATATTGCTGGAAGTCCTTTCGCAAAAGCGAGGGAAACGCAGCACTTTTATATTAAACCTATATAGCCCACTTCGTGCGGAACAGTTCGGAAACGTTATCCAGGAATGTGGTCGAATAGCAGGCAAAAACCAGCTTTTGGTGTTGGGCCACCTGAACGCCTCCCATACGGCCTTAGGGTATATAAAAAAAGGACACCAGAAAGGGCACCTCCTTGCTGGAACCATCGGACAGGGATGGCTTCAGGCTAGCTAGGGACTTCACAATACCTACCAGAATCGGCAGCAGCATACGCACAGACACCACCCTTGATGTATGTTTTACGAAGAACGCTGCCA
The DNA here is from genome assembly GCF_055824585.1 of Amblyomma mixtum. Taxonomy (NCBI): domain Eukaryota; kingdom Metazoa; phylum Arthropoda; class Arachnida; order Ixodida; family Ixodidae; genus Amblyomma; species Amblyomma mixtum. The sequence goes on from NC_143013.1 coordinate 159,596,572, forward strand.
AAGCCACATGGATCAACCTCGGGGAGACACTAGGGAGTGATCATTGCATCCTGAGTGCAGCAATCTCGACTTCTCCCAAGCTCAAACTTAGCATGGGGGATAAGATCACTAGTTGGGAAGCGTTTCGTAAATGCTCACCCGCCCCCCACACCCGAAAGAAGGACAAGAACATAGCAGAGTGGACACAAAACATACGATATAATAATGCTTTCGCACGGCCGCCACTCCGGAAGTCCATCGACATCTTCTACTGTTGTGGGAAAAGAAAATCTTTTTAGGTGTTGGAAACAGTTCAGACTCAATAACCAACTGTGTCTGCGCATTGGCTTCGGTCAGAGAGCAAGCTCAACATTATTCCTGCCAACTGGCGCAACAGAATTGGGTACAGTTCAGTGAAAGGAAAGGAAAAGAAGTGGAAGGCGCTTTTAAGGAGCCCTGAGTACTGCTCATATCTGGCCCATCCTCAGCAGACTCAACCCTACAAATCCAAATCGGCCACTAATCGTGCCCTATAAACAATAGCTCAACAATTCTATGTGTCCGACAAGGAGCTCACGGAAGCCCTGTAGGCGCGTTATATTGGCGACACTCCAATACCATCTTCTTCTACCACCGGCAACGGTCTCAAAAACCCATACTTGATGCCCCAATAAAAACATATGGGGTGCATGCCGCAGCCCGTGCATCGCAGCCAAACACCGCTACTGGAACGCATAAAATCACAAACGCTATTATTCGTAATCATAGTCATCCGCATACCAAAGCCATCACTGACTATTCAGTGATGACTTCTGGGAAAAGGAAGTGAGCACATGAAGTTATCACCATTGCCAAGCACGGCAAGCGACTGTGTCACGGGTTCGGTGATTAGTCGACATCATCACCGAACCCATGACAATTAACTGGCGTCCGCGACAGGTCGTTTGATGCGAAGAGAACGTGGTGAACTGAGAGGAAGACTTGTTGAGGTGCTGAACTGTGCCGACTTAAGAGAGGTGTCGTGTATCAACAGGATTTGCTTTGTGCTGAGCTTGTGGCTGTGTTATTGAAAGTGTGCTTGGAGATAGAAGCATGGATTTGGAAAGGTTGATAGCTATGGGTAGCCAGTTGGGGCTGACAAACGCTGAGCTCAGAAAATGGGTCGAAGATAAGCTGCGCGAAGAGCGAAAATGGGCCGAAGATAAGCAGCGCGAAGAGCGGGAGTTTGCCCGAGAGAGAGCGGAGCAGGAGCGCGCAGCCGCGGAGCAGGAGCGCGCGGCCGCTGAGGCAGAGCGCGCGGCCGCGAAGGCAGCTGACGAACGTCAGATAGAGATTATGCGTTTAAAAATAGAGTCTCAGCGACTAGAGAAAGAGGCAAGAGAGAAAGAAGGGAGCCAGGACAAAGGTGATTTGAAGTTAAACACAAGTAAACTCCTGATCCCATTTGACAAACGGAAGGATGATTTAGATGCGTATATCAGAGGATTTGAAAGCATTGCGAAGAGCCAGAAGTGGCCGGAGAGCCAGAGGTCGACAGCGCTAGCTACTTGTCTGAGTGGGGAAACCCTTAGTGTTTATGGGCGTTTGCCGCCGGGTGATGCAGCGGATTATACGAAGGTGAAAACCGCCCTTTTGAAGAGATTTCGTTTGACCGCAGAAGGCTTTCGAGAGAAATTCAATGCAGGAAAACCGGCGGATGGCGAAACTGCAGCTCAGTTCTCAGCGCGTCTCAGCCACTATTTTGACCGCTGGATCGAACTTTCAGGCATCAAGACAGAGTTTCAGGAACTCAGAGAGCTCCTCATTAAGGAAAGATTCCTACAAGGCTCTCATTCCAACTTGGCACTTTACCTGAAGGAGAGGAAAGCAAAATCGCTAGGAGAGATGTTGGACCTAGCTGATCAGTTTTTAGAAGCGCAAGGAAGCCTGAATCTCTCCAAATTGAAGAAATACAGCCGAGACGATGCCGGGAGGCCCGAAAGCGAAGGAAAGAGAATCAATCAACGAGCACCGCCTCGCTGTTACCTTTGCAACCGCATTGGGCATCAGGCTTCACAGCGTCGTACCCACACCAGTAACAGTACTAGCGTCACCTGTTTCAAGTGCGGTCGAAAGGGACACAAGGCAGATGCGTGCCGCTCAGCGGTAAAGGATAGGCCACAGGCATCGTGCGTCTACTCACCCGCCAAGAACGTCAGTGAGGAGAGCATTCGTGATGGCTACCTGGAGCTCAAAAATCGAGATAAAATTCCCGTTGTCAACGCGGTCATGATGACGCGACCGAAATTCCTCGTTGAAGGACTGCCGGTGGTGGCTGGAACATTGGCAGGCAAGAGCATATCGGTACTGCGGGATACCGGATGCAATACGGCGATCGTGAGACGAGAGCTGATCAACGACGACCAGCTCACAGGAGAGAAGAGGCCAGTTTATCTAGTGGATGGAACAGCTAAGATGCTGCCTGAGGCGCGGGTTCACATCGACACCCCGTATTTTTCTGGGATTATCTCGGCGCTCTGCATGGAGGAGCCGCCGTATGATTTAATTCTCGGAAACGTAGAAGGCGCAAGAGCTCCAGATGACCCGAAGGAATTGGTTGATCAACCGGTTAGCAACGAGCTTGCTGAAGAGGAAGTTGCAGCGGTTGTAACAAGAGCGAAAGCAAGGGAGCAAAACAAGAAGTTCCAAGCGCTTAAAACCCCCGGCGTCGCAGTGGAGCCAAGCAGGAAGAGTTATGCAGAGGAGCAAGCCGAGGACCAGTCGCTCAAGCACTGCTTCTCCCAAATTGGCAAGAAAGTGTCGTGTAGGGATTCGCAAGGCAAAATATAATTCCAGAAAGAGGATGAAGTACTGTACCGAATCTACACCGAGAAAACTGGGCGGATCGTGTGCCAGCTCGTCGTTCCAAAGTGTCATCGAGAGGCGGTGCTGAAAACTGCGCACGACGGAATAATGGCCGGACATTTAGGCGCCCAAAAGACGAAGGACCGGATTTTGGAAGATTTTTTTCTGGCCGGGTATCACCGCGGACGTGAAGCGATTTGTCGCCTCCTGTGACATCTGCCAGAGGACAATCCCGAAGGGCCGGGTCGCCCGGGTGCCGCTAGGGAGGACGCCGCTCATCGAAACGATATTCAAAAGAGTGGCCATAGACATTGTGGGCCCAATCCAGCCCCCTTCCAAACATGGCAACCGGTACATCCTGACCTTAATGGACTATGCTACCCGGTACCCAGAGGCCGTAGCGCTGCCGAGCGTGGAAACTGAGAGGGTCGCTGAGGCACTGGTCGAGATGTTTTCTCGGTTTGGAGTCCCTAACGAAGTCCTAAGCGACCGGGGCACCAATTTTACTTCTGACTTGATGAAGGAGGTGGCCCGACTTCTCTCCATACGCCAGCTGCATACCACGCCGTACCACCCCATGGCGAACGGGATGGTCGAAAAATTCAACGGCACCCTGAAATTGATGTTGAAGAGAATGTGCGCCGAAAAGCCGCGAGACTGGGACCGCTATCTGGCGCCGTTGCTCTTCGCATACAGGGAAGTCCCACAGGCAAGTTCGGGCTTTTCACCCTTCGAGCTTTTGTATGGGCGGCACGTGAGGGGACCCCTGGCCATTTTAAAGGAGCTCTGGACAAATCACCTCGACGAGGAGGCGAAGACTACATACCAGCATGTCTTTGACCTCCGTAATCGACTGGAAGACACGTGCAAGCTAGCGCACGAGGAGCTCGAAAAGGCCGGGGCGCGCTACGCAAAACTGTACAACCGGAAAACCAAAGAGAGGATCTTTGATCCGGGAGACAAGGTCCTGATTTTGCTGCCTACGGACAACAACAAGCTACTGCTTCAGTGGAAGGGGCCCTTCGAGATCAGGGAGAAGAAAGGAGAGGCCGACTACGTTATCGAGACAGCCGGAGGGAGGAAGATTTTTCACGCCAACCTGCCTAAAAAGTACGAAGAGCGGGAAAGCCAGCCAATAGAACGCGTGTGCCACGCGATCTGCGGCGTCACCGAATCCGACAGCGAGGGAGCCATTCCTGTTCCGGCGCTTGAACAGTCGGAGGGCGAGCGAGATGTGAAGCTTTCTAATGATTTCACAGCGGATCAACGGAGACAGCTCCGAAAAGTCATTTCAGAACACTCTCGCATCTTCTCCGACGTCCCGGGCAAGACGGACTGGGCCGGGTGCCAGTTTGAGCTCACTACCCGCACTCCGGTCCACGTAAAACAATACCCACTTCCGTTTGCGACGAGAGAAGCCGTAGAAAGAGAGATGCAGCAGATGGAGCGACTGGGAATAATCGAAAAGTCCCAGTCACCCTACAATTCACCGGTCCTCTGGGTGAAGAAACCTGACGGCACGAACCGGCTTTGCATTGCTTTCCGACGCCTGAACGACGTCCTGGTTGCCGATTCGGAGCCAATGCCCAGAGCGGACGCGGTCTTCGCTCCAGCTGGAGAGAAGAAATACTTCTCAAAGGTAGACTTTGCCAAAGGATGTTGGCAAATCCCATTGACTGAAGAGTCCAAGCCCAAAACGGCGTTTTCAACGACATCGGGTCTCTTTCAATTCCGTTTTATGCCGTTGGGCATAAAAACTGCCCCGGCAGTATTTTCAAGATTGATGCAAAGAGTGGTGGAGGGAATTCCCGGAGTGCAGCACTATTATGATGATGTCCTCGTTGCCAGTGCTACGTGGGAGGAGCATCTTTCTTCGCTGAGGCAGCTGTTTGCGAGAATCGAGATGGCCGGCCTGACAGTACGACCAAGCAAATGCGAATTCGGGATGGAAAGCATCGAGTTCCTCGGGCATCGCATTGGCAGAGGTGAGCTGGCACCACTCGGGAAAACGCTCGACAAGATACAGGCGGCGCCAACTCCTGGAACAAAGTGTCAGGTACGCGCTTTCCTTGGCTTGTCGGGGTATTACCGCGACTTCATACCCGACTACGCTAGAATAAGCGAGCCCCTCACCCAGCTGACGAGAAAGGGAGAGAGGAACGTCGTAAGGTGGACGCCGGCCCATCAGGAAGCTTTCGAAGAGCTCAAGCGTCGGGTCTCAAGCCCTCCGTTAATACGGCTGCCAGACTTCTCCAAACAGTTTGTGCTGCGCACGGATGCCTCTGATACCAGCCTTGGCGCGGTACTAATGCAGCGGCATGACGGAACGCTTCACCCGGTGGCATACGCGAGCAGAAAATTGCTCCCCAGGGAAGCAGCATACAGCACAATCGAGAGGGAGTGCTTAGCGTTAGTTTGGGGAATACAGAAGTTTTCCACCTACCTGTATGGGGTACCGTTTTTAGTTCAGACAGACCGCCAACCACTGAGCTACATCCAGAGAGCCAAACAGCTAAACAGCAGAGTCCTGCGCTGGAGCTTGCTGCTCCAAGAATATCAGTTTACCGTCGAGCATATAAAGGGCAAGGACAATGTCGGTGCTGATTTTCTTAGCAGGCTGTAGATTTGTCGCGCGCTATTAATATTCGCTATTAATTTATTCAAGTATTATGGTGCATGTATACACGCTGACTTGAATTGTGTGTGTGCTAGATCTATATAAGTGGTCTGTTACGCGCTGTATATCTGTGCACAGGCCGGCTCGCCGACTTCTGTGGGTTTAGATTATTATCGGATAATATTCCGAAAGTGGGGTGGCCGTGTCACGGAAGTGGCGGAAGCCTGTAAATTACTTTTGTTTGTATAAAACTAATGCGTCCGCATTTCTTTGTATGTGTCTCGGGAAGAGCAAGAATGCATGCACGCTTTTTTTCAGTTATGTAGACAACCCCTCGCATTGCGAAAGCGGAGGCGGCTCAAAGTCGGCTCCGATACTGCCGAAGTCTTGAGCTGACCATTAGAGGGAAAGAAGTTGCGGCTACGTGACTGCCTTTTTGGTTGTGTTTTACTTTTTTGCGTTTCCAAGGTCACCGAATCGAGAGTCGAAGCCTGGGGCTTCTTTTTAGTTGTGCGTTAATTTTTTCCTCCTCCAAGATGGCGGCCATGCAGAGTCAATGCGTAGGTGCCTACGTGCTCTCGTCGCGCTTTTTGGTGTTTTGTTTTTTTCTACGCCGAGGCTGTGGCGCCGCGAGTGCTCGCTCGCTAGCGCCCGAGGGCTTTAAAAGGGGGCCGTATGGAAACGAACTTCAGTCCGCTCGTCGGTGGAAACGCTGCCGCCGCGAACTCCCGGGTCTCCGAGCCGCCGCACCGCATCCTCGAAACCGCAAGCTGCCCTGGACGGACGTCGCCTTCGGGGGCCGCACTGACTGCGTTTTTGTGGATGGAATGCAGCCGCGCTTCCCGGTTGACTGTATGTTTGTTCACCTTCTGACTTTTGATCGACTGTATCTAATTGGCCTCTCACTTATGTTCTGACTTGTGTAGAAATATTCAATGTATAACCTAATTCAGTGTGTTTACTGCTATGTGCTTTCCGCAATTGTTTTGTAGAATGTAAATTATGCGTCTGTAAAAGCTGCCGCATTGTTCAATCGAAACTATAAACGTTGTTTTGTTGTTGTTACCTCTTAAACACGCCTCGGTCTCAGTCACTGCGTTTCCTTACCGGCTACACCGGGCATCAAACGGCCACCCCCTCTTTGTCCGGACTCTGTGATGATGTCGACTAGTCGCCGAACCCGTGACAGACTGTCTCTTGATTCCCTCCGGCCAGTGTCTCGTAACATCCTATGAACAGGTCATTCACACCCCCAACCAAAATTATATTCAGGACATTATCTCTTCCCGCCTACTATGGTCGGCTTCAGGCCATGGCTGTAGGCCCAACAATCCTTCAAGCTCCTGCGAGAAATGCTTACCAACATCGCCAGAGGTCAAGAACATCTCGCCTTGGCCTTATACTTAAAGGGCGCCTTCGACAATACATCCCACAAGGCGACCCTTCCAAGCCATAAATGACCTCAACTGCGACGAATAGTTAATTTATATGCGTGCGTTCCTCACGGGTCGCACGACCACAGTGGGCATTGGTCAAACCCGTTTCGATGTCAAAAGATATGCCACACAAAACAACGCCTCAGGCTATCGCGTCCACTACAAGCACTTACAAATGTTGGCTTTACCATGTACCCGAATGATATAACTATATGGGCCACAAAGGCCTCCTGGGTTAAAAAGAAGCCATCTTACAATCAGCAGCCTGGATCATCGAGGAATTCGCCTCTCAAAGAAGCCTACTCCGCGCCCTGGAGAAACCAGAGGTCATAAGGGTACATGGCCCGAGATACGTCTCTCCAGGTTCCATCAGCGTCACGATCGAGGGTCAAGCCATCAGGGAAGTTAACCTAATCCGCAATCTTGGTCATTTAGATACAACCTTCGTGACATCCACACCACCAGACTCGTAAAACCGCATCAAACCAAATAGCTCACATGATCAGCCGCAATACCAAATATCGCCAAACAATGCGAGAAGACGCCCGGCGGCTGGTGTAAGCACTGGTACTCAGCCGAGTCACATCAGACTCCAGTTTCACATGCTACCAAAGGGTCAGGAAGAGCAACTTGACTCCATCAGAAGGGCGATATACAATACGGCTTTTACCCTTCGAAAAAACACCTCGACGGAGCGTCCTACCACCCTGGGAATCTTTACGGATCAGAAGCCTTCCGTGCATCTCAAATACTAAGCTAGACCGAAACTAGACGAACTATCATACTCCGAGCAGGCACAGTTGCACTGACTCGTGCACCGGATGCTCAAAACTCAGTAAAACAACACAGAAAATATATCGCTATTACCCCGATATCTAAACATGCTTAAAGACGTTCACACAGGCACACGACGAGCGCCAGTGTCCTACCTTACGGCTTCGCAGAGCCAATTCGCCGAACGTGGAAGATTTGGACGCGGCAGCATACCTGCACCGCGACAAGTACGCAGTGGCGGCAGTGGACCACCACTTCTGTACACTGTTCAATGCTTCAGTAAGGGCCGAAACACCAGCCGCCGCGAAGAACACCGCCATTAGGCATTACGAGTCCCAAAGCCAAAGCGCTCATGTAGTAACAAACATAACATGCGCGTCGAAGCTTCTTGAGAGGCCGAGTTTGCAAGCACGTCAGCCGCCTCATGGGCACTAAAGCCGTCACCAAGCACCACCTAATAACATTATCCCCAGAGCATGAGGGCCTGGAGGTAAACGAGTGGGCACATGCTCTATCTCAAAGGCATCATCAACAGAGCGGGGCCACACACCGTGGTCGCTTTTACTCATCTACCTTCCAGGTACAACGAACGACGCCCCGAGTTTCAGACTCTTCAAAGGAGAAACTTCCTCCCACCTGACAGGAAATTAGACACCTAGATACCCTCTCTTCGCAGTAGATATTGATGAACAGATTTCGAAGCATCCATTGTGTGCATCTTATGCACCCAACATTATACTCCGTCTCGCGTCCCTGGTGCCAGGCTCGTCCTACATTCTTCCACAACTTGTGGTGATGCGAGGCCAAGCCAACACTCTATAGACGGAGAACACGTCTTTTGAGCGGTTGGAGGCGCTGCTGACCAGCGGTAGTCTGGAGTACAAAAGGGCCCTAATACAACAGGTTCGCAGGACAGCTCAAGCCAGTGGAGCTCTGGAATGAGGACCCTGCCCATAAGCTCACACAACTCCCCTTCTCTTTTTTCTCCTCCCTTCCTTGATGACTCGTCCTGTGCTTAGCGCCCAACACCTATCGTTTTCCAGCAAAAACTACTGAGGCCTGCCACAGAAGACATAACTGGGTGTTTATAATTGTTGACAAAGCAGTTTTCAGTTCGTGAGATCACTAACTCCAGGACGGACGCTCAGCAAAGGAACGCGCCGGTTGAATTATTTCAGCAAGAGCAGTGTGGAGAATATACTACAGCAGGGAGCTAGTCAAGGTGGCCTCCTCTTTCGATTTTTTTTCTGGTTAAGCCTCAAAAGATAGTTTTCTTCCACATTTTGAAGATGAGAAGAGCCAAATTATGTAGTTCAATAGCTTTTGAAGAAGAGAAGAGCCAAAATTAATAAAAATTAATACTGTTCATTTCATGCATTCTTCCGAACGAAAGGTATGAAAATAGCTTTTGTCTTGTGCCGAAAATGCTGCTAAATGTGCGTGGAAAAGTAGAAGGTGTGAAGGGTCCTAGATACGCAGGTAAAGCTACACTAAGGCGCGCACATCCTTCAAGACATACAATATCTGGCATCAACTAATTTTGGGAATGTAAATGTCGATGATAAATTCCAATACTGCCCATTTGCTTTTTCTTTACGGCGGGATTTAGAGCACTGGTAGCCGTCAGGAACGCAGCACCGATGTTCTGGTTTCGAAGCTCGTAGTTGCTGCCTCGTAGTCTGCCGGGCAGCTACACTCCTCGTCTTCTTTTACGTCTACGGGTTGGGCCCAACTTCTTTACTACAATCTCCACCCCCTCCCCCCCTCCCATTCAGGAAAGGGGAAGCCATCCTGGCAAGTCAGGGCGACGAAATGATGGCGGGATCATAGTATGGCTTCAAGCGCTCGACGTGAACGATCTCACGGCCACGGCGGCGAAGGTCACTGGAGTGAGCTAAAGGTTCAACGAGGTAGTTAGCACGGGAAGTCTGTTGAATGAAACGTTGGTCCTGTGATATTTCGCAACCAGCTTGCTGGGCAGGCCCAGTGGTGCCGAAGGGACCCACAGCCAGACGCGATTACCAGGAAGAAAGGTATGGGCGGAGGGACTATTGTCGATGCGGGCTTTCTTGTGGCACTGATCTTCTGTGTCAGGGAACGCGCCAGCTGGCGGCACTCTTCAGCGTGCCGGGCAGCTTCGTAAAACGACGTGTACTCCGAAATATCCGGTCGGTAGGGCAGAATGGTGTCTAGCGGAGGCGAAGGCTCGCGACCTTACAGGAGAAAGAATGGAGAGAATCTGTTTGTTGCTTGTACAGCGGCATTGTAGGTATAGGTAACAAATGGCAGAATCCGGTCCCAAATGGAGTGATCGGAGGCGATGTACGTGTACAGCATATCGCCCAGTGTGCGATTGAAGCGTTGCGTGAGCCATTGGTTTGAGGGTGGTAAGCGCTTGTGGTCCGGTGAACTGTGTGACATTCATGGAGGAGCGCTGCAACAACTTCAGATAAGAACGGTTTGCCTCTATGGCTGAAAAGTTCGCGAGGGGCGCCATGCCTCAAAATGAAGTGGCGAAGAAGAAAGGAGGCGACATCAGTTGAGGTGGCAGCCGGAAGTTCTGCAGTTTCCGCGTATCGAGTGAGGTGATAGACGGCCACGATTATCCAGCGATTCTCCGCTGGCGTGTGCGGCAGAACCCCATATAGATCGATGCCAAAACGATCAAATGGTCGGTCTGGGCAAGGGTGAGACTGGAGCGGAGCATGAGGATGTGGGGTAGGAGGCTTGCGATTCTGGCAATCGGTACACGAGCGCACATACCTAACAACGAAGGTGTACACGCCGCGCCAGTAGAAGCGCTGTCGCAACCGTTCATAAGTCTTCAACATACCCGCATGGCCACACTGGAGGTCGTTGTGGTAAGAAGCGCAGACAGCACTGCTGAGGTGGCGAGGTACGACAAGCAGCCACCTACTGCCGTCTGGCATGTAATTGCGTTTGTAGAGGTCGTCGCGAAGAGCGAAGTGCTGTGCCTGACGACAAAGGGCACTCGGGGCCGACGAGGGCGACAAGTTGTTGAGGAGTGCGGTGAGTGACGCCGGCCAGGGGTTTTTGCGTTGTTCTGCAGGCATGTCGTCAACGGACAGTGAAGAGAAGACGGAGCTGGAGGCAGACGGAAACCGGACGTCGGGGGGCACCGGAGAGCGGGATAAAGCGTCGGCATCAATGTGATTACTCCCAGACTGGTAGACGACGCGGATATCATATTCTTGCAGTCGAAGCAACCAGCGGGCGGACGACCGGTGAGGTCTTTCAGTGAAAATAACCAGAAAAGAGGATGGTGGTCTGTAACAACATCGAATGGGCGCTCGTACAAGTACGGCCGAGATTTCTGAAGTGCCCAGACGATGGCCAAACATTCATTTTCGGTGATGGAATAATTGATTTCGGCCTTGGTTAGAGTCCAACTCGCGTGCGCCACGACGTATTCTTCATCGCCAGATTTGCGTCGGGCCAGAATAGCGCCGAGGCCGGCATAACGGGCGTCGGCGTGAACTTTGGTAGGCGCAGCCGGGTCAAAGTGGCGTAAAATGGGAGGCGAGGTAAGTATGGTGCGCCGTTTTATGAACGCACTATCGCAAGAGGGCGACCAGGCAGATAGGGCGCTGTGACCACCAAGAATTTGCGTCAAAGGGGCAATGATGGTCGCAAAGTTTCTGACGAAGCGCCGAAAGTAAGCACACAAACCAATAAAGCTGCCGAGTTCCTTGATTAAAGTCGGTTTCGGGAACGCAGCGACAGCTCGGAGTTTGGCTGGGTCAGGAAGGATGCCTTCTTTTGACACGGAATGCCCTAAAATGGTTAGTTGGCGGGCGGCGGAACAGCACTTCTTCAGATTGAGCTGCAGACCGGCGTCAGTCAGGCACTTCAAGACCGCCTCAAGGCGAGTGAGGTGGGTAGCGATGTCGGAGGAAAACACCACAATGTCGTACAAGTAGCAAACACATGTGTGCCACTTCAAACTCCGAACGATAGTGTCCATCATGCGTTCAATGGTGGCGGGAGCGTTGTATAGGCCGAACGGCATGACGTTGAACTCGTAGATCCCATAGTGAGTGACGTAAGCTCTCCTGGCCCGATCACCCTCCGCCATGGAGACTTGCCAGTAGCCAGACCGTAGATCGAGAGAGGAGAAGAATTCGGCGCCATGCTGACAGTCAAGCGCGTCATCTATGCGTGGCAGGGGGTAGACGTCCTTGCGTGTGATTGCATTCAAACGTTGTTAATCGACACAGAACCGAAAAGATGCGTCTTTTTTTAAAGTAAGACGACCGGCGAAGCCCAGGGGCTGTTGGAAGGCTGAATCACGCCTCTTCGGAGCATGTCATCGACTCGCTCATCAATAATGCGGCGCTTTGAGACGGATACATGGTAGGGATGTTGGTGTAATGGCGCATGCTCATCAGTGAAGATGCGATGAGCCACTGTTGAGGTTCGACCCAACGATGGTTGCTGGGCGTCAAAATAAGTGCATAATCTATGCTGGAAGTCGAGGAGCTGGGCGCTTTGATTAGGAAAGAGGCCGTTGTGAACGGCGGCGGTGAAGGCAGCCGGTAGTGATGAGGCGGGCTGACGGCATTGAGGCTGTCGGGGGGGGGGGGGGGGGGCGAGGTTGTCGGGAGGGAGAAGCGGGGCGGGAGCTGGTGCTGCCGGTGGCAGTCATCGAGGTGTGGAGCCGATGGTTGCGGAGCGCCAGGGTGGACAGTGAACATCGAAACCTGCGACCTCCACCAAGTGTACGGCAGGATTTAAAGCACGTGCCACAGGTATCCGTCAGAAACGCAGCACCGATGTTCTGGTTTCGAGACTCGTAGTTGTTACCTCGTAGTCTGCCGGGTGGCTACACTCCTCGTTTTCTTTTACGTCTACGGGTTCGGCACAACTTCACTACAGTTCAAACTAATTACCGATGTTATCTCGGAAACATATGACCATTATTAGACTCCTGCCATTTCCTCGTTACCCTGAGAGCTTATGACGGAATTTGGCATTCATTTCATTTCATTCATTTTATTTGTGGGCCGCCGCGCTGGCTCAGTGGCTATGGTGCTCGGCTGCTGCCTCGAAAGACGCGGGTTCGATCCCGGCCGCGGCGGTTAAATTTCTTTGCAGGAGAAATTTGAGGCCCGTGTACTGTGCGATGTCAGTGCACGTTAAAAACCCCAGGTGGTCGAAATTTCCGGAGCCCTCCACTACGGCGTCTATCATAGCCTTAGTGGCTTTGGGACGTTAAACCCCATAAACCATAACCTAATTTTTTTGTTCTTCACAACATGACGTACACATTGGGAAAAGGGCCAAGAAAAAAAGCCGTCCCTTTACGGCTTGTAATAATTATTGGTCCCCCTGGCATTGACGGCAACGAAGCAACACAGTCCAGAAACAAAGGTACAGATATATACAGAAAGAAACAAAATTATAACTTGACATTTTTATTAATGTACGGCGACAAGCTCATGTCATGGTCGGGGAATAAAGACAGTTGTAATGAAACAGTGGAGAAATATCTCTACAAGGTGTTTTGTTTATGTAATGCGTGGTGTGTATTAGGAACATGCAAATTAATAAAACAACGCCTTGAGGTTCCGGAAATTTAGTTTTAAAATATCAGTTTCTGCTTTAATATGTTTATTTAGTAATCGAGGCATGTTATTCCTAAGACTGTGAAACCCATAGTTCGTGCGGCATTTTAACACTTTTCAACGGTCTCTTGTCCTCGTATTCTCGTATTATAGGCCGCGTTGCCTATTTATTCTAAGTTCGACATGTCCAAAAACAGCCTTTGATTTTCCTTGACGCGGAGTTTATATTCGCGTAGCAGTTGATAATGATACCTTTTAGTTATTGTAATGACCTTAAGATTTCTGAAGATAAGTTTACTTAAGTGAAACATAGCCAAATTATTAATGATCCGTAAAATCTTTTTTGTTAAAAGACTACTGAGGTTTTTCTCTCCATAATGCTAATCCAGTGCGTGTTCCACAAAGAAGCATTAGCCGTGCAGTTTTGCCACAATTTCACAAAGCACTGTACGCATTAAAACGTTTTAAAATGACTACTGCGGCACTTGTTTCATGCAGACGGTCCACGTACGCGAACTCCAGCTCTATGCATCTTTTAGCGTGCATTACCGGGCGAAATAGAAAAAATGGCTGAGGATTAGCTTAGGTTAAGCCTAGTCAGATGCGAAGCTAGTCATATGCGAAGCGACCAAGGAGGCGTCCTCGTTGGTCGCGACGCCTCGCGCGACTGCGCTAGCTGGGGCCCCGTTTCTACTATGTCGTTACGACACGCATCACGTGGCCCTCCTTGGTCGCGACGCCTCGCGCGACGGCGCGAGCTGGGCCCCCGTTTCTCATCTGCTGTGACGTCACGCACCACGTGGTCATCCTTGGTCACGACGCCTCGCGCGACGGCGCGAGTTGGGCCCCCGTTTTCCATCTGCTGTGACGTCACGCACCACGTGGTATGACATGGAGGTCACGAAAGGTCAATGGTAACGACAGGAGCTGGGTTGGGCTATTTTAGTATGCTTCGCATAAAAACAGTTTAGCGCCTTATAGGGCTCAATTAGCTCCTGTGTACGCTCGTCTGAAAGTTGATCTCAGTATATTCACGGTATACATGCAATTAGAAATACAATTTGTCTAAGCACTGATGCACGACCACTGTTTCTGCACCTGTTTCATACAGGCAACACGTTTTGACACTGAATGATAAACAATGAAAACTGACATTATGTTTACAGCCAGAGCTGAGAGCCAATACCGGCGATTTATGCACTTAGCATCAGTATCGAATAAAGGTCAGCTAAATAAAAACTAAAAACTATAAAGAAAACGCACGCGAGCATTGTTACTTCGAATCTTGTTCCTGCGTTTTCCTTAGGCCAGCAGGAGACGACAGCACTCAACGGGAAGCAAGATTATTGCAGCGCTAACCTCGTGACCTGCACAAGGACCACCTTCCGCGGATTACCAGGATGGGAAGCTGCCAAACTGGTTCAATTCTATTATCATTGGGCTGGGCGCTGTCCAAAATTGCTGGTTAAGGAATGATTCCTGCTTCACGTGATATTACTTGCCGTTCCTCAGCATAAGCCTGCGAGTCAAACGCACCTCCAAGGCTACACGTTTATGCCTGAGTGTGTGGTCAGGAAATAGTGTGCTTGCTCCCATCTTCATCCTTGATCGTGGCTCGAAAGCGGAAGTGGACTTCTTTCAAGAAGTACTTCTTTGGGTCGTAGAACTCAATCGTGTTGATTGTGATGGTTGCCTTTGAGGGTTCTTCAATAGTCATTCGCACTGCGATTCGGAGACGAGAGAAGACGGGATAAGGCTACTGAAGGAAGCTGCAAACTTTCGCGCACTATTTTTTCTGGGAATAAAATCTCTTCGCACGGGCGGTAAAAAAATGCATCCCAACTGCTCAAGTCGACAGGTACGCATGAAGGATGTGAAGGTCAACTTACATCGTGCGGTTGCAGTATTAGCCCGCCTGGTCTGGTCTCAGCAGCCGTATGCAGCAGCGACTGAGTGCACAAGCTGTGCAAGTGCAACAACACAAGTGGCTGCTAACGCCAATAGCGAATTGGTGTTACCTCGAATTAGAGAGATTTGGGGCCGCAGAAGATTTACGGAAGCATTGGAAATATGCCGCCCATGAAACGGCGAACCGAATCTTTAATAGAAGCCCTGCTCACAGCTTGCTAATCTGAGAGCCCTTCTAGTACCGCTACAACTTATTCGCTTCCATCCAAAGAGGCTGGCGCCAAAAGACACCATATTTCCGGCTGTGTGCACCACAGCACTGTCCACTACCACCACCGGACTAAATTTTATCAAAGCAGAAATTTAAAAGCGTTGTGTCCATAAATGAGGTCTCACTGCCAGGAATTCTGGACAAGCGCCTCTAGTTTCTTTGGCGGTCAACAGCCACGTGGCGGATGGCTTTGAACATTTAAAAATAGTGCGCCAATGCACCAGACTTAAGAATGACATTTTTGGCTGGCATTGCAGCGCTATTAGCCGCTATGCGCAATTAGTGGCTTGCTGCAGTCCCAAATCCCTGGTAATGACGAATTTCTCGTAAAACGTAATTATCCCCGCCAAGAAGTGGAGAATATAGAGGCTCACTGCCAGGGAGGCACTCTAATATGGAATGCACACAAACACTGCCAGTGCGCACTTACAGAATTTGTCGAATGTCGCGTTCAATTTCAAAAGCGCTTGATAGTTGGCTTTCACTGTCATATTGTAGACCCAAGGTAGCAGCACCAAACTTTCTAGATTGATGGCAGACTGTGACGTGCCCGTTCCGCACTTGTTTTCTGAATAGCAAGTTAGGTCTTTCCACGCTGATATATCTGCGTGAACACATGACATTGTCTACACTTTAATCCGACCTACTACCCCGTGCACTTACCGTAATGTCATCGCGTGAGCGTGAAAACCTCACGACAATCTTACACACTAATGACTACTATTAAATGTTAGATCCCATAGCAACCGGCAACAGTTTTTTTACACTTTATTTTATAACGAATAATCCTTGTCT
The DNA here is from genome assembly GCF_055824585.1 of Amblyomma mixtum. Classification (NCBI taxonomy): domain Eukaryota; kingdom Metazoa; phylum Arthropoda; class Arachnida; order Ixodida; family Ixodidae; genus Amblyomma; species Amblyomma mixtum. The sequence goes on from NC_143013.1 coordinate 159,612,781, forward strand.
CTACGTCCGGTCCTCCGGCGCCCCACAGGACCCTGCGCTCAAAAGAATTCGCTAATTTACATAAATTTATTTCAATACCTCTCAATATTGGCTTATATAACCGGCTCCTTGGTTTTCTCGCTGTTCAGTGACCACGGCGCACATTTTTTGATACAGCCGCAGCCGAGTTATTCAGTCATCTCCTCACGCAGCTCCGTCCAATGAACCATTCTCTTGGATGCCTTTTTCGCTATTTTTTTCACTGCTGGACTGCCGTCGCCAATACGTCACATCTTGTGGAAGTTCCGAAAGATGTGCTTGTCACTCACGCCCGATAGGAGGCGCCGAAGCAGCCGAAGCACTCCCCAAGGAGCGAGCACCGGGATGGCCACCGAAGCCGCTCCGACAGACGACGACCTGCTGAGCAGCCGCCATCTTCAAAAGCTTCAGCCTGAACACAGCCTTCTCCCGGACCCTACTCGAACCCGGAACAAAAGGCTCGACTCGATGATGACCCCGCTAAAGGCGTTAGCGCAGCTTATCCTCAAGCATCCCCGAATGCTAATGGCTCGTTGCAACACTACGGGCGAGTAGCAGGTCTGCGTATTCAACTGGGACGGTGCTATGAACCTTCAAAACTTTTTCTTTGCACTTGATGGGGTTCCTCGTAGGTACTACGAGAACCACGAAATCTTCCTGAGGAGATGAGACACATTTAAGAATGAGCTCCTGAGGACTCAATCTGAGGCCGAGGACTCAGGTTGAGGCATGAGACTCGGACATTCTGAGGACTGGCGCTGGGGAGCCTGTTCTTCAAGAAAAGCGCTAGCTGTAACAATAAGATCCGGACGAAGGAGTGGGGGCATACGTCGAAGGAATGGGGCGCCCGTTTCATCGGGCAAATCCCGAAATAACATAGGCAAAGAAGCAGGGCAATTGCGTAGCCAGAAATATTTCTTGGGGGGTATACGCCGGCGGTTAGAAAAGGAAAGAGCCGGCGCAAACAATATGTTGGTCATTTTTCTTCTTTAATAAAGCCGAAGGGATAGTTGTTCGGATAAATGCAATATTTACATCAAAATACGAGTGCATACCGGACTCTGAGGACTTGATCCGGAAACGACATTTATTGCGGCAAAAAAAAAAAAACACTTGTGTAAAAATATCGGCTATTTCCACTACTTTTCACATAATATTGTCACGGACGCCGGTAGAACGTTCTATCGCTGGCAGAACAGTACCTGGTGAGCACATTGGGCAGAGCGCACCCTTACAAAAATGGATATCAACTTTCTTCAGAATGTGTATTAACACTCTATTGACTCTAGTAACCTTGTATTAACTTTTACATTCTGTCAACAATTCTTCATACAACGTTGGTAGAAGTTACTTCTTTGTATGTACTCCTGTCACTAGAAAGTTACTAGAAAATAATTTTTACATTCTATGCACCTTTGTTAATACAATGTTGGTAGACTATTACTTCTTTGTATTTACTGCGGTCAATAGAAAGCTACTAGAAAATCTGGGTACAGTTTGACACATCGAGAGAAATAAATGAACAAACTGCATTGTGTTCGAGGTGATTAACACTATGTAGTTCGCATAATCGTGACGACATCTTGCCTAATTGCATGGTGGAATCTGTTGCAGCTAGTCAACAATTTCACTATATCGAAAAGCGACCAACATTATTCGCAAGAAATGCGTTTGGAATCAAATCAGCATATGGGAAAACGTTTTAAAACAGAAGATATATTCCATTTTAATACTTTATGTACTTTACGGACTGCTGTGAGCAGAAATACTCTAGAAACATTTTAAAACATTTTTGCTCATGCGAATAGTTGCCTCAAATCATGTACCGTGGGCGAACACTTCAAAGCTATTAAAACAACCTTGAACACGCAACAAACATTACAGCCACATTCTATTAGCCGAGCATATTCTATTAACATTCGTTGACAGGAAGTTCATACAACTTCCTTACTGCTTTCAATGTACTGCTGTCAGTAGAAACATACTAGACACCGACAGAACGTTTTATCATGGGAATAAATGCCTAAATTAATTAAGTACTCTAGCCTAACATGTCAAAGCAACTAAAGCAACCTTGAACACGAAACAAACATTTGCAGTCACATTTTCTTAGCCGGGCATATTTTATCAACATTTCTTGATAGAAAGTTCATACAATTTTATTACTGCTTATATGCTGTCAATAGAAATATACTACAAACCGAGAAAGCATTTTGGTGATGCGAATAAAAGCCTTAAGTAATCAAGTACTGTAGCCGACAGCTTCAAAGCGGCAACTAAACTAACCTTGAAGACGAAACAAAAATTTGCAATCACATTCTCATAGCCGAGCACACTGTGGTTTTTTAGAAAATTCAGTTCAATTTTCTCAATACTAGCCTTACTGCTTTTGAATTCTCGAGTGCGGGAAAAAGGGCAAAGTTCATAACAGAACATTCATCCCGAAATTCAGAAATGCGCCCTGAATCGAAGATATTTAGTGACACTTTTAGAGCGCAGCTCTTTGGCGTCCGTTCCTGTGTTTCGCGTCGTCGTCGGCGTCGGCCTCGTAACCAGCTCCGCCCCCCCTTCCATCCCCCCAGCGCTATCGGCGTCAGCGGCATCAGTCAGTCGCTGCTATCTCTTCCCTCCTCGCTTTATCGTGTTGTCCGCTTGCTGCGCGCGCTTCTGCCCCCATCATTTGCCGCTGGGTGTACACGCCGCCCCCCTCCCCCCTCTTCCTGCGAGTCTCCGGTTGTCAAAGCGCCGGCTCGAACTTAATTCCTTTCTTCGCTCCTCCTCCAATGCAATCCCTGTGCGGTGGCAATCAGAGAGCCAGATCGGTGGCGCCGGATCTGTGTATGTGCACCGCCCGAGCCGAAATTGCGAATTCGTGTGAAAAATTAAAAAAAAATTCTGTGATAGCGCATACATGTGTTGCTCGATTTCTTTGCCTCAATCTATCGAAAAGGCGAAACAGCTTATTTGCTGCGCTCAAATTTCGCATTAGGAAGTAACGTAATCGTCGGTAATTTTTTCATTGTATGAAGTACTGTACGAAAAAAGTTACCAGCAAGCGAAATAATTTTGGTACAAAGTGAATGAATTCATAGAATACTCAAGTATTATTGCCTCGCACTTCAATGAAGTTAAAAACTTTCTAAGCAAAAATAGGAGTTAGTGACATATTGAGTTACATAAGCGCAATGATGACTTCGTTACAGCGAATAAGTTTCAGTGATGGCTTCTTCCACACGAAAACAATGCTTTGTGCTTCGTATTCGGCCTTAAATTCTGTACTCAGGCAGTCATTCATCAGATTTAACATTTCAGAACTAACAAAGAGTTTCAGCAGAGCTGTACAACCACTCTGCCAATTCGATAACATGATGGTGTTGCTCTTGTTGCAATTCTTGATAGGTCATATTTTAACGTGCAGTCGAACAGTAATGTACCGTACGACGGTGCTAAAACACACTAGTGGTAAGAGCGTTTCGCTCTGAGGTTTCAGAGGGATTATTGTTGCGAGCTAGAAAAAAAAATTCAAGTTTAGCATTGCACCGATGTGTTTCCACACTCATTGAATGACACGTTCTCGCTAGCTCAAAAGGCGCCCAAATTATATCGCCAGCTTCAGGAGAACTCCTTCCTGAACCTCCACCGCAAGCACACTTTCTTCCCCTCACAATAACCTGCACACTGCCCGCCATGCAAAAGTGCCCGGTACACTTTATGCCACTCCACGTGGGAGCGCCGAATTTAAACCCTCTCACTACCCTCCTCCTCGAGCGACCAGCAATGGCTGATCGCACGGGACTGAAAAACCCGCGCGAAAAGGGCCGTCCCGCTTCGCGCTCTGAGTAAATTCTGTGTAACGTGTGCAGGCTTACAGCTTCGAGAACTCAAGCTGCTTTGTTCCTCAGCGACTCTACATGCGAAATTTCGCGCAAGGCAATATTAATTTTTATTCATGTTCGGCGGCTGATACTATAAGAGAACTATAGAGAAACAAAACAGGTAACAGCGGCCAGCTGTACTCAACTCCGGTAACAAGGGCTTTGCATGAGGAAGGTGCACGGCAATTGGAGCACTTTAAGCCCTCATTCTTGACTTGTTACATTTTTCACTAGTACTGAGCCACAGAGGAGCTTGCAGTATGGAAAAAGCTAGGGTGAGAGCAGCCCCCGCTTTGAGCACCGCTAAAGCACCGGCGCAGTGCCTCTTCCGCATCTTAACTTACATCTCCTTCAACGCAAACACGGTACGATGCTGTGGCGAGGGAAAACGTGGCGATAGCTGTATTTTCTACCTTCCCGTAATGCAATGACTAAGAAACCCTGGAATAAAGTGTTGGGTTTTAACGTAGTCATACCGAGCAGACGCGCGAAAACGTGTTCATTCTTCGCCTTTTCTTTCTGGCATCCGCGGACGTGAGGCCGAGCAGAGGACCGCGAAAGGCAGAGGCAAAAATCAATCACGGTAGCACACAAAAATACTACGGTAGCGCGACTGTCGGCGCGGCTCGCTCGAGCAAAGAGCGTGCAAGGTGTCCAGTGGCGTGATATAAACACACACAAAACAGAGGCGATGCTGCAGCGCGGCCTTGAAAGTTTCACATGTCACGCTAGAGCGGCGTGCAAACGCTCGCATCCCCAAGGCACACAGACGTACTTACACTAAATGGCATGAGCCAAGCCGTGTACACTAAGCGGCACAATATGAGAAAATCAAAACCGAAACCATTAGCGTTCGCCAACATCATCATCATTCCTGATTCTGCGACGCAGTTACGGGGAGCTCGATTATAGTCTTAGATCTAAATAGTAAGTGCTGCCATGTAGTGGCTCCGGCTTCCCGCATGAGCCCAGCTCCGTCGCCTGTAGCTGCCCGCCTCTGCAAGCTTTCGTTCGCAGCGCCGCCAGAAGCAGATGGTTGTGAATAGTCATTTTTTCGCCTAAATTATTATCAATTTAATGACTTTGTAATTGAAACAAAATCTTTTGACATTTAATGCACAACTATCTGACAAAAAGAGCTTTTTAAATGCTTTTTTTTAAGTGTGTAACAATAGGCGAACTTAGCGCCCCCTTTCCGTTCGCTGGCGGCGGATTGCGCGTCCCATTTAGCCCGCGCGCTACACTACCTTTTTGAGTACGCTGAAACGACTCTTTGTTGACGGTGTGCGACGGTTGTGAAGTTGTGAGTGCCTTTCTTCGGTTTGTTTGTGTTGAATGTGCCGCCTCGTTAGTGTTGTGGTAGTGTGACTGAACTCGGAAGGTGCAGCGCCTCCTCTATTTTTTTGATGCCCGGCAGAAAGGCTGCGCCTGACGCCGCTAGCCCTCTCCTATCACCCTCACCCATTCGCCTGCTTTCGCCGCTCGTGGCGCTGGCAGCTGACAGTACTCGGCGACTCGGCTGCCGTCCCACCGCACCAAGGCTTCGCGTTCGCGCTTTGTTTACGGCGACAGCTGAACGCCTGCTTTTACACCTTGGTTCTCCCGATGATCAGCTTTCATCATTGAAACCAATAAGGTTTCTGACCCGCAAACATTTGTACCCCACAAATATAGAAAAAATGAGCGTCAGACATGCCGTACAGATCATTTCGCCCCCTGTCACAGCTGCACTGCAGTACATGAAGGATCAGGCAGACCACACTTGCGACATTAACAGTTGGCCCAACTGTGTAATTTATGGTTGCGATGCACAAGAGGTTTGTTCTAATGGATGTTAGTAACACGCAGCAGCATATCCATAAGAATTATCCTGACACTCGGCACTTCACTGATCCAAATGACTCTAGGTTGGAATGGCTGGAGAAAACCTTCCTGGACTATCTGAAAAGGCTAAAGGATGAAAGTCACCCTGATAGCTTCTTGAGCAAAGAGACTTACAACGCACTGGTGCTTACCACAACCTCAAATGTCATGTGCATCAGGTTCCTGCTCTACGAAAAAAAATTCATCTTTGTGCTAACACGAAAATTCTCTAGTGACCCAATTGAGGCACTATTTGGATTTCTTCGGAGAACAGCAGGGTGCAACGATGCTATGGACGTAAGAAGTGCGCTATCTGGCCTTGAAAAAAATATTGAAGACCGGCATCGTTTCTTCATCATTGCAAAACAATGTAAATGCTTCAACATCATTCTGTGCTGCCACAGCAATTTCAAGCCCCAGCACCCTGAACGCTAACCACCCAGACAAGAAATTTTTTCCACTGGCAGCAGAAAATAGGCTGCGAGAGGTGTGTGTTAGGCAGACTCAATGGCTTCCCAATCCAGAGATTGCCAACTTAGCTCTGATAGGAGGATATTTGGCCAGTGTTGTGGCAGAGAAGCTGTGCTGCGAAGGCTGCAATGAAATTGTTGAGAAGCCTAAAGGAAATGCTCCTGTGGATGGCATCATTGCTTACCAAGACAGGGGAGGACTGAAGTACCCGACCAAAGAGCTAGTTTCTGTTTTGATAAGCCTCAAGAGGTTTGTGGACATTGTGCTTGATTACAGGAAATCAATTGAAAAACCACTGAAAACTAGTGTGGAGCGTGCTGTCAACATTCTGATGGACCTTCCAATCTTGGAATGCAAGAACGAAGACATGGCTCACAGGAAACAGTTTTTACTGCTTTTATGCCGCAAGTTTATTCAGCCGCTGCTGAGCAATCACGCCGTGAACATCACAGACAAGAACTCTGTGGCAAAAATGTACGCGAAAAAGCCATTGTCGCGTAAGGTGCTCAAACTGTAAGGAGTGGACGTTGTGTTGCTTTTGTCATTTCTAATGTTTTGTGATTTTGTCAACTGTGCCGAAAATATAATCGCCCTGCCTTGTATTTGTGTCGTCATCATTTGTCATTCATGAAGCTGAGAAACATAAAAGCATTCATTGCTCAGGATAAAGTGGCATATATTAAACGAAAGCGCGTTGCATAGCTTTTTGTGAAAACAACGGCAGAGCTAGTGAATGAGCCAGTTTAAACCCAGTCGTAAAATCCCCCTGCTTGCGACATATAAGAGTAATGCAATGTTTTTGTATTCGATAAACCAAAACGTAGCGTGGGAATGCAGCCGATTCAGTAACCTGCACAGCAAGCGTGCAGCGCGGGTGCTGGGCCGGTCAGCCAGGGGTTGGCCGGCGATAGTGTCAGCTGGTGGCGCCCCACTGCGGCAACGGTGCGAAGCGCGGCGTCCCGCGAGCTGTCATTGTTCGGCGCACGATCTGACCGGCATCTAAACAGAGGAGGCGCTGGAAGGTGACAGTTGGCTCCAGTGCTGCGGAAGACGTTCTTACGCGCATGCAGTTCTCAAAAACTGCTCTGACGTACTGCACCCAACCACGCCAAGAGCGGCCGGCGCCCGATGCCCGATAGAAGAAACGGCTTGCCGCGAACGTTGACGAATGTAAGTACAGAACTGGAAAGTGACTTCTGCGATATGTCGGGGGGATTCTTGAGGGCTGCGAATGCATTTGGGTTGGTCTTCCCGTGTTGTTCGCAGTGAGATGCAAAATGCGAGCACCACGCGATCGTTTGCAGAGAGAAGGTGTTCTGACACGCTCGCTTGCCAACTATGCAACTTTTAACCCGCCGCCTTGCGCTCTTAGCGTCAGCTACTCGGCGGAGAAGTTATGTGATAGAATTTGGTTGCACACTGAGAACCACGACCGGCTTTATCGGTCGTGCTGAGAACTATGGGGTGCTGCTTGATTCGTTATTCCGACTGAACAGGAGCAGTGCGTGAAAAGGAGACCATAAGAACGAAAAGTGCTTGTATCGGCGTGCGTCTTTTGATTCTGCTGTCTGAGTGTTTACTGGATATGGAGCATTGCCCGTTCCACATCTCATTCACGTCAAGCGCTGTGGTTCTTAATACCTGTGGTCAACGTAACCACGATTAAAAATAGCAGAACCATTCCTTTGCAGTGCAGCTGAGGTAATCGCACAGTGGAAAGTTTATAGTCATTTTATTTGAATTACATTCAGTACATTCATGTCACTCCCATATTTTCAGCCCGAAGTGATAAATTATAACGTGGTTCGCGAATAATAGCTCTATGAAAAGTATCACTAGCTTTGTAAACCATTTTTATGCAAACTATAGGAGGCGTAGGCAAATTAATTGTTAGCCTCCACTCCTGAACACATTGCACTGAACAGCTGGAGGTTGCAATGGGATGTGGCTTCTGTGATGATGTTTATTTATTTATTTATTTATTTCATAATACTGCATGTTCTTGCATGTTTATGAAAGCATGGCTCTAATACAGCCTTTCTTCAAATGTGCCAGCAGTAAAGCTCTGTACGGCTGCTCCACCGGTATCATCACGCTACTTTTGCACCAGCTTTCATCTGTCATCGAGCCAGTGCTACCTCAACCGGAGGCAAATGACATCAAGACCTGCTGGTGCAGCCTGTCAGCCATGGGCACTGGATATCAAGCATGTGCCACTTGTAAAAGGATAGGTACACGAGTGGGTATTTTTTCCTTGTCTTTTTTAGCCTGACAAGAGTCTTCTGGTCCAGGCTCCCCCTTTCTTTCATTTTTTTTCATCTTTTAAAAGAGGACCAAGAGAAAGGGAAAAGATATTGCGGGCGTCATGAAAGCACTCCCCCAGTCAAGCGCATGGTGTAATAGTGTGAAATGCTTTTTTATAGTTTTTCCCTCATGCCTCTCGTGCTTGGGAATCTTGATCATAGTATAGACCAAATTAAAACAATTATCTGCTTCATGACCTTTATACAGTAATCTAAAAACAGCAAATAAATTTTATAGGTTTACTTCAGCAGTACCTACCTCTTACAAGGTATGGCATGTTTGAAGTGAACCAGTGGTGTGGTAACTGTATGCCAGGCATAGGCTAACAGGCATAATTGCATAATTGAATATTAGCGTTCAAGTGGAGCACTCTGCTTTAGAAGCATAGGTGTTGCTAGCATCAATAATAGATAACTTACCAGATTATCCTTGCATTACATGAAACCCTGTAAAGCTTATATTGAAGCTGTACAGAAGAAAGGTGCTTATTCGATATGTCATGAGCATTGCTGAGGTTTTCTTTCACACTCCTTTTGTCACACCCGACTGCACTGTACAGTTGAAATGCATTTGGAATTGAGTATTGGTGCATTGTTATTTTTATTCATGCCGAAGTTCAGTTACTGGTTCCATTACACTAGCTGAGCTTAAGTCAACAAATATTGCTGTGACCTTAACATGACCCCTTGCTGTACTTGAAACAATGCGTTTGATGTTGCCTCTCTCCCGTGCCATCAAGGTTTGTAATAAGCTGTGTAAACAACTTAATTTACTTTCTCAAGGTATTTATTGCTGCAATTAGTAACAGGTAATTTCCTAAAGAACAACCTAAGTACTCCTTTGGAACACTTGTTTGCTTGTTTCCCCTTAAACAGATATGAGCAGGCCTCAGCACTGGAGGGATGTGCTGTGGGACAAATAAAAAACTACCAGTCCAGCTGCTCCCTTAGGGGCACGTTGCTGAGGCTTTTATCGCTTGTAGTTCTATGCATCTTTACTTACAAGTGTTGTATCTGACGCAGTGTGTGCCTTAATATTTTGATTCATTTGCTTTAGAGTGTGCCACTCTTGCCCTGAGAACTTGCTTACCTCTGTACTCTTTGTTCATACATTTTCCCCTCACACCTGGCATAGCTCCAAATGATGCTACATTATCTACAAGCTGGTAAATAAAATGAACAGCAAGTAAAGTTAAGTTACTCCCTCCTAGCCGCTCTAAGGGAAAGAAACATATGCGTTATATTGCAATGTGTTTGTGCGATCACTTTTGAAAACAAAAGCTGCCTGAATTTTTGTACTGACAAATCAGAAACAGAAAACAATTTTCATATTTGATGGCCTGCATCTTATCTTCACATGACAGGAATCGCTAAATATCTTTGTGGTAGCCTAATTAGGCGTACCACGTTAATGTCAGTTCCTGTGAATATCATTCAGTCTTTGAATGGAGGGGGGGGGCAGAATTGAACAGAAAAGCATGTTATAGCTTTTTCTTGTTCAGGGAAGCATTGCATTTAGCTCTAGTCTTGTGACTGCTGCTTATGCTATTACTCACCAGCCTTATCAAACTCACTCGGAGTGCTGAATTTTAGTGCACATTTAACTGATTATTGCTTCTCTGTGTTTGATTCTATTAGAAGTTACTATAACTGTATGCGTTGAATGTTTTCTTTTGCAGTTCTCTTGCTGCTGCATTCCGCCATGGAGGAGGCTACCTGTTAATTGGTGCACACGTCTCATCACTAAGACGCTACCTCTTCCGCTGGTGATGCAGACAAGTAACGACAGGGTTAATTGGAGAGACCTGAGAGAGGCCTTTTGACCTGCAGTGGGCGTAGTCGGGATGATGATGATGATGAACAAGCAGGCTGCCTGACATTGAGGACTAGTGTCAGGATAGTGCACCAACAAAGTTGCTTAAGAATTTCTGTGCTGCTGCATGTTTATTAAAATCAGCTCATAGCTTGATATCTACATCCAAGTGGACATTTATCATATGTTTGGCATCCTGTCTGACTTTTAATTGACTAGTGTTTGCAGCCTTTAATGTTGGTCTTAAGACAGCGTAAGCATTGTTTCACTGTGTGGGATTTTTTAGCTGTTTTGGAGAGGTGTGTGTGTATGCATGCACCGTTTTTTTCCACGGGTTTGTTATGTGGCTCATGGAACCGTCATGTTACAGAAGAAATGTTTTCATTTCTCATGTTGTACAGGAAAGTGAGCAGTATTTATATGCACCAAGCGTTTCAGGGAAGAATAAATAGTTTTCAAAAATATGGCTTTTGCTGCATAGTATTGCCAGTGTTAGCAGACACCAGAAAGCTGGTGAGGTGTATTTAGTAAGCTGGTTAACTAATTTCTGATAATTAACTTTTTAACTAACACAGGTTTGCAACTGGTTGCAGTTAGAGACTTTTAGCCGGTCGTGAGTAGTAGCCATATCAGTTTTTAGAATGTACAAAACATTGCTTTCGCCGCTGTGGCTCGACAAAATTTGGCTGCATCGTGCGAAAATACATGCGCTTTTGAAAGCACACAGGGAGAGCAACCCCTCCAGTTCATGTAACTGCTACAAGTCTCTAATTGCAACTAGACGCCTAACTCTGATAGTTAAAAAGTTCATTAAAAAAATTAGTTAACCAGCTTACTAGGTAAGACGATTCACCAGTTTTCTGGTGCCTGCCAACACTGGTAATACTATGCTGAAAAAGCTATATATTCATCTCAAAATACCTGTTTTTTGAAAATTACTTAGTCTTCCCTGAAACACCTCGTATATATGTAAGAAAAACCTAACGGTATTTAATTCGCGACGTTTTGGTTGGAGGGCCAGCCGTTTTTCAAGTGTACTACAGCATTTGAAGCACACAGCTTTTATTTTGAATGCTTTACTATACTAGAAAAAGGCTGGACCTCTAGCCGAAGCATCGTGAATTAAAACCTGTTATCTTTTTCAATTTCTTTGTGTCATTCATTGTTACTAAGAGGGAACTGAGGGGAACTGTGCCGAAGGCAATATTCTGTTCCTCTATTATTCTCCATAAAATATTTTGATGCATCATGCATATCTTCTAGCGCTTATGTACATTCGTGCACAATAAATGTAATCATTTGCATTTTGCTTCTATTATTCTTTAAGCAGTCCAGGATACAGTGTTCACAAAATGATTTTGATGTGATAACACTATGTTGGTAAAAGTGTTGTACTGTGTAGTTAAGACACACTTTTCTAAACGTTGATGTAAGAATTATACTTTCTTCGTACTTGAGTCTTTTGAATAACGATGGCCAATTGTCGGAAGACCGTTGATAAAGTGTTGGTAGACATTGTCGGTATGTGGTTGATAAGAAGTGTATAGACTTTCTATGTACTTGAGACTTTTGGATAACGATGGCCAATTGTCGGAAGACCGTTGATAGGGTGTTGGTAGACATTGTCGGTATGTGGTTGATAAGAAGTGTAAAGACTTTCTATGTACTTGAGTCTTTTGGATATCGGTGGCCAATTGTCGGAAGACAGTTGATAGGTTGTTACTACAATGTATAAAGACGTTCAAAAGACTTTCTGTTCAATGTTGATAGGTTCTATTAACAATTGTCGAAAGGCTTTCTAAAGAATGTTACTAAAATTTTTGTAAGGGCAGCCGCCGATCCTAGCGCCGTAAGTGCGGCAATATATACAAAGTCGACAACAAAGTAAGCAACTGCGAACGAATGGCATTTGTCAAAACTTCCACCCATCCATGCGAACCTGCGCAGGGCCACAGAATCGTTTAAAAAAATAAAAGCAGTTTTGATTTTCGATGCAGTTCCTGATCATTTGAGAAAACTCGAAAGACAGAAAAGTAAGCTGACGTGAGAATTAAAATTAAATACACTGCCAGATGTCATGCAATAGCGAAATAGAGTGACTTTTCTGCTTAACTTGCCATTTCGATTATAAAGCCCCCCCCCCTCCCCCTACGTACATCACCCTTCCGAGAATTCACAGAAAACGCAGATACAGCAGAACATTAATCAATGAGACTTCTGTAAATTCTTATAAAAGCAGAACATTATCGAAAGTCGTCTGTTTACCTCCACGACCATAAAATCGTCAGGGGGGGGGGGGGGGGGGTGTGCAGCGCGCTGGAAATTTTGGGCCATGATCTTACACTGAATGGGGTGTTTCAAAACGCCCTGATGCTGGGTGTCAAAGAGCAACTTTTGCCAGACTCGAGCGCGATCCCCCGACGACCGTCGTACATCTCCGGGAAGCAAGCACTATAGACAAGGCGCTGAATGTGCAGAGAAGCCCATGAAACCTTCAAACTTTGTACGCCGCATTCCACCCGCCAACATCTGCTAGTAACTGCAACTAATAACTGTGCTGTTTGCTGCCGACAGCAGCGGTGCCTCACGTCCCAACACTGAAGGATGCTATCCCTCAATAACAGCAGACAGGCTTCACGCATGACGGATCTTGGCCAAGAAACCAAGCCCATGACCTACGGTGCCCGGGTACCTGCCAAAGGGGTCCCGTAAGCCAACCCCAGGAGCCTTATGAGCCACTAGGAGGACATCAGCCGCCCATCAGCCCTGCAATGCTTTGTGAATCTCCGCCAAGCGAATTATAGGTATGGAGCTAAACCTTTAGTTTGAGCTAAATGAGGTAGTTTGAGCTAGTTTGAGCTAATGAGCTAAACCTTTAGTTTTATTTTTATGCGATACAGTATGGAGCTTGTTCTGCCGAAAGCCGTCGACGTTGTAGTAGTAGTCGGCACCGCGCTTCGGAAATCATCGGGAGCTGCGTAAAAATTGCAGCAGAATGTTCACGATAGCGTCATACGATTCCGAGTTGCGTGCCCCATAAACGTACTAGTTAGAGCCTAGCTCGTGACAGGGATTCGAAGCGGCGACCTATATTTGAGGGAACCGGTGACCTATAATCCCGGGCTGCGGAACAAGAACTGTATAATGCGCGGTTCAGGTGCCCATTAACATGAGTGACTTACTGCGTCATTTCCTTTCCTAAAAAAAGCAATTTTAGATTTTTCCTATAGGCAAAGCGTCGCGCCGAACGGGCGCTGGCGTTCAGAGACCGCCCTGGAAGCGCTGCAACACGCTGTCGTGTTTCACTCCTAAAGGCGAAGTTTAAGCGTCCTGCAGGTTTTTTGGTTTACTATCTACGTGCGGTGCTGTTAGCATGTTCGGTTGGTCTATTAGTCCGCCTGTCAGTTGTTCGCAGTGATAAGGGCCCGCCGGAGCTGAATTTGTTTGTTTGTTTGTTTACTGATACTGTTAACCCTATTCAAGGGTGATTACAGGAGTGGTAGGAAAAAAAGAGAGCAAAAATACCAACAAATCTGTCATCAAGCGCATTGTACACGAAACAAATCATTAAAGAGGACGAGAGAAGGTTACACAGTGCCCTATTACATTGTAGAAGAGAGCAACAAAAAATATAATCACGCACACTCAAGAGCATCTACACAGTAAAACACTCAATAAATACACGAAACACAATACACGGACTTAACCCAGTCATGTTAGCACAGCGCGCTCCCGGAATAAATAAAAGACTCTAAATTAACCAAAAATGCACTAAGCGAAGAAGATTGAACTACGGAATCAGGAAGCATGTTGCATTATTTTATTGCTCTGGGGAAAAAAGTGTATTTAAATGCATCGTGACGAGTTACTGGAGGCGGAGTATACATGCTATGGCGATGTCTAGATGATTCATTAGAACGAATGTCGAAATAATCGGTCCTATTGATTTTAATTGCGTAACTGATAATAAGGAACAGAAACTTGAGCCTGTCGAATTTCGTCCTTAATTCTAACTTGGGAAGGTCTGCAATGTGACACAGCTCTGAGGGAGAGTGAACTCGGCGATATTGATTAAATATGAATCGAGAGGCTAACCTCGGTACTCTGTAAATTTCCTGTACTCCTGATTGCTTTGCGTTTAAGACAACTCTGTACATGAGCCACCCTGCAATATTACCTGTGAAATTCCATTCAGGTGTGCAGGTACCTGGACTGGGGGCCTTGGTGGGTATTGTGGCCGCGACGGTCGGCTCTTCAGTCCCATTTTTGTCTTCTGGCTTTTCTTGTTCTGCGCCAGAAGCGAAGATAACGCACCCGCTTTGTCATGCGTGCTATGGATTATCACGCCTGGGCTACACAGTACTGCGCCAACAAAAGCATAAACATACGATACGCTGCGTCCGGTATTATATATCTAGTCTACGCTCCGTCGTCTTTCTTAACTTGAAGAGGGCCGGCGGGACCCGCTTTCAAGTTAACAACTAAAACTGTTCTGCCTTTGGTACTTAACTCGGTAAAAGCAGATTTCGAGCCACAGCAAGATGCGGAGCTTCTGTTTAACTTGAAATCAGCTTTTGCGAGTTAATAATCCTTAACAGTTAACTTGAGAGGAAGCGCCCTCTGAAGTTAATGTATTGTCAGTTGCCAATCGAGAGGGTGGGGGGTGCAATGCAGCAGCCGCGCAACGCCCGCGCAGGAGAGAAACGAGTTAGTACATTCAGCAAGCTTCATAGAGTGCGCTTTTCGTGTCCAGGGCGTTTACTTACGTTTCCTGTCGAGAAAAGGACTAACATGGTCGCGATGGAGGTCGAACCCTCCACATGCATTATCACTCGCGACATATTGAGGTGACATTAGATTATGACGTAACTTGAGCATGCTGTAATTCTTGTAGCTCATCCTTGCAGTGGACTGATGCGACGAGTAGTTGACCCCATAGCTGTAAAAGTACAATATATGTACTACAGTAAGCGCAGTTTAGTTTTAAGTTATATAGCAGCAATTCTAAACAAAAAAAAAGAATTCAGCAACACATGTACGGCTTACATCTTTGTGAAATTGCATTTTTTTTCTCTCTTAATAGACGTATTGCTTTCCCGCTCAATGCGGTAGTGCGGCACATGAGTGCACCGCCGCCACTGAAGAATACCCACCAGGAGCTCTGTCAAAGGTGCCGGTTTCTTGCAGTATGGTTTTCAAACTTGAGGCCGTTCTATAAGAATAGAACAGTGCAACCTATTTAGCATTTCAACTAAATAACGGCTTTGGAAGCTGCCGAAAAATCCACGCGAAAATGTGTGTGAGGGACGTAATGCTTCGGTTTGATTCTGAACATGCACAGACTCGCGTACCACAGGTATGTTTTTGCATTTTGCCTCATCTAAATGCGCGTACCGGGGCAGGAATTCGATTCGATTTGTAGGGTGTTATGTTGGGAACGCCTTAGCATAGCAACGGTACAGTGTATAACGGTACGGTGGCTTCGAGCGTTCCAAATCGACGTAGGGCTATGAGAGACACCGTAATGGATGGCACTGTAATATTTGCGACCACCTGGAAAACCGCACTCCAAATGCATAAATAGCATAGCATATATGAGGTTGACAGCAAATAGAAGCGTTACCAGTCAGCATCAACGGTGCATGCTGCCAGTGAAACTATGAAAGATAAGCCAGATTTGTGCTCGAAAATAAAAATACTCACAATGCATTAACCCTTGTTATTGGTAAGCTACGCAAAATTTGCTCTGTAAAGGCGCCGAGCGATAAACAGATTGGATTTGCCAGTGCTGCGGCATATGCGAGTATGTGCAAATGGTGCATGCTGTGCGAACGATGACTATGCTTGAGCCAAGTCTAACAACACGTTAACAGTATACAGAGAATTGTGAATGGTGCATGTTGTTCGCATAAAAAATAATATGTTAACAGTATAAGCTTAAACATTTGCCATATTAGTATAAATTAATAGAAGATTGATTTTAGCAGCCGCCGGAATACCAACCATGATGCGTCAGTGAAAGCTGCGCAACAAGCATTTTCAAACTTCAGGCCGTTCTGTAAATAGAATAGTAAAAGTAATTTAAGGAATAATCCGACAAACATTCCCCATACGCGTGGAGTAACATCACTGGGAAGCTAGATACGGAAAAATACGCGAGGCAGTGCAGGCAGGTTGAACAGCCAGTGTCTCTCAAAGAAAATTTCAGCTAACAAACTAATTTTCGTTAAAAATACCCCGTTTCTCTATGTAAATCCCCCCGTTTAAACCACCTTAGATGACAAAAGCTGGGAGTTTTTCGAAGACCTACCCAGTATCAGTGATGGAAGTTGATGAACCTTTGCGCTAGCTTTGGAATAAATTTAAGAAACATGTGTTGGTTTTCGTGAAGAACCTGCGCCCATGTACCTACCTAATAGCGCACAGGGTAACCGACAAGTGCAAAATTGAGAAATATGTAAGAAAGGGAAATGGCGCACTAATTCTCAAACAACTCGTTAGACACCCGAACGGCGCCTTAACGGAAGAGATAGAAGGTGGGAGTGAAAGAAGAAACATATGTCGTAGGCAGATATTTTTGCAGCTAGCGCAATTCGTACCCTGCTGGCCTCGTGTCGATGAGGGCGAAACGCAGAAGGCGGCCATGTTTTGTTGTTGCGAATGAAAGGAGGAGGAAGAGGAAATAGCACGGTACTTCCCACTGGCTCGTGCTCAGCCACAACCGCTGCCACATGCAGGTAGAGCGGAGTTTAAATATATGAGAGGAAAGAGAAAACAGGAGCGCGTAGCAACAACCGCGTTCGCAGAAGCGGCGACACCGGCTGTGACAGATACCCCTATCAGTTTTCCTCCTCAAGCCACCGTGTGTGAAGCGATGTCTGTGCATGTGAAGAGATCCCTAGCTAGTCGACAGCATTCAGGATCCCTCCGCAGCGGATTCCCATATCTTGTATTTGTACAAAGTGTATATCGCTACACAACCCCATTCCTTTCTTACTATCGCTTCCCCATTCTTTCCCTTTCCTTGTTCTTTTATTCCCGCTATAAATAGCCGCAGCCCAGGAGCTTCAGGTTTTGATGAACGATGCTGCGGCTAAGAAAATCTTTCTTCCATTTTTAATTTTATTAATGAATAACCGCTAACAACAACAAAATAACGGCACCTCGTTCATGCTTTCTTCTTTCACTCCGTCCTTTATTCCTTTCTGCGCCGCTGTTCTGCTTTCGATCTAGATGTTTTTTTGTCAATTAAGGGGAACAAATCTTCAGGCAACAAGTATCTTCGGAAGGTGATTCCAAACATGGAATTTAATTTCATGTAAAACAAATTGTGCGCTTTTGCTGTATGTGATACATATGATTGAAGAGAAATTTTAAGTATGCTCGTTGCAGGAAATTCGGCGAATGTATTACACCGTCCTTCCTTTCACAGAAGTTGGGTTAAACGTTTTTTAATCTACCACTGGAGGAACAGGGCGTGGTGATCTACGTTAACTCTCCGGTGGAAGCGTCTCCGCCAGCCACGCCGCTGAGTTAAGCCTCGCCTCAACAAGGCGAGCCTAACCGCCACGCTGGTCTACTCAAGGGCAGTACAACTACCCCCAACAGCCATGGAGATGCAAGCCCAGGGGCGAAGACCTTGAACGAAGTGAGTGGACTATGATACTCCGTGCGTACAAGGGTGGAGTCAAACGCGAAAACACCGCCCGTATTCCCGCAAGCAGCGTCTGTTACAGCTAAGAATACCACGTCGGCTGCTCCTCCGATTTGAAGCCGACATAAAGGCCTCAACAACAGCTGCGCGTGAGGAAAATCGAAGAATTCAAATGTCCTCTGCGATTTATAGTGTTCAGTACACTCGTTACATGTGGCTATCTATCTTTTAATCTTCTCTATTCGCGTTGCTGTACTACCCCTCGGCACTACAGATCCCGAGCGAGCCCGTGCGCAGCCTCGTTGCCGGGAGCAATTTTCTGCGCAGGCGTCCACATTACGGATTTTTCGCTATTAATTAGGTTCATTTTAAAGATGCGCATGGCTTCCTCTGAAATTCTACATTTTTCGATATTTCATGCGGCTGTTTAGCTCTCGCTAATAATTGTATGCGGTCGGGTACTGACGCTGAGCGAGCGCCATTGGAACTTAGGCCGTTGACCCATTGGCTCTATTTACCACTGCCGATACTGCCGCTCTATGCTTCCCGCTTGTTACCCGTTACTTCCGCCGTGTAGTTGCGTTTGATCCGTTTCCGTGAATGAAGATTGATAAATTCTAAATTCATCCACTGTCGGGACGGCCTTGCTTTCTGCATCGATTTTTACGTTTACGTCTTCTTCCCGGGGCTGTAGACGAAAAAATTCCGATTTTTCCGGGGAGTATGTTAATGATAGACCTATGCCTGCGGCGTACCTGGCTACTGTTTCTGCGGCAGCTTGCAGCATTTGTTCCATCTCCGCTTCGCTACCTTTGTTTATCCAGAAGTTTATATCGCCCGCGTACCTGCTGAACAATAAGACTTGAATTCAATCCAGAAATGGGGGAGTGCACTCAATGCTGAATCAAATAGAAACGAGGATAGGAAAGATCTCTGAGGGGTGCTCTTGCTCGCTAGTTTTGTCTTGGGGGATTCGAAATCTCTGAATTTCATGACTGTTTGAAACGAAGTACTTCATCTATAGTAGTACGTTTTCTCGCCCACTCCGATGTCTTGGAGTCCGGCGAGTCTCCAACAATGAGGCGCGTATCTGGAGGAGGATACAAGCCGTAAATAACATCTGCCCGGTATGGGTCTGCTTGACACAGACGGGGGATGCAAACGATGCAAAATGTAAGAACTGCGGAAAAAGGGGCACCCTCGATAACATCATATGGCAATGCGGCAATTCCCCGCGCGCCGGCATAAACAAACAGTCCAGAAGCCTGGGAAGTTTTGCTACGGAGCGAGGACGGCGCCATCCAGCAGCAAGTCACCCGTCTGGCGGCTGAAGCCGTGAAGCAGCTTCACTAGTCCTGAGTCTGCGGGAGGGGATCTGGGAGTTCCTTGTCGGTGGATTAACAAAAGTTTTATTCATTAATTCATTCAGCTGCTCGTGATGCACGCAGTTCAACTGCGAAGTAAACAAATTGCGTAAGTCCCCCACGGCGCTATATGGGTCGTTTTCCGACCAAGAAGAGGCCTCGGTATGCAAGCTACCAAGTGGCAGCCACTCACGCAAGCCATGCAAACCAGCACCGCTGGACGTCACCTATGGGATTTTCAACTCAGCATCCACCCATGTGAATAACACCTTAACAGTCGCTACCCCGCACGAGACAATCGCCCTCCACCTCGTCCAGCTTAAAGTAAGTGGTTCTCCAAGATACACTGTGGCAGCGTACATTGCACAGCCGTCGGATGCTACGCGGAGTCATCTCGCAAGCCTACTGGGAGGAAAAACCGGAGCAGATGCTATGGAACCTCCAGACTCGCAACCCGTACGCTATATCACCGCAGCCCGAAAGAATGCGTAGGATTCATGCGATTCTAATAATTTTGGGCACGAACCAGTGCTCATACCAAAGGCTACAAGAGTGTAGCTTACAGGTGCACTCTGTAGAAGGGAAGTCCAGACGAGTGCGAAAAATGCCGCCTGCCGGGCCACAGGTATCACGTGTGCCTGCATCCCAAGACTGGTCTTTCTCCGCGGTGAGGAGACAAACATGAACTACAAGATGTGCCCTCCTGCATCCCGACATGCATTCTTTGTGGAGACCGGCACCTCATGGGCACTCGCTCGTGCAAGGCAAGAAATCCCTCCGCCAAGCCACGCAGCCCATCATCCCAGAAAACAATGCTCCCGAATAAGACGGACTATCCTTCGCTCCGCTCAAACCTTCCGTCCACATCAGCATGGCCTCCAAGGCATCCGGAGAAACACTAGGACCTCCCTGGACCCGAACGAAAAAGTTCTGCGGGAACACGTAAAGCAGCTCAGGACAGCCCTTTCTACTGCCATCTCTGCCCTGTGTCCTCATCCACAACCTGATCCACTGAGCCTACCCAACCCCCGAAGCTCCCCCGAAAAATACGGAGGATTGAGTAGAGCGCAGTCCAGCTCGACGACCTTAAACACAAACTTCAGGAGTTCGCTGAAAACTTGGAAGCCAGGCTCATAGAGCGCTTCGCAGCGCAGGTCACTGCACAGTGCCAGATGATTGAAGCTACCATTACTAGTGTAATGGACTGTGTCATCCCAAGCATCATGACCAAGTAAGAGGGGCGTTTAGCTCACCTCATTCTTTAACTCTTACCAGCCTCTCCTCCCTCAGTCCCACTCCACACCGCTCCTTACCCTCACCACCCAACAACATGGCTCCTCCTACGGGCCATATATCTTTAGAGATTATTGAATGCAATTGCAGGGGCTTTCTCAGCGAAGGCGCGATCCTGTCCTGAGAATTATTGCCAGTTATCATCTTCACCGACATGAACGCTATTTAGGCTGCCATTGTTTACAGGCAACTGAGAGGATGCGCTTTTATCCCTTCAGAAAATTGATCTTCCTCGGGTGGCCATATACGCGTGTATGTCTTTGCAGTGCGTGGAACACGCAGTTAGCTGCCCTATCGCTCACAACCTTATTTATTGAAATTTTAGTTCCCACCCCCGCAAAATCCCCCATGCTCCTTAACTGCTATCGTCTCCCACGCCAGCGAATTAACCCACTCGCTCCACTCCTCAACTCCACAACGCAATTGCCGGATCGAACGCCTTACTCATTAGATCGATTTTAATGGCGCTCACGTAGACTGGAGTTATCGGCACAACATGCAACCACAGAGGCATAGTGTTATAAAATGAAACCTGGTTCTCCACGTCACCATCTTTATTGATTTTCGCCTGCCTACGCGGATTGGTAACAGTGTTACTGCCGATACTAGCCCAGACCTCGCGCTTGGTAGAAACTTGTCCCACCTTCAGTTGGAAAGAACACCACACTAGGCAGCGGTCACCATATAATTCGCACAACCCTAAACAATCGCCCACCTCAGCGAAAATTTACCGTTTAGCACACTAATTGGTACGAGCTCCGCAAAATTAGGCAAGCGCAGCCAACATCGGTACCCTTAGACCTAAACACTTCGATTAATCAGTTCCAGAAAGACATTCACAGCATACTGAAACGCTAAACTTTACCCCACACAGTTCCCTTATTGACAGTCAGCTCGCCCACCTCCAAGATAACATAACGCAGATATGGACACTCAAAAGTACAGTAGGAAAATTAAGCTCAAACTTGCCCAGATTCAATCACAAATAGGATGCGGTAATGCCTCTCTTTGGAAAGGTAACTGGGCTCAGGTTTGTGACGGCCTCCGCGGCAATCTCTCCACATCCCGTGCTTAACACCTGTTTTTCTAATTTTTTTTTATTTATTTGTACCTCAAAGGCTCTATTGAGGGGGTATCACATGAGGGGCTGAAATACTCAGCAGTCCATTTCTTCGATGGACGATATGAATGACGATGAGTCGGTCTGATCCACGATGGCGTTTGGCAGGTCATTTGTCCCTTGCTGTATGAACGAAAAATGATGACAGAAGCGCAGAAGTGCGGGCGGGGGAGGATAGACGGCCTACCCATGGTTTGTACGACTGAAGATGCGATGTGCGGGGCTGATAATAGAGTTGAGAAATGGATGATAATAGAACTTATGAAACACACACATTCTGGAAGTTATCCAGCGGTTCGCTAAGGTGGTGAGCTGAGCATTCCGTTTTAGTTCAGTTACACTTACATGATAACAATAGGCTGAGAAAATGAAACGAGCTGAGCGATTCTGTACAGATTCGAGAGTAGTGGAAAGGTTAGTTTGATGATGGTCCCAGATCAAGCATGCATGTTCCAATTTGGGACGAATAAGTGTAAAATAAGCTAGGAATTTCAGTGATGGGGGTATTAGTCGCAGGGTTCGTTGAAAATAACCATGGACGCGATTTCCCTCGTTTGTAACGTGAGATATATGAAAAGACCAATTTAGATCAGTTATCAAATGGATGCCTAAATACTTGTAAGTTGATACTGAAGAGATATTCTCCATTCCCGAATAGATATATTGAAGATAGTTGTGAATGAAGTCGGTGGAATGATAGCAGAGGTGATTTTTCCACATTTATTACCTGAGCCATGTAATACACCACGTTGTTACGTGCTGAATGTCATATTGGAGAAGCAAAATGTCAACGCTGTTAGATATAGGTTGGTATAGACCGACTACAGTGCATGCTAGAACCCAAGTAGTTCAAATCCCAGACTCAGAAGGCATCGACAGGACACAGACGCCTTTCTCGCGCAGGTGGAATGTCTCTATTCCACCCCCGGCTTCCCTTTTAAGTACCCCGATAACAGAGGTGGACCCAAGCCCGACTTTGACGGCCTTATTACAGACTGAATTTCGAGCCTCCCCCCATTAAAATTACGCAACACCGCAACCGGAGATGGTCAGATTACCAATGCAACCATCTGAAATCTTGTCGATGATTTTATATCAGACCTTTTCACGGTTTCAACGAATGTTGGGAAGCAGGTACTCTTCCTTTCTCCTGGAAGCATTGAAATATCATCTTTATTACAGAACGCCATAATCCTACCACCCTAGAAAATTTCCGCCCTATTTCTCTTACAACCTGTCTAAGCAAGGCCTTCAGCACATAATGCTTGCCCGGCTAAAGACGTGCATGGAATACAAGCACCTTTTCGCCCAATGTATGCCAAATACCCCGTTCGATCGTCGCACTTACCCCCCCCCCCCCCCCCTCATTTCCACCCTTTCTTATATGCTCCCAACAGAGCTTCTTCAGACGCCACTAGAGCCGCTCTCTGTCATCCCGTGAACTGTTAGCCCACAATTGTGGCCCATGCCCTGCATGCTTCCTATGTGGTTGCCCTCATGGTACATCTCCCAAATCTCTTTCGGCTACCCTGCTCATCTTGCCCCGCAGGGACAGCACGCCATTTCGAGCTGAGAAGACTGGGAGGTACTGCCCACGTCTGCAGACCCGACATCGCAGCTTGATGCAGTGACTAGGAATGCCTACGTCCTGACCTGACATGACCAATCTGCAGCTCTGCGGGACTGCGCAGTGGCCCAGGGAACCAGCGGGTTCTATAACTTGCCCCAAATTAAGTTTTTCTGTCTGTCCATCCAGACAAAGGGGTATTACCTTCCCATTTCTGAAGCGGCGACTTGAAAACCCTGTAACTGAGCTTCTGTGACAGGAAGGTTGATTTTAGCCGCTTTGCACTCCCCAATGTCAAAACAAATCAGTTACAGGCATTTCAGCACATTTCCTGCAGGAACATTTTTTTTTTGGATGCTCTCTACAAAAGACTTGCATAATGGACCGACGCTGAGGCAGCGATCGAATATCGAGCGCTAACATAATTAGCATAGTTTCCCGTATCGAATCCCGGCCGCGAGCGATACTTACTAGCTCAGGCTTTCTTTCTGACGTGTTTGATGGCGCGTACAGTGCTGGGCATGCAAGTTGCCGAATATACTACGGCGCAACGATGACAACGCAAAAAAAGGACAAAACATGCACACACGGTAGGGTGTGGCAGTGTGCGCATGAACTGTCGTTATTTTGTGTTGTCGTCGTTACGCTGCAGCACAACCCACAGGCTGCCATTGTGATGCTAGTGGCTCTAAGACTAACTTAACTTGTGCCGCCTCACTCGCTGGCGTGGCATGAAGCAGGATGCGATTCGCAAAGCCCGCTCGTGCGTCGTTTTGCCAAAGCAAGAAGCCATGTGGCGGACCCCTTCCCGGGCGCTTCTAGCCGATAAATGCTAAGCTTCCTTGGACAATTGCGGCTTGCGACGTCATGGGATCTTACCCTGGGACTCCGAGTGGAAACCAATCTCTGCTTGTTGTCAGTCCATTTCAGTATATTGGAGGAACTGTTCCCTATACGAGCGCTGACTGCATGCCTAACCATGGGAATCTGGTACAGGTGTTGAGAGAATTCGGCTACCCCAGGCAATTGTAAATTGACAATGCATCCTGCTTCACTGCTGTACTCTTCGTGGACTCCTATGTGGCCTTGGCTTACGCGTTTCAGAACCACATACAGAGCCCAGGCCAATCCCACGGAAAGCGTGAGCCGCAACATCAAGCACATGCTCGCTGCATATCTGGAGAGTGGAGACGCACAGCGATTATTACCTTGCCTCCCCGAGTTTGGGTTGCTTTAAGGTCGACCGGAAACCGAGATATCACACACATCTGCCGGTCTCAACATTGGCAAGGAGCTGTCCATATCCGATAGAACTCATCCTAGTCCTTTCAACCCTTATGGTTTCAATTGACACCACAATACAAATATTCCACTCGAGCCTCAGTAACGGAAGAACATGCTATTAATTTTAACACAATAGCTCCTGCGGGATCTTTGTTGCTATCGGCATCGCTGTTTACGCATTTCCATTCACTTCTGCGGTCTAAGGAAGAGGAAGCAGCTGCATGGTAGGCATGGGGTGAAGAAGACGAGGTATAGAAAATTTGTAGGCTTATATCTCACTAAACCATTGGTAGTTTGAGCTCAAATTTTAAATGTTTTGTGAAATGCCTATCCAAGCTCATGTCCACACGTAAATATTATCGAATGCTTAAGCGCTGCGCTTGAACTCATTTTTGACATGTGTGATTTTGACACCAGCAGGCCTCACGGGATGCAAGCGTTTGCCATTGTCTGAAGATAGATTGTTTTTGTAGAAGAGAATCTGGTAGTATTTTTAAGGATGCACTTTTACTGATGAGCTTATTGGACTGGTGACAATAATGTTAAACGCAGCAAATGGACGAAATCTTAAAATTACATTTCTGATGAACTGGAAAATGTAAATTTTCGGTATCGTACAAGGTGAATACTCGGATCGAACTTTTTAAATGACAGTACGGTTGTCGGCGAACAGCAATGGGACCAAAGTAATAGCGAGAGCAAATGTGCTCCTGACCTTGCCGTTTTATTCTCTTTTTCCTGATATCGTCCTCCATCTGTGCGTATCGACTGTGAGCTACAATGAGCGACGGAGTGATCACGCTGCAACTCGCGCACCGCCGCTCATGCAGCCCGTGTGTGACGCCCTCGACGCTCAGATCAATGCTGATTGTTTGGTTATGTTTTCTTAAGAAAGCGTATTTGGTGCGTTTATAAACATTTTGTTTTCTTCCTAGCCGAGAGATATGAACAACGCATAAGCCTATGGATGAGAGGGAATTTCTTGTCACCTGCAGAGAACAGCATTTTGTCAAGGTACAGACACGAGAGATTATCTTCGAGTACAGGCACAAACCAGACGCATTATGCTTCACGGAAGCTTAGAACTTAGATTCGCCGAGAGCGCCCGACGTACTACAAGCTTAAGCTAAATAGCTTCGAGAAAGATGTCAGTGTCCGCTTTAAAAAGTGAGCCAGCCAGGTTGTTCCTGTATTCAACGTGAATTTGTTAAGAATAGCCTCTGCTTCCGAAAAAAAAGTGTATTTTGGAAAGCGTAAGCGTCCGTCGGTGCGTCTGGCGGCGTCCGGTGTCACGTGGAAGAGGGCGGGTAATTTAGAGCACCTGGATTTCATTAATGTGCCGTGAGAATCGCACAGCACACGGGCCTGTAATTTCTTGCTCCTGATTGTTTCTTTACGACGAGACCATGTCAACCAAAATAGTGAAATAAAGTATGAGACTCAGACTTAACATGGCATTTTTCCCCGTACAGTTTTGGATTGGAACCACTTAACCCAAAGCTGTCGCCATCATCGCTGGAATGGACTCCTTTTCAGAGCGTTGGCTCTAATACTTGCATTACTCAAAGTCGCGTTAGTGTGAAGCACAAGACCATTAAAAGGGGACTAGGGGGCGGTAGCCCTGCTGCAAGATCATGAACCACCTAATTGGCGTAGAATGTTTGGAATTCTTAGGGTTATGAAACAATTCACTGCGTTACGGAGCACGACATTACTAATCAAATCAAAGCGTAGGTGATATAGTGATTTGCATAGATGTCCTTCGGTTCCTCAGGCTTCTTAAATCTTGAAATATCCATTAGGGTCAAGCTACTTGACGTAGGAAATTCGAAGCGGTGTCAAACGATCTCTTCTTGCATTCTATTTTTTGGCATTAAAAATATATCCGAATGCAGCGAAAAATTTGTACCGGATATAGCGGAGATGGGTAGACGCCATATTCGTCGATATTGCTAACGCTCGAAACTCGTACGCTGCCTCAGCGTTTTCGTCATTTTTTTCGCTGCCACTGTATTGTTTGTGGAATGTAGTTTTGTAAACATGAATATTTTTCGCATTCATGGTCTGTTCTCCTGTAATTGCCAGACACTCTTGCGCGTGCTTTGGGTGCAATTTTTCCAGCCTATTTTTATGGTTCGTTGTAGCAAAGTTTTTCTTGTGAATTTTTTTCGTTTGCATTACGGTTCATCTTTAAATTTTGTTCCCCTTTCATTGTACTACCCTCTCCCCACTGTAATGCCATTTATTCCGTTGTGAGTAGCGTTTTAAATAAATTAATTAATAAATTATCAACCCCATCAAGATGCGACCGCCACGGCAGGGATCAAGCCACCCTCTTTTGGGTTAGCAGTCGAGCACTATAAATAAGCACTAAGCCATCGAGCTGGCTACGTTGTGTGTGAGTATGATGTGATGGATCCCTGAACATGCCACGTCATATGTGGCCATGACAAGCACGCCATGAAGTTCAACTTTCCCACTCGGAGGTGGCGTCACGCAGCCGGAAGCCCCCATTCAAAAGTGACATCAGCAAATGACAAGCACCGGAAAATGTCTCGGCGGGCTCCTTGTGCTGTCGCAGTCAAGGGCAACGAGTGTCTAAGCACCCGCTAACTGATAATTTCCAAACAACTGCCAGTGCCCTTCATCGCGCGCTCCTTCATCCGCATTCGCCAAATACTGAGCTCACGTAAGCCTTTTACGATATTATACGCATGATAGCCATTCCTTTCATTTGCTCAAGCATCTCGCTGGTGCTTTCTTCAGCCACCGTCGCCATCGTTTATGGTTTCCACGGGAATTTCTATGCTAAACCTGACGACACGAATCAAATCCTTGTCGCGTTTCAATGGAGGATGTAACTGCCTTAGTAACTCAAACTTTGGTGGGTACTCAAACAGGGCCGTGGACGCCGAAACACAAGACACCGTTTCTTCGGCGTCGAGTCCGCGTCTCGTATAGCTTCGTTGTCGCTCGCCGCCAGCAGAAGAGGGTGACCTGACGCTTGACGGAGGCGTACGGACTGGCGGCACCCGACGGAGCTGTGGAGAGACCGTAGAT
Source organism: Amblyomma mixtum (assembly GCF_055824585.1). NCBI lineage: Eukaryota > Metazoa > Arthropoda > Arachnida > Ixodida > Ixodidae > Amblyomma > Amblyomma mixtum. Next base: position 159,640,466 of record NC_143013.1, read on the forward strand.
AGGCCTTCAGTGATCCCCTGACCCATGTATGGGCCTCCTATTCGGAGTGACTGTAACCTACCGCCGGTGCAAGCGGGACAATAACTCGGCAACAGACGAACTTCTGCATTCACAGAAACGACACTGTCGGGTGCAGCAGCGGCTTGGATTAATCGCGGCTACTTAGTGTCTTAATTTATATGAGGGCACCACCACCACCTCCCATAGCGATTTCGACCACTTGGCCAGTGAGACAGTTCGCTCCTTCGAAAGAGTTTGGACAGATTAAGAACATACATTGGGAAGAAGACTATTCGCACCGAGTAAGCTGGCCTTGGAGTTTGTGAAGTGTACCGGGAACGCGGTCGAGCGGAAGACCGCAGGCGGAAAGCGGCAGAGTATGCGCATGAGCACATACACGCCATAAGAGGCCTACTGATAGCCGAACCGGCAGTCAGTTCTGAAATGTAAAAATGGCCCTACCACACAGGACCTCTCGGCTAGTAATGCCAATCAGCTTTCGTTTTCCACTAAGCCGGGGTAGCTTGCAAATCGGAGATATTCGTATTGTGCGGGAGTGCATTTAGCGACTGCATTTTAAGTTTCCATTTTCCGCCAAGGCTTCGGGCATCAATGCCAATGTTACTAGAAGAGGTCTACCAAATGACGAAGAAGAAATGAACGGCGGCGCAACAAGAAGAACACAACAAGAGAGGGGACACCACATGCGCATGTGGTCTCCCCTCTCTTGTTGTGTTCTTCTTGTTGCGCCGCCGTTCATTTCATCATGCACCAACTCGCCCCTCAGGCCATTCTTCTCAACTGACGAAGGCTAGAGGACATTGTTAGGTGCCCTACTGAGGCTGAGATACATTAAAAAAATTAACGTGTATTTTTGTAATTATTGGTTCGTATATAGTGATGTGAAGCAGTACTATATGCGAAGATTCCTACCTACATAAAAACGCTAATCACTGCGGCTACCCACATGCGACTACCCGCATGGTTCTCTTTGCCTCTCCTTCCCTCTTGTTGATTCGCGTTGCCTCTCTTATTTTCACATTTCATTCGAACGTTCTCATTTCTTTTGTAGGGATACCTACGCTAAGCCGGATTTTCGCCTCTTCGCCACCGCCGCACTTCAAGCCGTGGCCGCACAGTGACATCACACCACGCCCGTCGATTTTGCACCAACTCGGCTCGAGACGGTCACCGCTTCTGCCGTTGGGCACTCGCCGCGCCCTCTGTGTGACGTCACACCACGGGCCTCGATTCTCCGGCTAGTAAACAATAAGCTTCCTATTAAACAAGAACAGCCCTCTTGCATATACACGAAAGATAGCTTGATTTTATACAACGAGATCACGGAAAATTTTAAGCTGAGTAGTAGGGTCTATCCGCCGCCCGACTGTTCCTTCAGAAACGAGGACGAAACTGTGTGGGGTAGATTGCAAGGGGGAAAACATCTAAGCCTCTTCTAGGTATACATAATGTCGAAAGAGGAGAAAGACCAATATTGCATAACGTGCGGAGAGAGGGGCACTCTCCACCACGTATTATGGGAGTGTGCTGGCAGCCCGGATGCCGAACAAAAAACAGAAGATAGAAGCCTGGGAGACCTTGCTGCGGAGCGAGGAACCCGCTCAACAGCAACGAGATATCCGCCTGGCTGCTGATGCCGTGAAACGACAATGCATCTTCACCAGACCTTGGTTTCCGAGTCTCCTGAGTAGGGCTCCCTTAGGGCTGCGTGCCGGGGGGTCCAAAAAGGGGTTTAATTTTGGTGGAAATAGAAGTTTTGATGATGGTGATCATCCTCCGGGAAGCCGGCTCGTCGCGGTCGCCGCGCGGCCACCGCTCCTGACGTTGGGCGCTCGCTGCGCCCTCTGCGTGACGTCACACCCCGCGCTCCGCAGCTGTGATAACCGCGAATATAGACGGGGAGAGCTCGCTTCACCGCAGCCATCGTTGAGTCCCCAGTATGGATGGTGAGAAGTCTGCCAGCCTGAAGGAGGCCAGGGATCGCGTTGGAAATGAAGAGGAGACAGCACGCTGAAGAGACTGAAGAGAAGAGGAGCGTGGTGAACGGTCGGCCGAACGCTGTGAAAGCGATGCCGCTAGACGGGCTCGCTTAGCCTCTAATGACGAATCTCAGCGCCGAGCTGTGGTGACGAATGCTATCGCTACTGCCTAGGTTTAACCAGAGCTAAACCACAGCCAATCGTTTTAGTTGTTTTTCATTACTCAAATGAATTAATCACCACAATTACCTTAGTCTGTAGTTACATGAAACTTATCATTAAATATTCATTTATTGATGACTGATTATCGATCGACCGAACGATCAATTATCGAATTATTGGTTGTATATCACTTACAATGTTCGATTTTAATTCATAATTTTCCTAACTTCTAATTTTATTACATTAATTAATCTCATTTACTCTGATTATACCCTCTTTTCATCTCAAACATTTCTCGGCTTTCAAATTTGCCGCCACGGTTGCTTTCCCACCCACTTATATAGCCGTCTAGGCTATTAAACCGTGTAATGAGTTTTAATTAAGTAATTCATCCAAGCAACCAATCTTTTCGTTTTGTTAATTATCACTCATCAAACACGTTTCAATCCGTTTCAATCTTTATTTTCAGTGACTATTCTTCCATTATTTTGCCGTACACGTATGTTTTCCGTTCCACTCATTATATCGTTGTCAGCGCTATTTCGACATTTTTTTTATACTACTGGCTTGTATAAATATTTATGCATCCAATTGCCATTATTTTTTTGCTCATCATACTCGCTTCGTCCTCTATCAATCACAACTGCTTGTTTCATGCTACCGCTTCTAATAACGTCACAATCACTGAGGACACGTTTTGGTGCCGCGCTTTGGCGACACGACCCCGGCGACATAGCCAAGATATGCTTTCACATTAATAATGACACAAGGCTCAAGGTTATTAGTTTGGGAGAGTAGCGCGTGCGCCCGGCGCGGATTGCCACCGCCGCGCGGTACCCAGCCCTCAAGCAAGAGACGCGTTGATGGCGCAAGATTGCGCCCTTTGTCTGCGATGTGTAGAGTTAGTGTATATGCTACCAAAGGTAGGAGAGGTGCGCGTCTGTTTTCAAAACGCCGCTCGCGCCTCCATTGACAGAACGCCATCACGTGGTGTCCAAGCAACCGTGTGCTGCGGACAAAGCGACGCTCGGGACAAATTTGTAGTACCCGACATCGCTGCGGCAGCGAACTGCATTGACAGCCGGCCAATTTCGAAGGGCATCCATCATCCAATTATTGTTTACGTCTGGTACTGTTCATGCGCGTAGCTTTCGCGTTGTGTTTTTTTTTTTTTGCTAAAAGTTGCATTGAGGTTTCTTTAGCGAAAAGAGGCTGGACTTGCGGCTCTGCTCTTTATTGCGTACGCTGCTTAAAGGCTAAAATCGTTTGTGTTGTCCAAGTCTCATCTCTGTCCGTTTTTTTTTGCGCTTGTACGTGTCTGCTAAAATAGGGCTCTGCGTATTGTATTTATTCCTGTTGGCATAAAACCTGAATGCCAAAATATTTTTAAGCGAGTGAAAACATGTTTAGGCAACTCATTGTTTACTACAGATACGAACATTTATGCAGTTTCGAGTAAACTGCATTCTGGATTTTGTACTGTTCTTTAGTTCCGGCTAATAACTTTTTTGCAGGAGTTTCGGAATCAATAACGGGAATTATGAACAGGTTTTTTAACGCAAGTGCGGCAATTAAATGTCGCTGCGAAGATGAATCAAGGCTGCATTTGTACGGCGTATTTAGAATACTGAGTCTGCCCTTAAGTTGTCATGTAAACAGTTCGGGAAAGGCGACTGTAGGAATTGGCTGCTGCCGCAGCTCACGGAACGCGCTAGAAAGAGCAGCGCTTTTTGTCGACTATATTTTTTGACGGGGTTACGCAGTCAGCTGTTCCGATTTTTTTTTTTACAGTCAAGGGAAAACGTTTTTACAATCCTCAGAAAAGCGCCCACGATCGATCGGTGATGTGCTAGGCATGTCGCCTGCAGAAACCGAGTGCGGCTTTGCCGCATGACCTCAGTTGCTTGACAGGCAATATGGCGGACCTATGCGCAACTCTGCTACCTTTGGTAGCATATATAGTAGCATATACAGTAACCCTAGCGAGATGGCCGAAAAGCCGATATCTCGGGACTAATGAGCGCGAGACGAAGTGACTGCGCGTATATACATTTCGGCAAACACTGCCGAAACACCCACAAAAATTCCATAGTCATAGCTTTTACGAACTACGTGAATATCACAAAATGCATTACGTAGTCACCGGACGCTCCCCTCATAATCTGTGCCACCTTTAACGTCGACGCTAAGAAATCCCAGTGGTTCCGTTTTCACTGGCGAACTACTCGGTGCAGCAACTGCTAACAACCCACTTCAAACCAGTACCAGAGCTGCAATCTGAGCGAGAGAGAGAGAGAGAGAAACATTTTATTTTCTTTAAACTTAAAGTGGCAGACAAGGCAAAAGGCATGGAGCCTGACAAGGCCTCGTCTCCCGTCTGAAATTAGCAGTGGGCAGCTTGAATACATATACAGGTTTTCCTCCTGTTGAAACGATATACATAATGACAGAAGAATATAAAATACATATAAACACAGAATGATGGCTATAGATTAAACAAACTTCCGCGGTGAAGCAACACAAAAAACATAGGTTTCGCGACAACACATTTTAGTGAAGACACGAATTAGCGTTTGTGATGGATGACACTGAAAGAAAACCGGGGAAAATTTACAAAAACCAAAGGTTTGCATATGCCTTACGGGTACCTATATGTATAAATTATCTTCAGTGATCTGTAAAAATTCTTTATAAGTTGATTTGAATGACTTATATGCTAGCGTAAAATCAATGTAGCGTCCATGGCGGTTAAGTATCTTTATTACTTGATAATCAATATCCTGTTCACCATAATTAGTTCTAATTCTTTTAGTTGTATGTGTATGAGTTCGGAAGCTGTAGTGTGGCGACTTACCTGAAAGTGTAGTGTAAAGCTTTTCTTTGTGGATTAATTGCATCAGTTTAAAGTAATATACTTTATTGGCCGGTAACAGGTCGTGTCTTAAGAATAGTGGCTGGGTTGGTAAGTCACTTATTCTGCCTTTATAATTTTCAAAGAGACGTAGAACGCGTTTTTGCAGCACAAGCAACCTATCATAATTTCCTTTCGTCGTAGTGCCCCACACTAATATTGCATAGAGTAGACGTGAGTAAAATGAAGTGTAGTATAGAGTTTTTTTCAGCCAAAGAGGGATAAGTGGAGCTATACGACTCATACAGCCCACAGCGCGAGAGAGATCTGTTAATAGGTGATTAATATGTGGGGTCCAAAATAAATCCTCACTAAACCAGAAACCTAAAAATTTCGGTGTTGGTACCTGATCAATGCGTTGTAGTCTGAAGTTAAGAGTAATGCTTTCTTTAGTAGGTTTGTTAACGTGCTTGAAAAGTATAAACTTCGTTTTGTGCGTATTCAGTTGTCGGCAGTTGTCCTGTAGCCAAGTAGACAGCTGAGAGAGATAAAGATTAGCCGCTTTTTCTACATCGTTTGTACATTTACCTGTGACAAATAAACTACTGTCATCAGCAAAGAGAGTTATGTCAGGCGTATACTTAACTTCCGTAATATCATTTATATACAACAAGAAAAGTGTGGGACCTAATATGGAACCTTGGGGTACCCCTAGTTTTATTTCTAGGTTTTGAGAGCGCTCTCCTTTCAAGTTTATAGACTGGTATCTTAATGATAAATAGCTTTTAATGAGGTCTGAAGCAACGCCTCTAATTCCACATACATGAAGCTTGTAGAGCAATATTTCATGGTTAACAGAATCAAAGGCCTTTCGTAGATCAAGAAAAATTCCAAGCGTATATAGTTTTGCTTCAAAATTTTTTATAATTAATGTTTTTACTTTGAGCAAGGTCTTTTCGGGTGTCTTGTTTCTTTGAAACCCGAATTGAGATGGTGAGATTATACTGTACTTTAGCATGAACATGGTCAAGCGATTATTTATAGCCTTTTCATACACCTTCGAAAAAACCGGTAAGACTGAAATTGGTCTATAATTACCAAAATCATTTCGCGTACCTCCCTTGTGTACAGGTATCACTTTAACTATTTTAAGCAGGTCGGGAAAAGTTCCAGTCAACAGAGATATGTTAATTAGATGTGATAATAGATGACTTATTTCAGGAGCTAGATACTTAACAGTTGAGGCATGGAAACCACAGGCCGCGTTTGGCTTTAATTGCTTTATCAGTTTGTCGATTTCCGACGGTGTAACGGCACTTAGCACTATACAGTTTGTTTGTGATCCTGCCTGGGTTCTGGGTTCGGCTGGGGATTGAAGGTACATTGCTGTACACTGTAAAAAATAAAACACCTGTAAAGGAGTTTCCAGGTGTCTATAACTCGCACCCTTGCACCCGGCCCAGAAAGGAGTTTTGTGACTTGAATACATCTTTAAGGTGGGGTGTTTCAGGAAAGAACCAGCCCAAAAATGATAAAATTTGACCCAAAGGTGCTGAGGTGTATCACACACTTTACCACCGAGCCACAGGCGTTTAACGCTTCTTACACCCCTACACCCTTCAGGAAAAAAGCATGCAATGGGTTCATAATTTGTCCCCACTTTTATTACTTTTCTTAAGCGTCCTTTAAATTTACCATTATAATGCCTAAGTAATGCAATATACCTGTATTACTGGAGCTCTTCATAGCAGTAAACAGGCGGTGTGCACCTAAGAAAAACGTTTATTGACAAACAAATCACAAAACTGCAGAAATGTGGAAAATTTTTATTAGAACAAAACACATCCATAAAACAAGGCACAAGAAGCTTCTCCAATGAATTCCTTACTGCCATCCAAAGAACTAAAAATTTTAAGGTACAACAGCACCATACCTGCTTTTATTGGGCTTATGGTGCTGCAAGAATAAGGTTCCATAGCACTTACTCTACCTCCCAAATTTTTCAGAGCAAACAGAATGAAAAATTCATGCTTGTGCAGCCTTATATACCAGCCTGAAGAAGGCTTGAACTGTGACGCTAACTCCCAGGAATAAGCAAAAAGCAAACTTAGGGCAACTTATGCTGAACACCCATATTCCCGACATTATGGCGCAGTTGTGGAGTGAGCCGCAGTGGTAAGCCTGCTGAGTAGCCATCCTCCCTCGTCGAACAGGTTCTCAGCCACCTCAGGATTGTCTTCGGTGAACAGCATTCATGGTGCGAGTCTGCATTTTAGACAAAAACAGTAAAATATTTCATACCAGTTTACACTGTTCAATGTTGCTGATAAATTCCAACATATTGCTCATTAACAGTGTGTTTTATTATGCATGCTAACGCTAACAGAAAGAAGAAAATCTGCCCATGCGGCGAGCAAGCACCAGCTGTTATTTTTTGAAACATTCCAAAGAGGCCACTGTGGTTTAGAAAAAATAGCTCTAAACGGCATTATACAAACAATGTTTTAGCTAAAAAGCTAGATGTTATGAAATGGAACGAAGGTGGTCAGGTCATGCAATTAATTCTGCACGAACTGCTACAAGCTAGTGCAAACCACTGGCCTGTATGGAGGGTAAACCGACTATAAAAGGCACAAAACACCATGACAACAAAGACGAAAATAGCGCACTTGAAAATGCTTTACAATAAACCGAACAACAAGTAATGTGCAAAATTCACTGTAACAACAGAAAGCACAGTATCTGATCAAAGTCAGCAACACAACCCCTTCCATGAGAGTGGTCAGCTGCAACTAATGCAAAGCATGCATTCATTATTATATCAAGCAAGTGACATCTTGAAAGGCAGGCAACAGTGCTAAGTTAACATATCTCCCATGTCTGCAGCCAGTAAACTCAAAAATCCATCAAGAAAGATTTGCACAAGGCCACTAAACTACAAGAAAAGGAGCTGGGCCAGTTGGTGCATGAATCTTTGCAAAACCACGCAGGATAACAGGACACAGACAAGACAGGTGCAGTGATAACTGAGGAATTTATTGTTTAGTTTGCAATGAATACAGAAAGCATCATCCAAATTACAAAGAAGGAAAGTCATGGAATCGTCATTTTGTCAAATCTGTCGTGATTATTTATCCAGGTAGTCAATTTCTTTTTTGCTTAGAGTTAGTGATGATGTGCTTAAACAGGTTGAACAATTCTTATGTACCATACACATCTCTTACATTTCCTCAGAATTTTACATTGTCGAAAGTGTGATACACACTCACAGTCCGATATGTGTCTTGGTAGCTTGCTACGATATCCTTTCTCAGTATTGCCGACATGTTGCATTACATAAATGTTAACATGCTGACCTTATTTCCCAACACAGGACGCTCCGCGTGGCGGATAGATCTTGTAAACTAAGCCACTGTCGCATGTCGTGAATTTGTTTCTGTGCTTCGTCTTATGCTGGGCTGTTATTGAAGCACCTTTGCTAGGAGCATTGCATACTACATTCAGCTACTTTCTGTGAAAAAGCAAATGAAGCCACTGCAAAGAACTTCCACAAGCTGCAAAAGAAGGTCAAGCCAACAACTTGACCAAAGTAGGGCTGGTTGTGAAGAAGAGTGAGGGCCTATGCCTGAATGCCTTCTTTATGGCAAAAACACGGAACGATAACTGGCCTTTCAGAGTAATTGTCTCTGAACAAGGATCGTGGCAGCAACCCTTAGGGCAGTATCTGCAAGAATTGCTCTCCTAGCTCACCATGGAAGACCTTTTCCTGGTAAAGAAGCCAGAAGTGTCCGCATTCCTCTTGAACAGCCGTCCAGAAGGAGTGTCTTCTCATTGTCATCAAGGACTAACATTACACGCTGCCACATTCCACCTTGTTTGAGACGGTAAGAGAAGGCATTGATTCAATGGGAGCAGCATGATTCCAGAACCAATGCAGAATTAATGCTGATAGATTCCTCGAGTTGCTAACCATCTGTTATTTTAGTTTAATTATCTGCACATAGAGTGGCAAGGATTATGCACCAGTTCCTGCGTTGCACTAATTCTCATTGTCCTGCTAGCCTGTCAAGATAGCGAACTATTAAAAAGCTTTGCTTATCACCAATTTGATAATGACCTCCCAATTTTTGGACGACTTCCTAGTAATCCACAAGCTTCATAAACAAGGGCAACACAACGGCATTGTTCACATATTCAAGACCTTCTCCGAAGTCCTTGCTGGAGGTACAGCTTCTCGATTTATGGCTGTACATCAGAGGCCCATATGTACTGGTGTTATGTCCCGCAGTCGAAAAAAAGACTGTTGCTACTGGCACACTAAAAAATGTCTCAAACGGATTGTGTATTGACTGTCAGTAGGAAAGCGTTGAGGCCCAACTGACATAGTTACCTGAAGCTGGTTTCCCGGATGACCTCGTCTGCAGCCTTGGCTTGAAGATAATGAAAAAAATTTGCTGATCCACCCCAACGAGGCTTCAGAAAGAACGGAAGTTAGCTGTGACGGCATATGTGCATGGTATCAGCCACGCGCAAGAGAAAGTGGTAAGGCGAGCTGGTGTGAACTTAGTAAACATGGTGCCTAAGTCACTGTCGCATGCTATGGATTTGACAGCCTTCTTTTATACCAGGCTGTCTTTGAAGCACCCTAGCTGGGCGTGTTGCATACTAAGTTCACACCAGCCTGCCTGACCACTTTCTTTAGTGCGTGGCTGATACCATGCACCTATGACCTTAATCACCGTGTTGCCCACTACCCTCCCGGCTTCCACGTACTCCCCTGGCTCCCTGCGCACCATGTGGGCCTGGGTGAGAAGCTGCTGCCTCGTTACGTGGGTCCTTACCGCGTCTTCTCTTCAGGCAACTGAGCAATGTGACCTATGAAATCACGTCCCTGCACTCCCGCACTGTTCCCCCGGCCCACTCCACAAAGCTCGTGCACGTCACCTGTCTTAAGCCCTACCATTCACACCACCTTAGGGCGCCCAGGGGCTGTGCTTCCTTCCGCGAGGCGGAGGGGGTAGTGCTACAGTGCAAGTTGCAAGGCGAAGAGGACGTTGTTTAGACACTGGGCAGTTGATGACAACAGGCACGCTGCAGCTAGCGCTCGGAGTGACTTGGTTTGGGGTGCCTTCTGAGTGCAACCCGTCGCGCCTGCTGCTGAGCTAAACCCCATAGTAATATGCTATGACAGCTACGTTCCGTTCTTTCTGAAGCCTTTTACAGGTAGACAGGCAAATTTCTTTATCCTGAAGCCAAGGCTGCAGATGAGGTCATCTGGGAAATCAGCTTCAGGTAGCCATGTCAGGTGGGCCTCAAGGAATTCTTGCTGACGGTCAATACACGAGCTATTTAGGATATTTTTCAGTGCGCCAGTAGCAACAGCCTTTTTTTCGACCTTGGGAAGTAACGCAAGCACATATGGGTCTCTACAAAGTACAGCCATAGATCGGGAAGCTGTACCTCCAGTGGCATTTCTTTGGTCAGCTCAAAGTTAGCAAGAACTTTGGAGAAGGTCTTGAAGATGTCAACAATGACTTTGTGTTACCCTTGGTAATGAAGCTTGTGGGTTACTAAGAAGTCGTCCACAAATCGGAAGGTCATTATCAAACTGGCGCCATGCACAGCTTTTTAATAGTTGGCTATCTTAACAGGCTAGCTGCACAATGAGAATTAGTGCAACGCTGGAACTGGTGCAGACTCCCTGCCACTGTATGCACACATCATTAAACTTTACATAGGTAGAACGGAAGTAGATGGCTAGCAACTCGAGGAATCTATCCGCATTAATTCTGCACAGGTTCTGGAATTGTACTGCTCCCACTGAATTAATGCCTTCTCTTATCGTCTCAAACAAGGCAGCATTTAGCAGCGTGCAGTCTAAGTCCTTGATCAGAATGAGATGACAACTCTTCTGTACAGCTGTTCGAGAGGAATGCGGACACTTCTGGCTTCTTCACCAGGAAGAGGTCTCCCACGGTGAACAAGGAGAGCAATTCTTGCAGATACTGCCCTAAGGGTTGCTGCCTTGATCCTCGTTCAGCGACAATTACTCTGAAAGGCCAGTTATTGTTCCGTGTTTTTGCAATAGCGAAGGCATTCAGGCATAGGCCATCACTTTTCGTCATAGCCAGCACTAATTTGGACAGGTTGTTGGCTTGAGACAAGTTTTTAGGTTTCGTTCTTCACTGTTTGGCGCTTAACCTTCTTTTGCAGCTTGCGGAAGTTCTTTGTGATGGATTCATTTACTTTTTTTGCAGAAAGTAGCTGAACGTAGTATGCAACGCGCCAACACAAGATGAAGCACCGAAACAAATTCACAACATGCGACTGTGGCTTCGCTTACGAGATCCCTCTCTCATGCGGAGCGTCGTATGTTGGGAAATAAGGTCAGCGTGTCAACATTTGTCTAATAGAACAAGTCGGCAATACTGAGACAGGATACAGTAGCAAACTAGCAAGACATGTGTCGAACTGTGAGTGCACCCCCCACTTTCGATGATGTAAAATTCTTAGGAAATATAATTAACAGCTCATGCCGAGATATAAGAGACGTGCATGACACATACGAATTGTTCAACCTATGGAAGCACATCATCACTAACGCCAACGAAAAAAGAAATTGACTATCTGGATAAATAAGCCCAACAGATTTGACCAAATTATGATTCCATGACTTTCCTTCTTTTGTATTTTGGATCATATTTCCTGTATATATAGTGAGCAAAGCGATAAATTCCTCAATTGTTAGTCAGCGCAGTACCTGTGTGTTCCTGTCAGTGCCCTGTTACCCTGCACGCTGCTTTGTCTAGACTAATATACTATCACACATTAAGAGATGAAGTCTACATCTGGAAAAAGACCACAATGGGTTCCAAGCTGTTTCCTTTCTGGTTCGCGTTTCCTTTCTTAGAGGCATACATGCACCATGTAGTGAACAAAAGTACAAAGTAGATAAATAGAATTGATCATCTTGCAAATATCACTACTGTAAAATGGTGTTAACAAATGGCCACATTCATCCTTAGGACAGATCGGCATTTCATCTGTCATTACATATGAAACATGAAACTACGAAGCAGCCAGGTGAATGAATACATTTTTCCCAGAAATTTACCAAAGGTACACACAGTGATACCATTCCAGTGGATCAGTTGAGTATGCTGCTCAGGAGCAGCAGTATTCATATGGGGTGAATGCTAGCAGCAAAAAATATTGGCAATGCAATACAAGTTTGCATACAAGATGCGAAATAAACGGCATGATATGGAACCATTCCAATTATGCAAGCAGAAAAAATTGCATTCAACCTACATTCAACCTACACAATATTAACTGAGCTACAAAAATATTATAAAGGCTTCTTCAAATCAGCGCACAGTTGGCATTTATATGCCATTGGGTCATTCCATGCCAACTGTTCCAGGCTTAGCACTGAATCTTCTATTTCTTTAAAAAAATTCATGGCTTATTGCATTACCTAGGCAAACATTATCCCAGCTTGTTTTAGGCGGAGTAATTTTTTCCCGTCGTGGCCGCCATTTCATGTTTGAAAGTGATAGCCAAACCTAACCTTGCAAAAAAATTTGTAAAAAGAAACGTTCTTACGCAGGACTATGAAGTTTCTGTTATATAAATTAAAGGTATTCCATATCCAATGCAGTAAATTGAACTTATTTTGTTTTAAATAAAACATGTAATAAGTACAAAATATAAAAATTTGAAATCTTTTATCAAATTTCATGTTCTCACAGTAGTTATTCTATTTTCTAAGCTGTCGAGAAGGCAAAGGTGATAAAAATGTTTCAGAGAGCAAAACATGTAAGGCAAGACAGCGAAAGGATTCTAAAGTCGAGAGAATTTGCTTTTTGTGACATATTCAGTAGTCTACTACATAATGAGGTGATCTTAATTAAATTATGAAAGATAGAAATTTAAACAGTACCATTTAATGGCATTTATTCTTAGTTTATTTGGGGCTCTTTTTTTGTTTTAAGCGAGAAAACAATCTTACAAGTTGAGTCCCTGCATTCAACATCGACACTGCTCAGTGCTTCCTTTTCACTCCAGCACACTTTGCCACCAGCTGTAAATTACACAAAACCAGCACTCCGCTGCACGAATACAGTGGTGTGCTGGTCTTCGATGCCAGCAGCTTCGGCAATAATGAAATCTGCTGAAGGATAGATTTACAAAAAGTAAAAATGAAGGGGCCACATGGCAGAACGGCTCTCGTTCCTCGACACAGGGAAGCACTGTTTGTGGTATGACCAATCAGAGTTAAAACCTCTACTACCAGGAAAATTAAACTTTTCAGTGGAATGGACTTTTTCACCTGATCACATGGGAAGAGCGCTTGTGACGGCATTGGTGGAAGTGTGAGGCCCCCTGCAGCAACAGAAAGCATTCAGAGGCCATAGAAAGGTTAAATACTGATCCTCTATAAGCTGTTTAGATGGGCGGAGAAAACCATTAAGAGTGTCGTAGCTATCTGGGTGCTCCAACAAATGATTCAAGAAAACAAAGGTGAACTCACTAGGCGGTTTACAAGAGTGCTACCATTAAAATAAGCATTTTTCACCACATCAAGCCTTTTTTATCTCTCTCAATGGTGCACGCTGGACACAAGTCATGCTCGAGTTCAAACTGACAAAATGTGAGCGAACATGGCAGCAGACACGTCAAAACCAAAATTTGAGGAGCATCCACATGGAGTACCGTGCAGCAAAGCTTTGTGTCTCCTTGACGCCGGCTCTAGCGTGCACCGCAGTGTCGAGCAAGCAGCCAGCAATGCTGGGGTTGAAGGTAGAGACTCAAATTGCGAAATTATTTTCACGCCTAAAACGAAAATTGCTCCAATTAAAATTTTAGAAATGTCACAGCCATTAGAAAATAAATGAGGCCAACCTCACTGAGCCACTGGCGGCTGAATATGCCTCAAAAATATTTTTTTTCAGCTGACTGACATGCCTTGCATTTTTTTCATCTCTGAAACACTTTTATCACATTCTTTGCCTTTTGGATAACCCAGCAAAATAGTTGAAGTGACTGTTATGAGAACATAAATTGAATAAAAAATATCAATTTCCAATATTTTTGTACCTTCTTTCATGTTTTATGCATGAGTCCAATTTATTGGATATAGAAGCACGTCCTTTATTTATATGAAAAAGTTTCAGTCATGCATAAAGTGTTTATTTTTAACAAGTTTTTTGTAAGACTTAGCTTTGCTATTGCTTGTAAACATAAGACTGTGGCCACAACACGAAACTTCTTTTTTTCTGCCAAGAACATGCTTTAAAAATCTTTGTCATGGTAATAAAATAAGCTATGATTTTTTTGTTTCTGTAGGAAATCAAGTGCAGTCGAGTACAAAAGTCTGGATAACGTGGCGTGGAATCACCTTATTCTGTATTGCACAGCAACACAATACACAGCCTACTTATCACCAGGCATATAGCAGCTTCCATATAGGTCAATAAATTGGCTGGGCTGTAAGAGGCTTCTGTAACACTAGAAAAATTACAATTACAAGTTACAAAGAGGACACCAATCTGAATCTTTACATTGTGCAGATGTATAACCGTGACACTGAGAACTCCCACTCCCCTACGCACTTGGATGGTGGTATTGTTCCTGCCAGTCTACCAAATATAGTCCCCGCAATATAATGAGTCTAGCATTTTGCCCTCTGTAGACGTGAGCAGGAAAGAAGACTTAATGCAGGTAATAACAAACATAAGCATCCTAAGAGTTTGGTAAGCTTGCAAAATTTAAGCTTGTTCGGTTCCAAAAATATGCAATAGCAACCTGAATGGTCATTCATTCAAACCATGCTTATGCAATGGGTAAAATGGCTCCACAATGTAAAAGGTTACTTTCTTGAGCTAGTCGGTACATGTTTGTCAGCATGAAGGGCACAGCATGACTATAATGGTATGAAAGAACAAGACAGACTAGGCGCTGACTCAAGACTGACGATCGTAATTGCTGCCACACAATAAACAGGTGAAAAAAGAGCATAAACAACATTTTTTTTCGCGACAGTTTGCCAGC
Organism: Amblyomma mixtum; assembly: GCF_055824585.1. Classification (NCBI taxonomy): domain Eukaryota; kingdom Metazoa; phylum Arthropoda; class Arachnida; order Ixodida; family Ixodidae; genus Amblyomma; species Amblyomma mixtum. Next base: position 159,655,532 of record NC_143013.1, read on the forward strand.
TTGCAAAACATGTGGCACTGCATTAAAGATTGACTGCGAAAGGCAAAAATGCTGGCGAATAAAAACAAAAAAAAATGTTTAAAAATGTAGAAGAAACTGTTACCCTGCCGTCTAAGCTGCTGAGGTAGCCTATACTCCGTCTCACAAGATGTTTGCAGCACTACGAAAGGTAGAGCTCTCTCGTCCAATCAGGATGGCGCGCACTAAATTAGTGTGTTCCTACGCGCCTGTGGCTCAATCCACCTGATGTCCAGGTGGCTTCTTTCTACCTCTAGCAGGTGGCACTTGATGTCTTTTTATTCTATTTTGGTTTGTTTTTGGACAGGTGGACGCCCGTTCCAAAGGGACTAGCCCCACTTTTTTTTTTTGTCGCAACCTGTTCTGATCAGTTCCTCTGTTGTCGCGAAGCCACCTGCTTCGCCTGCTTGGGGAAATAGCGCACTGTCGATGTAGAGCACACAGGAGACACAACAGACTCGACCGACGCCATGTTGGAAAGTGGCAACGCATCACTACCTCGCAGCAGGCCTCCGCAGAGCTGTGTCCGTACGGGCTTTGTCTGGTAATATCACCAGTGATTGAAACACTCCCTACCATTTAAATATACCTGTCCAAACCATGTTTTTAGTTGCAATGCTTATTGTTTTGATTAATAGTCATACACTCCTCAAATATTCGAGGGACTATTTTCTGCGTTTCTGCAGCCCTGATTGGACGAGAGAGCTCTACCTTCCGTAGTGCTGCAAACATCTTGTGAGACGAAGTATAGTTTTTTGCATCTGAGCACAACAGAATGTTTGCAGATGCATTTGTCTTGCTCCTGACGGATAAAACGCATCAACAACAATCTCCCGCGTGTGCTGGTCCTTATGCGTGTACAGTATGGTTGTACGGCTGAAAGCAGAGGTGCAGTTTTCACACGACAGCCAATATTTGACCATATTGCTTTCAGGAGGTGGTTTTAAGGGGCTCTTGTGTTCGCTCAGACAGTCGTTTAGACATGTCCTGTTTGACTGATAGAGCACGTACCGCGGGATAGCTCACTTCTGTGCGCCACATTTTTGGGGCACTTGTACATAAGAGAATTCTCGGTTCTTTTCGCATTCTGCAGGTGGCAACCCTTCACGGTTGACACTCTTGCGGAGACGTTGCAATTTGCTTGGAGCAGAGAATACTACTCGCACACCAGGCCTAGCTCCTATTCTTTTCAAATTGTGAGACACTCGTGGAAAGGACGCGTTCACAAGCAGAAGTACACAGGACTGTGTACTTCTCCTGCTTGTGAACACATACTTTTTGAGAGGAGGAGATTAAGACATTACGTGGTAGCGCACTTTTTATCACCAAATGCTAGTACCAAGTTCGCAGGGATATGGTAGCCGCAGCTGGCAAAGGACTGCCTTTGCCCTGCAGTGGGTGTAATCAGGATGATGATGATGACGAGAAAACTACGTTTAACGACACTCAAACGGGTTTGCAATAACCCCATGCTGACAACGAACTAGCAAGGATGTACAAATAAATGAGGGCATGGTTAGGCTATGGTGGTGAAATAAAACGTACACTCGCCAAAAGATGGTTTATAAAAAAAAACTTAGTTTGACGTTTCGGGACCCGTACGGGTCCCTTGTTCACAATGAATGATGGACGGAATGGGCCGCTTCTTATATGCGCACTTGACAACGCAGTGAGTGGGCGTAGTTATCCGGGAGATTACCCTTCGTCCTGTTAATGACATGATCCGTGGTCTGTATATAAAAAGATTCTAAAAGCAGTCGTGACGATGTGGGTTTCATGGTATCTAATATTGTGGCGTTCTCCCAGTCAATGGTGTGGTTCTTTTCTTGAGCATGCTCTGCCAGCGGGTTCGATGAGGTGCGACATTTGTTGACGTCGTTTTTATGTTCTCTTAATCTTCTTCTGAAATCGCCTGATTCGCCAATGTATGATGCATCGCAGTTTTTGCAGGGGATTTTGTACACCACTCCGGGGAAACGTACGGGTCCCGAAACGTCAAACTAAGTTTTTTTATAAACCATCTTTTGGCGAGTGTACGTTTTATTTCACCACTATGCCGCTCCCTCGCCAGACAGGATTCTGTCGAACCCTAGGCTATGTACCCTGTTTCATGAAGCGGCCTGATGAAGGAAAGAAGGGAAAATGGCCCAAAAAAGAACCTAGCATACAACATAAAAAGAAGCTTGCAGCAAGAACTAAAACACACCTTTGCTTCCATACTGCTCGTGAATACTTCCCAGCGGCAACAAGGTGCAAGCTGTGGCTGTGGACTCCCATGTGGATGTAGATGTTTCCCCTGCAGACATCCATTTAATACCATCACGATTAGAGGCCGCCAAAATTCAGAAATTAGGTCACTACGGCCAAACAATGAAGCTTTTAAAAACTTGAAAAAGCAAGCTAAATATACCTAGCTGGAACAGCACTGGATTCTTTAATCTGGATGCCGTTCTAAAAACAATTAAAAACCAAAATAGATAGCAGCGTCAACAAATTTATGCAAAAACATGGCCTGATGCACAAACGATCAGTGGTCAGCGCCTGCAGCACACAAAATTGAAAGCTTATATCAGACGTCACGCTGACGCAACGCATTTTACGCACAGATACGGAATAGACCTTACGCACGGGCGGAAAAATTACCACGTGCAGATAAACCGTAGGACAGGGAATTTCACGAAATAGCGTTAAACGGCTTTAAATTTGACAGAACACACATACTAGAGCTCTTAAGTAGCATGAGGCAGTACTCTGCAACATTCGTTTCGTCAAAACAAAAACAGCTCTGAGTAGAATCATTCTCGGCGAACTCTGTTCAGTGCTGCTTCTCTTCCTGGATACACGGAAAGAGCTGTCTGTCTGCAGATCTTGGCACTTTGGTACTAGAAGCGGCAAGTCTTGAGGCCGCTCTTCCATAAAATATGCTTTGAATAATGCAAACCAGCATGCATGAAGACATAGTATTGCTTACCATTCGAGGCAGGTGTGTAGTCGTGCCGAGCTGATGAAGTACATACGTCTCCAAGTCACGGCAACGCTAGTTTTTCACTAACGCCGACTTCAGGACGTTTCTACATTACAAAATGCATTCTGGTGCATAAACAGCGCACATTATAACTTCGCCCGTGATTTCTGATATCAAACCTTTAAACCGTGAGCGAGCGCCGGCCTTTCTGGCAATCTACAACAAAGAAACGCATTCGGCAGAGCCTCCAAAGGCTGCTTCTGTTCCGATACGTGAGATACGAGTACTTGAACAGCAGTGAACGAACCTACGCACTACTCCAGTTATATATGCACAAAAAACACTTCAGTTCAACGCGGTACCTCGAAAAACGCGGTCGAAAACACAGTTCACGTCAACTGCTGAAATCCGCACACCACGACCGACGCCACACCGTACACAACAGGCAGGAAAAAATCAACAAAGGCCTGACGGTACCGATGGCCGCCTAGCGGCGGAAATGTAGTTTCACTTTCAGTTTTACTTTCAGTTTTGAATTCAGTTTATTGGGTTTTTTACAGTGCGTACGGAAGCTAGAATGTATTTGCAGCATCGGAACAGCATACGCAACGATTGCCAACCGTTACCAGTTACGGAAAATGCGAAGTGATTAAATTAGATATATTTCTTCGTATTCAAAAGTTACCATGAATTGGCCCCCTTGCCGTTTCTTTCTTTTTACGTTCACTCCAGCGGCTGCATTTCGATGGTGGCGAAATATATATAAAAAAGTGTAGCCTATATCGTCGTCGAAAGTGGAGGGAGCATGAAATGTATGGCAGTCACGGCGTAGCATATTTTGGGACGGCACCCCCACCGTCAAGCGACACCTTCGAAGGGCCGCACAGGGACGGTGCCAGGGCATTCGTGGTGAGGAGGCTCAGAGAGGTATAAGATGAGCGGGAGGGCGCTATGTTATGATGGATAGGCATAATGCTCCAAGGCCTGTGGCATTGCTCTTCATAAACTTAAATTAATCAACAAAACGCAGCGGTGATTGAGAGCAACACATAAGGCCGAATGCCGACTGCAAGGTCTGATCGCGACAGATTTTTCTGCGGTCCAGTAGACCTTCAGCTGCCTTGGCGCTCTCATGGGCCCGCACAGCGTGCTTCCACTCGCGGCGCGCCTGTTACGAGATCAGCGGGAGGATCGAAATGTTCGCTTAAGGTTCTAAAAGTTCTAGCTCATGTTCTCTGTCCTGTGCGCTGCTGTGCGTAGACGATGTTCGCTAGTTTGTCCAGAACGGAAACTGGAAGCACTAAATGCCTAAATTGTCCGTGTGTTGTGCGAATGTCAGTGCACGTTAAAGGACCCACGATTGCCGAAAATGGTATGGAGTCCTCCACTACGGTGTCTCCGATAGCTCAGGTTTAGCTTTCAGACATTAAACGCTGTATACCGCAGCATTTAACTTTTTTGTAATGGGTTTGCACAGGTACCTTCTGCTACTCGCTCAGTTTTGGAGAGCTACGTACGTCGGGGCAAAATAAAATTTTTGTTTTCTTCCCTTTGCTCTTTGAGCTTCTCAAGCTCTTCTGGGACCCTAATTAACTTCAGGTCTCCATCATTACCGTTCTTCCAGTTGACACAGAGGTTACTTCAAGAAATTGCTAATTTTGGTCTTGTTTTTTGCGCGTAGTTTCGTGCGTAAAGTAGAATGATTTCGCGCTGACAGTACTCCGTTTGAAAAATATGCAGGGTGTTTCACGTAACTTGAACCAAGGATTTAAAAAAAGCGGTACACCGCAGCCAGCTGAAACCAACGATGCATTGTTCGCCATCATGTGGCGCTCCTCAGAATATTTTGTATTGCACTTAATTAATTAACTAAGATGAATTATGCAATTTTTCATATATTCACTTTAGTGCCAAGACCATTACGTTAGGTTGTAGAGCAGGTTTATAAACAACGAATACAGTTTATTGTAGCATCGTATCTCCTACGGGGTCCTTTTTTCCGGCATCTAAAGAAAGCCCGCGAAATATGAAAAGATACCACGTGACTACGCTCGTGTGCTACCAAATTGCAACGCTCTCAACGGCGTTTTCGAGCAAACTGAGCATGGAAACTGAGTGTGCCCGCTGACCGTGGCGAAGTGAACGGCCGCCGCTCTTAGCAGCGGCTTGACAGTGCGTCAGCACTTTCCGCAGCGGCGCGGCGGCCGTAATAAAATCAATAACTCTTTTTTTTTTCAGCTGCGAGTGAACCAATATTTTTCTCGCCGCTGCATGTATGTTCTCGGGTGCGAAAGATGTAAACCATGCCTCAAAGTGCAATCCTCAAAAGCGCATACTATCGCCCCCGTCAGAGCGTTTGTGCTGCCTTCATAATTAGTTAAGTTGGGATCGCCATGTGGAATGTTGCCTTAACAATCGCGTCGATGCATCAGTGAAACGTGGATAAAATGCCGAAAACGCATGTTACTGCTTCACACGTGCACGTGTTGTTGTCACAGTAACCACGCCAACACATTTTGTCCCATAAAACGCACGAGCTACAGCTATATTTTATGTTTTTTACAGTTCCCTTCCCCAATTAGTCCGGCATGCATAACTGAGGTGAAGCCAGCTTTACATTTTTTAAAGGAACACCCTTGCCGGCACTGGCGGGTATTTTGACCATATGCACCCGCCCCTAAAATTCTAGGTTGCAGACGGGTGCAGGACGGGTGCACGAGTAACAGAAACTCCTATTTTGTCGGGTGCGAGGGTGTGTTAGTCAGTATGTTCCCTTTAAAGGTGTGAAATTTTTTACAGTGTATTAATAAAATACTTGTTGATTTCATCAGCTAACTCTCTTCCACTGAGAATATGGTCGTTTACTGTTATCTGTTCTACTGAAGTGGATTTTAGGCTTTTTCCCGTTAGGGTGTTGACTTGTTTCCATATTTTCGCAGGATTGCTTCTTGTTTTTGAAAACATGGTTTCATAATACTGTAACTTGGACTTCTTTATATCAGCATGTAATTGGTTTCGAAATTTTTTGAGTTGAGCAAAAAGGTTTCTGTCTTTACTGGCAAGAAATTTGTAAAACATTTTGTATTTAGTTATTATTCTTTTGTATAGTGCATTATCAATCCACGGTTTCCTTATTTTCCTGCTACGTTTCTTTGATTTCTGAAGGGGAAATGCAGAATCATAGCATTTTTTGAATATGTGTAAGAATGTTTCATACGCAATGTTTGCTTCATGCTCTTGGCACACGGGTGACCAATCCACTTGTTGAATTAAAGCTTTAAAATTATTTAGTGATACCTCATTCATATTTCTATACTGAAAATGGTCGTCATTGTATACCTTATAGGATAAGCAATGTGTGGCGAAAAAAAGAGGTAGATGGTCAGTGATGTCACATGCAAGCGTGCCGGAAATGAAATCCGATGCGTTACTGTCAGTGACACACACACCAATGGATGTAGAACAACTGGGTGTGATTCGAGTTGGTACCCGTATACTGTCCACGCATCCATACGATGCAACAAGATTGTTAAAATCAGGCGAATGGATTTCATCAGAAATTGTATTAATGTTAATATCACCCATGATAAAGAATGGTTTTTGATAAGATTTACAGGATTCAAGGACCCCCTCCAGCTTTGCCAAGAAAGGTCGCTTGTAGCCAGTTGGTGGTCTGTACACAACCACAAGTATGAAGTTCTGTGCATCAAGCCCCAAGCATTCAAGATCACCATCTGAAGTAGTTATGTGTTCAATTACTTCACTTGCAAACTGTCGCCTCAGGTAAATGGCAACGCCACCCCCTTTACCGCCTCTGTCCAACCTTATGCATGAATAATTTTGAACTTGAGGCGAGGTATCTGTTTTACATAACCATGTCTCACAAAACATCAGCGCATCAAAATTCACTCGTAGTTCATCAAGGTAGCTAACTAAGTCATCTTGTTTGTTGCGAATGCTTCGTCAATTCATGTAAAAAAGAGAGAAGGATGGTTGAAAAATGCTGAGCTTTTCACTGAGTGCGGAACTTTCAGTACATTTACCCATTTAGATGCGAGGTATGTGCTAAACAATTTGTGTTGACAAAGCGAGAACTGGGGTACAATCACTGAATAAGAGCAATGTCATCTTCTGTAGCAACGTGGATGACATCGGATGATTCATCCTTTCGCGCAAAGATTTTGCCCCCGCTTGTCCAGAGAAACTTCCATTTAGCTTGTTTTGTGTTTGCAACCGTAGCGCCAAGAATTTTTTTGTTCAGCCTCGTCAAATGTTCGTTTATGTAAGCAGGGACACTTGGATCACTTGGATCACTTGGATCGCTGATACCGAGGTCAACTGTAGAAATTTTCTTTTTCTTGGTCTTGGCAAGCAGTGCATTCCTCTTTGCGCGACTTACAAACCGGACAACAATATTCTTACCACTTTCTTTCATGGTCGGGACTCTGTGGCAGATATCGATATCTGCGTCATGAATGGCTTCGCCAACCACTTCACGAATTTTTTTTACAACAGTAGCCGAGTCATGCTCTTCTGGAACACTCTTAATCTCCAAGTTATTGCCCCGATTGTACTGCTCGAGCTCATTAAGGCGTTTTTCAAGCCTTTGGTTTTCGATCTTTAGCTGTTGATTTTGATCCGTGAGTGCTTGTATTTCTTTTCTGAGGGCCTTGACATCACTCCCTATTTCCTTGACCTCATCACAAGTGTCGCTACAGAAGCGAATGCTGTCTTTTAGCTCCCTGATGTCTGCACGCATCTCTCTGCGAAAGTCTGCTAGCAACTTCTCAATTTCAGCCTTCGCTCCCATAATTCACAATCTACAGACATACAAACACTTTACAACTCAATCCCAGAAACGGCAAAAGTTTCACAACACACACTTGGCAGTAGCAGCGAGGGCGAGGTCACAATACAGTTTACGAAGGTAACGCAACGGAAAAAGAACACCAACCTGCAAAAACAGACGTTCGCGGTTACTGAGCGTCCTTAGTCCATTGCTGCCACTGCCGAAGTGATGAGCTTTGCCGAAAAACACCGCCCACTGGTTCGAAGCGCCACGGCAGTTACAAGTTTGTCGTCTCTGGAATCAGGCGGCAGCACTGTCGATGCAGGTGACGGTACGTTGAAAGGCAGCGTCGTCTTTATGGCCAGAAATCGGCGACGTATTTTTGACGACAAATGGATGTAACCACCAAGAGCTATTTATTTTGCTTAATAATAATAATAATGAACTTTATTAAAGCGACATTTGCGCAGCAGCAATACATGATAGGCCTGATAATGCCTCTGAAAACATGCCGTTGCTCGCTGTCCTGCGCGACAGCACAGACGGCAGGCGTGATTAAATGTTTCCTGATAGACCGAACTTTGTGTATGGCAACAGAACATGGGTCAGCCCGCATGAATTCTTCCAGCGGAACAATCAGCCGCAGCACGGATTGGACAGGTATTTTTTTTTTTGCTCAGCCGTACATATTTGGGAACAGCGAGCAGCGAGTCTTGCACCAACTAACCTGTTCTGAGCTCTTGCACTTCGAGCCGGAACGGTGACTCAGTGCTTATGGTGCGCGGCTGGTGACCCAAAACACGCGGGCGCGATCAGGCACGCAGCGGTCGCGTTTCAATGGAGCAGAAATACTAGAGGCCAGTGTAGATAGCGAAATCTGTGCATAGAACCCCAGGTTGTCGAAATTATTCGCAGCCATCCACTTCGGGGTACATCAGAGCCCGAGTCGATGTTGGACGCTAAACCCCCTAAAACCAAAATTTTACCTCAATGCCCACGGTGCAGTAACGCCACGTTAATAGCAGCAGCAGTGACGCAGTGCTAAGGGCGTTAGGCTGTTCAGCAGAAAGAGCGAGATCTCGGCGAGGCGGCTGTGTTTCGATTAACGGGAAATGCAGGTCCGTGGTGGCTCAGTGCTTAAGGCGTTCGTGTACTGAGCGGGAGCCGTGTGCGAATCCGATCGCCTCCGAAGTGTTTCGATGGAGGCGACACGCAAGAGGCGCCCCTGTGCTGTGCGAATGTAAGTGCTCGTTAGTGATCCCCAGGTGGCCGAAATCATTCATCGATACCTCCAATGCGCCACCACTTTCTTCCTTCCTTTCGCTACCTCCTTTATCCATTCGGCGTGGACAATTTCGCGCCCATGACGACGCCGATCCGATGAGCAGGCGAGCTGCTCGACGCGGTAAATGACCGGCGAAGTTTGTGCGATTAAGTGGAAGGGACTGTTTAGCCAGACAAAAGTTTGATGCAGAGGACGGGAAGGGGGAAAGGGACCAGAGCTAGACGAGTGAATCTGCAGGGTAGGAGGGCGCTGAGTTGCTGGCGTTGCTGTGTTCCTGTTGTGAATTCACCGGAAAGCTAGCGGCACTCTTCGGCGTACTGAGCAGCCTGGGAAAGCAGCGTTTACTCTGAAGCGTCAGGGCGATACAGGAAGATAGTGTCAATTGTGCACATAGGTTCCCGACAGTAGGGAAGGCAAAAGGGCTACAACCCAGTGGTAGCTTGCAGCGCAGTATTATACGCGTATATTTCGAAGGGAAGGATTTTCTCCGAATTAAAGTGGTAGCGGTTCACATACTTAGCGAGCATGTCTCTGTGAGTACGATTGAAACCCTCAACTAAGCCGTTGGTTTGGGGATGGTAAGCAGAGTAGTGCGCTGAATAATTTGACATTCCTTCATTACTGCCTCGACGACTTCCAAAAGAAATACTCGGCCACGGTCACTAAGTTCTTACAGTGCGCCATGTCGAAGGATGAGGCGATGAAAGATGAAAGGGGCAACATCAATCGCGGAGGCGGACAACAACTGCGCGGCTTCCCCGTGACGGGTGAGTGGTTCGATGGCGACGATGACATTACGATGGCCGTCAGGAGTCGGTGGAAGGGTACCGCAAAGATCGATCCCAACGCGGCCGAATGGGTCTTCAGTGCAGGTGAGTGGCAGCATGGGTGAGGTGTGAAGGCGAGGCGGTGGCTTTCGGTATTGGCAAACTGCACAAGCGGACATCATCATCATCAGCCTGACTACACCCACTGCAGGGCAAAGACCTCTCCCATGTCTCTCCAATTAACCCTGTCCTTTGTCAGTTGCCGCCACTGTATCCCCGCAAACTTCTTAATCTCATCCGCCCACCTAACTTTCTGCCGTCCCCTGCTACGTTTGCTCCCTTGGAATCCACTTCGTTACCATTAAGGACCAGCGGTTATCTTGCCTTCGTATTACATATACAAGCGGACATATTGCCGCACAAATCAGTACATGCTTCGTCAATAGTACAGCAGAGGCAAGTGTGCATACGATTGAAACACTCCGGCTTAAGCGCACTCGAGTTCAACGTGGAAACTTGCGCAGATGTCAGAGCTCAGGTGGCGGGGAATAACCAGGAGCCACTTGCGCCCCTTGGAGAGATAGGTACGGCGGTAGAGCAAATAATGCCGAACGGCGAAGTGGCGAGCTTGGCGTTCGAGAGCTGGAGAAGCGGAATGGCGGGAAGGAGACAGCAGAGTGTTGAGGGCGGCAATCCAATGTCTCTTTCTCTGTTCAGACGGCATGTCTGAGATTTCAAGGGACGACAAATTGTTAATGGTGGAGACGAGTCACTCGGAATAGGTGTATGGGAAAGGGCGTCAGCATCAGAATGTTTGCCGCCGGAGCGGTAAGCGACATGAATGTCGTACTCCTGCAGGCGGAGGGCCTAACTAGCAAGAAGGTCAGATGGATCCTTCAGAGAAGAGAGCCAAAAGAGGGCATGATTATCCGTCACGGAGCAAAACGCACGGATATACAAGTAAGGCCGGAATTTTCCAATCGCTCAGATGAAGGCAAAGCATCCTTTTCCGGTCACCAAATACACCGATTCAGCTTTTGTTAAGGTACGACTTGCGTAAGCCACCACGCATTCACCAGAAGCCGGCATCGGCTGCGCGATCGCTGCGCCAAGACCCACTCTACTGGCGTCAGTGTGCATTTTAGCCGGTGCAGTGGGGTGAAAATGTCGTAGAATCGAGGGTGACACGAGAAAGTGGCGTAAGGTGGTAAAGGCGTCATTGCAAGCTGGTGTCCAAGTGGACAGATTGTCGCTGGAAGAGAGCACGCGGGTTAACGTGATGAGAATAGAAGAAAGTTTTCAAATCAAGAACTGAAAACTCGAACATAAACATATAAACCTTCACACTTCTTCAAGATTTGATGGATTGGGAAAATCAGCAACCGTACGAAGTTTTGCGGAATCGAGAAGAACGCCAGCCTTGGAGACCACATGGCCCAAAATATAGAGGTTCTTAGTGGCGAAGCAACACTTATGCAGATTTATTTGAAGGACAGGAGCACTCGGACAAGTAAGGACGTGCTATAGACGGAGGTGGGTAGGAAAGTCCGGAGAGAACAAGACAATATCATCAAAGAAACAAAGGTAGGAATGCCACTTGAGTCCGCTCAAGACAGTGTCCATCATTCGCTCGAATGTCAAAGTGTGTTTATTAAGCCAAAAGAGATCAAGTTAAATTCTTCTTTATTTATTTATTTATTTATTTGTTTATTATACCCTCGGGGCCATTACGGCATTACAGAGGGGAGTGGTTACAAAAAATGAAATTTAACAAACAGGAGTTAATTAAACAGGCAAAGTACAAACATGACTACTATACATACATTGTTAGCTAAGGCGTTCAGGGAAAGAAAAAAAACAATAACACAGTATAAAATACATCATAGTTAAACAATGTTAGCTATGACATTCTTGAATGAACGATGATCGGTGATGGTGGCCGTCGAAGAAGGAAGGTGATTCCACTCATTCGATGTGCGTGGTAGGAATGACTGAAAAAAAGTTTTAGTTCTGCAGAAAGGGATGCCAACCTTATGAATGTGATCTAGTCTTTATGATGCGTACTGAGGGGGTGAGATAAGTTCGGTATGAAACTGCGGGTGATAGAATAACTTGTGAAAAAGGGAAAGGCGAGAAATTTTGAGACGTGAGGATAAGGATGGTAGGTTAAGGCTAGATTTCATGGCACTGATGCCTGCTGCTCTGGTATAGTTAGAAAGAATGAAGCGAGTAGTTATTCTGAACCATTCCCAAGCTTGTGTCAGGTTTGTTAGGCCGGGATCCCAAATTGACGCGGCGTATTCGAGTTTGGGCCGTATTAGAGTTTTGTAAAGGAGTAATTTTAAAGAGGATGGTCCTTTAGAAAAATTGCGTCCTAAGTCGCCAAGCATTCGATTAGCATTGGATATTATATGCGCGATGTGAACGGCACATGTCAGATCAGAGGTGATATGAAGGCCAAGATACTTGTAAGTAGTTACCGGATATAAAGGTGCGTTCTTAAGAGAATACACAGGAAGTTCATTACCATTTCTTGACGCACGCATAAATTTACACTTGTTAACATTTAATTCCATAAGCCATCTGGGGTGAAAAAGGACGTTTTCGAGCGGACAGGGTCCGCTGGGCGAGACCACAGAGCCGTTCTTCGGAGCAAAGCTCTCGAACGGCAGGCAGGCCGAATGCACCCTAAAGGCAGTTGTAAATCGCGACCAAGTCGGAAGGATCGCTTCACAGCTCCTACACCACTGAAGGGCAACAGCCCACTGGTAGAAGAAGACCATGGACAGTTTAGTGGTGCTGTCCCAGTTATTATGGCGGCTCACGCGGTCAAACGTGGAGAGCCAGTCGTCGACGTCTTCATCGGCGTGGCCGCGGAAGAGAGGGGGGTCGTGTTAGCACGTGGTACTCGGTGATGGTAGCGCCTAGGGTTGGCGAGGTCTGGCTTGACCGCGGAAAAGAGGGGGGTCGTGTTAGCACGTGGTACTGGATGATGGTAGCGCCCAGGGTTGGGGAGGTCTGGCTTGACCGCGGAAAAGAGGGGGGTCGTGTTAGCACGTGGTACGATGGTAGCGCGTAGGGTTGGAGAGGTCTGGCAGATATTGAGAATGTGCACACTAAATTTAGATTGGTGTATTGAGCTCGTGTGGGCGCCGGCTCACTCTGGCAATCGCGGAAATGAGGCCGCCGATAACATAGCGCGATGACTTATTTACCGTGAGAATGGCAACCCCAGCCGAGATTTCTCTAGGGAGCGGGCACACGCGTTCTCAGAACTGACTCAATAAGCACGCCTCACCCGTCGACTCTACCCCGCTCCTCACCCCCGCCTATCCGACTCCCAACAAATGCTCAGGAGGAGAAACCACACCCGAGCTCTTCCTACGCCTCAGCTTCTATCCCACTTCCACCCTATCTCCCTAGAGTGCGCTCTCTGCGGATAATCGCAAGCCAACCTGGACCACATCCTCCTAGGCTTCCCTGCTGATCCTCCCACGCAAGGACAGCCCGCCATTGTTAAACATGGTATCATACTGTCTAACTTGAACACCACTAACTGCGGGGTGAAGGTCGTCGCCTATGTCAGCGACTTCCTCTCTGCGCGTCAGGTGTTCCTCCGGATCGAGGACAAGGAATGCGGCCCGTACTCTATGGGTACAAGAGGTACACCACAGGGGGCGGTGTTATCGCCGTTCTTTTTCAACATCTCCATGATTCACCTGCCCGGCCGAGCGGTTCAGGTGGAGGGCATAAAACACGCACTCTGCGCTGACGATATTGTCACGTAGTGGTGACTGCAGTACGGCGAACAGGAAAACAGCGAGAACGTCTTCGAAACGAAACGCTTTATTCGGGCTGACTTGCGCCCGCAAAGAACTGAATCACTCGGCGGCGGCGGCGTAACAACAAGCGTGCTCGGCGGTCGTCGTACAGAATACCCGCCGCTGTCGGCCGTGCTATTTTTAAAGCTGATAGCGAACCATCCAGATAAAGCGTGGAAGGTTCTAGAACTTTCTGGCACAAAGTAGAATCGGATCCGCCTCGATGCGATCAATCGAGATAATTCTAGGCGCGTCTTGCGTCACAAACGAAGCGATGAAGCGGCGTGCCGGCAGCCATGAAGCATGAACAAATAAACACAACAAACAAACGCTACAAAGATTCGCGGCATTACTCCCCTCTCAAAGAACCATCGACTCGATGCTTTAAACAGAATGCGGCTATCAACAATCAAAAACGGATTGTGCAAATATAAGCACCGAATGTGGAAACAAGGCGTCCTTTAGCGTGCATGATAGGGCTTTAGGCGTACAACATGGACTACTTTGGGTCGCACGCGGCGTCGCTTGGATGCAGTCATTTGGTCAGGGACGACTTCGCTGTCCAATTCACGAATCCAACGAAGAACCTTGTACGGGCCGAAATTGCGTCGCAAAAGCTTTTCGATCAATCCTAGGCGGCGAATGGGCGTCCAAACCCAGACTCGGCCTCCTGGCTTGTATACCGCGTTGTGTCGTCGTAGGTTGTAGCGTGTGGCGTCGGTCCGCTGCTGGTCTTTGATCCTTAATCGGCAAGTCTTCGGGCTTCTGCGCGTTGTAGGTAGGCGGCGACGGCGACGTTATATTTCACGTTAACGTTCGGTAGCATGGCGTCCAGCATGGTCGTGGCCTCTCTGCCATGGACGAGCCTAAAAGGCGTCATCTGGGTGGTCTCCTGCACTGCAGTGTTGTAGGCGAAGACTACCTAAGGCAAGATGACGTCCCAAGTCTTGTGTTCGGCATCGACATACATGGCGAGCTTATCGGCGATGGTTTTGTTGAGGCGCTCGGTCAGTCCGTTGGTCTGCGGGTGGTATGCAGTTGTTCTCGGTGGCTGGTTTGGCTGTAATGGAGGATGGCTTGCGTCAGTTCCGCCGTGAATGCTGTTCCTCTGTCAGTGATGAGCACATGAGGGGCGCCGTGTAGCAGAAGAATGTTCCGCTCGGTGGGGTTTTTGCCTCGGCGTAGCGGGTGAGGTAGTCGGTCGCTATAATGATCCAAATATTTCCAGATGTTGATTTCGGGAACGGGCCAAGCAAGTCCATGCCGATCTGCTGAAAGGGCCTTGAGGGGAGTTCAATGGGGTTCAGAATTCCTGGTGGTCTGGTTAGAGGGGTCTTTCGTCGCTGACAATCTCGGCAGGTTTTCACATGATGTGCGACATAGGCAGACAGTCGAGGCCAGTAATACTTGTCTTGAATGCGGCGGAGGGTGCGAGAAAACCCGAGATGTCCAGCTGTCGGCTCGTCGTGTCAGGCCTGAAGAACTTCTCCGCGCAGACTTACAGGTACAAGGAGGTAGGCTGTCTTGTTCGCTGCAAAGTTCTTCACGGGGACATCATTCCGTAAACAGAACGGAGACAATCCTCGGTTGAACGAGGCGGGGGGTGAAGAAACCTTGCCTTCCAAGTATTCGATGAGGCATTTTATGTCGGGGTCCGCGCGTTGCTGTTGTACAAAAGAGCTGCAGCTCATGGGTCCCAGGAAGGCGTCCTCATCGTCGTCCTGCGGCGCTGCATCTACAGGGGCTCGTGACAGTCAGTCGGCGTCAGAGTGCTTGCGTCCGGACTTGTAAACGACGGTTACATCAAACTCAAGGAGCCGTAGGCTCCATCGAGCGGTGCGGCCAGAGGGGTCCTTCAAACTGGCGAGCCAGCACAGTCCGTGGTGATCGCTCACCACCTTCAACGGTCGTCCGTACAGGTAGGGGCGGAATTTCGACGTAGCCCAGATGATGACAAGGCACTCCTTCTCAGTTGTCGAATAATTTGCTTCGGATTTGGACAGGGAACGGCTAGCGTACGCGATGACCTTCTTCACTCCGTCAATTTTCTGAACGAGGATAGCACCTAGGCCCACACTACTTGCGTCGGTATGAATTTCAGTCTCGGCGTTTTCATCAAAGTGCGCAAGGATCGGTGGGGTCTGTAAACGGCGCTGAAGTTCCTTGAAGGCTTCTATTTGCGGCGCTTCCCATTTAAATGGCACATCTGCCTTTGTCAGGTGGGTCAGTGGCTCGGCGATGCGCGAAAAGTTTTTACGAAACGTCGGTAATACGCGGACAGTCCGAGGAATCTGCGCACAGCTTTCTTATCGGCCGGTGGCGGAAACATTGCGATAGCAGCTATTTTCTGCGGGTCTGGCCGTACTCCCTTCTTGCTAACAATGTGGCCTAGAAACAGCAGCTCTTCATAGGCAAAGTGGCACTTCTCTGCATTTAAGGTTAGCCCGGACGAGTTTTTTGCGTCTAGTACTGTTCGAAGCCTTTTCAGGTGTTCCTCAAAGCTGGAGGCGAAGACAACGACTTCATCTAAATATACCAGACAAATCTGCCACTTCAGGCCTGCCAGCACTGTATCCTTTACTCGTTGAGATGTCGCTGGTGCGGAACAGAGACCAAACGGCATCAGCTTGAACTCGAAGAGGCCATCTGGAGTGAGGAATGCGGTCTTCTCGCGATCTCTTTCATGGACCTCAATTTGCCAGTCGCCGCTCTTGAGGTCCATCGATGAGAAATATCTGGCGTTGCAGAGCCGGTCCAGTGTGTCGTCGATGCGAGCGAGGGGGTAGATGTCCTTCTTTGTTATGTTGTTCAAGCACGGTAATCAACGCAGAATCAAAGTGCACCGTCTTTCTTTCTCACTAGAACAACAGGTGCCGCCCAGGGGCTCTTTTAAGGCTGGATAACTTGGTCCCGGATGGCTTGTCGTTCTCGCGGCGGCACTCGGTAGGGGCTCTGGCGGAGAGGTCGGGCGTGCTGGTCGGTTATAATGCGATGTTTGGCAATTGGCGTTTGTCGGACTTTTGGCGACGACGAGAAGCACTGGCTGTAGTTCCCAAGAAGATTGCGGATCTGGTCTTCTCTGGCCCGGGGCAGGGCCGGTTTTATGTCGAAAGTGGGCGAGCCCCGTGAGCCACCGACTTTTCGTGGAGAACCACACGAAGATGGGGAAGACTGACTGGACATGTACGATCATGTAGCAGCGCTGAACGCCTGGGACGACAGCGCTAAGTTTCGAAGCGTTTATTTTGCATTGGACTGCTCCGCCAGAACATGGTTTGAAAACCGCGAATCATCCCTCACGACCTGGGCGACCTTCAAGAAGCAACTACTGGCTACGTTCACTAGCGTGGTACGCAAGGAAAGAGCGGAGATCCTGCTGCAGTCGCGATTTCAACACCCAAACGAGACCGTTACTGCGTATGTGGAAGATATGAAACGCCTTTTCAAGCGCGCCAACCCTGACATGAGCAAATAACACAATAAACAAACGCTACAAACATTCGGGGCAATATTACAATCTGGACCACCGAGGGGTGCTTTGGGGAGATGGAGGACAGCCTTCAGCAGGCCGCCTCCATAGTCGATGCATATGCTGCTGACTGTGGT
Source organism: Amblyomma mixtum (assembly GCF_055824585.1). Taxonomy (NCBI): domain Eukaryota; kingdom Metazoa; phylum Arthropoda; class Arachnida; order Ixodida; family Ixodidae; genus Amblyomma; species Amblyomma mixtum. The sequence goes on from NC_143013.1 coordinate 159,672,783, forward strand.
CTCCAATGTGTTCCCGCCAAATCAGAGCTTCTACACGCCAGGACAAACCACAAGCACAACAGTCTCTTCATATATATTTGCCGGGCGGTCCCATCAGAGAAGTGGCAGAGCTCCGGATTCTGGGTCTGTTCATCAATAACAATCTTAGGCCGGACTCTACAATTGAAAAACTCAAGCGCATAGGTGAACAGGTACGGCGCATGCTACACCGCGTTTCCCACAAGCGGGATGGTCTGCGGGGCAGGGACGCGCTTCGGCTCACTCAGGCCTTCGTGACCAGCCAGATCACCTATGACGTGCCGTACCTACACACCACCAAACAACAAGACGAGCGCATTGACGTCATCATCAAGAAGAGAACAAAGCGAGCACTGCACCTCCCGGTTGCTACCTCCAACGCCAAACTGAAGCGTTGGGAGTGGCAAAATCCTATCAGGAGTTGCGGGAGGGCCACCTCGTGAACAAATATACGCGGCTATCGTAGTCGGTTCCTGGGCGCCGCCTGCTAAACCGCTTACTCATCCAACACACATGCATGCCAGCGAATACGGAGAACATCCCAGTGCTGAGGCGCCACATGCTCCGTGTCGCTCCGCTCCCGCGTAACATGGACATGGCTTCACATGAAGGTAGACGACAAGCGTCGATTCGCACGCTCGAGAGGCAATATGGATCTACATAGGGCGTCTACTACGTGGACATTACAGGGCCGTCGCCCGCGGGATTCTACACGGCGGCCGTAGTCCACCGGAGAATGAATGTCGATGCGCTCTCTTTTCTGGCCCCAAATTCAACACGAGCGGAGGAAGTTGCAATAGCTCTCGCTGCCGCCGATCCAAAATCGAGAACGGTTTTCACACACTCTCGCCGGGCCTGTGAACATTATATTGCCGGCAAATATCACCTCTTGCCTCCCAAATCCTAAGACGCGCTCCCGCCGATCCAACTCGCACAAACGTGATCTGGGCGCCACCATGGTCTACGAGGCGATGAGGCCGCTGATGCGGCCGCCCGAGTGCTCACACACCGGGCTCCTCACCCTAGCTCTCCTGGCACAGAAGCTCATAAACCGCTTCTTCGGTTCCGTGAAATCCTAATTCATTAGTGCGAGAGCCACCGCCTCTACCCGCCACCTGCCAAGGGGCTGAGTAAGTTGAAGGAGCGAACTCTGGGGCGCCTGGAGACAAGAAGTCTTCTCTGTCCTGCCATAGCAAAAAACTTTGATCCGAACACAGATGGGCGATGCCCGCACTGTGGAGAGATGTGCGATATCTTTCACATGGTGTGGGCATCTACTAAGAATCATCGCCTTGTCCCTTCCCCCACCCCAACCCGAGAGGCATGGGAGACTGCCCTCCTCAACTGCTCCACGCTGGAGTCCCGAAGGGCTCTAGTAAATCGGGCGCGAGACGGGATATCGTCGTGCGGTGTGCCGGACTAAGTATACCGACCATGCACGGGGTTTTTTGACCGTCGAACTCTCTTTGAGTATTAAAATTTTTCGCCACCACCACCACCCGCCATAGGAACATGAAACGAATGCAAGGCCCTCTTTGCTTTGCAGGACCCGGGCACGCAACTTCGCTGTGTGAAGCGGGTTGCTAGTGCCATGGTCCTACGTGGCCTGAACACATGCGCGTAATGTGAGGGCTGTGCGGTTGCCCTGAGACCTTGCAAGGTCCAAACTCGCTTGCATAATAAATTTTTGCATCCGTCCATCAATCCATTCACTACCGCAGCTCCTTTTCTCTTTCTTCTTTCGCTCCAAGCTTTCTCCATTCCCTTACTGCGCGTGTCTGCTGTATGTGAGACATATACTGCGCACTTTCCTTTCCCCTAAAATTCGGCGGAGAGATTTAAGTGGTAGTAAGGGCTTTTAGTGACATAATAAATGGAAGGAAAATATTTTTCCTCTCCCCGGCATCTCCTATCTTTGCTGGAAGCACCTGAGCTGCGGCAGCGGAACAAAAGGATAGCAGGCAGTGTAGAAGTGAAATGAAAGGAGTGAAAGGATAGTAGAAAGGACACGGGAAGAGGTACACTGTAATATGTCTATTTACATATTAACATATATACAGGTCGCGAGAGCGTTATTTTATTAATGCCCATATATTCCGAATTGGCCATTCTCTGAACCTTATGCTGCTGACCCTATGTAGCAGTGAAATATAGGCGCGGAGCTGAAAATCAGGTAGAAGTGCTGCCAGGCGCATTGCTGAAACGCGCGTTCTCAAGTTGCACTCGTAGTTCTAGGCAACATCATCCTCGACAAACCCTATGCCCCGAACGCTTGCGTAGCTGCCGCGCCGAACGAACGGCCAGCAAGCCGCAAGCTTCTTGGTGAACGCGCCTTGGATGCGCGCTGCGTTGTTCGCCGCTCACCGCGTGATTCCTGCATCCCCGCGCGGCTTGACTACGCTAGAACGAGACCATTGGGAGTCGCTGCCGTCGAGCTCTATCTGTTGGGGCAGTGGCGTACATTACGAGAAGGAAGAGGAGGGGTCGGCTTCAAGGCGAAAGCCGTTAATGCCTCATCATTGTCGACAGAAGGCTGACAGCACAAGCTTGTCAGTAGAGGCATCACGCTTTTGGAGCGGTGTCGAACGAGTTACATGAGACAGTTACTGCGGAATTTCCTTTCCGCAAATAAAATTTTCATTGTTTTTATTATGCCCCCTCTTTCTCTTTGTTCTTTAACTACCACTTCCTTCCTATACAAACGAATGATGAGTGTCCAACGAGATTTGTGAGACAGTTACTGCGTAATTTCCTTTCCTCAAATGCTATTTTCATTTTCTTCATTACGGCCCCTCTTTCTCTTTCTTTCTTCACTCCCACTTCCTCCCTTCCTGAACGGTGCGGTGCAGGTGTCCGCTGAAGTGACAGAGACGTACTGCGCCATTTCCTTTCCTCAAAAATGGTGCGTTCAAAGGGCAAGGCATCGGACAGAACGGGTGGGGACTCCCTGGCAGCGCTGCAACACGCGGTCGCGTTCTACTCCTAAAGGCGAAGTTCAAGTGGCAATAATTAGCGGCTGATTTGCATCTAGTCATTATGAAGTAGGCCTAATTAGGCATTAATTAGTAATTTTTATTCCTTCATACTAAGTCAATAATTGTGTGACGTTATCCAGTGGTGACGTCACCAGTGCCACAGATGCAGTCAAAGTGGTACGGAAAACGCTTTTGCGTCTAAGTAATTTAGACAGTGAAAGTGTCCCCTGAACTACCGCCTGATGGCCGTACGTGCGCTCGAAGCGAAGAGGAAGAGCAGCGGGAACGTGCTTTGCTAGTCACTTAACTGCGACTTCTGTAATTTCTATGCGGAGCGCCAGCCTTCATGTGTCGGTGCCACCGTGTTTTTCCCGATATCAGTATATCGTCGAGGTAAGCCTGGGCACCTGATATGCCTTGCAAAACATTGTCGATTTTCCTTTGAAAAGTTGCAGGCGCGGAAGCTGTACCGAAAGGCAAGCGGTTGTAGCAGGACAACCCCCGCTGCGTATTGATAACGCACAATTCCTTGGACTGGTCATCGAGAGGGACCTAATTATAGGCGTCACGCAGGTCGAGCGTGCTGAATTGCTCGCCACCATTCAAGGACGCAAAAATGTCATCAATGACAGGTAGCGGGCATTCCTCCAGCTCACATGCAGGGTTTAGGGTTACTTTGAAATCTGCGCAGATTCGATTCGAACGGTGCCATCCTTTTTTTAGTACTGGCACAACTGCTATAGCCCACTCTGCGTTTGTTACAGGGGACAACACTCCGATGGTTACCAGCCCTTCAATCTCTTTGGATACCTTGTTGCGCCCAACAAATGGAAGAGAATTTTACAGAATTTTGGTGGGGCTACTTCTTTCGGTTGAAGATGCACTGGTGGTCCGTCAATCAGGCCCAATTCTGTGCTGACGACGTCTTGGAAGTCCGAGATCACCACGCCCAAAGTTGATGCACAGTTCTTTCCGAGGGGCGCCCCGAGCTTCGCCACCAGCTTTGCCCCGATGTTGAGGACTGAGGACCCTGCGTTGCTGAGTTTTGATATCAAGGCGCGTCCGCAGAGGCTTTCTCCTGGGCAATCGATAATAATTAATGAGCCCTCGACGACAGTCCCGTTATACGAGACAGCCATATCCAACTGCCCCAGAAGTGGCAAGGTCGCTAGGTAAGAGGAAAGTTCTATGTTGCACAGTGGTAATGGTGGGCACTGTTTCTTCTGCTGCTCAAAACGTTGCCTAGGCACAACACATACAGCTGAACCAGTATCGACAATAATCGGTATATTGCTGTCACACCACGTGAACGTTCGACGAATCGAAGGTTCCAACTGAGACTTCCGACACGCAACCAAAGTCCAGATGTGCATGCTGTCGGCCGCGTCATCCAATGCTTCCTCGATTACATTTAAAGCTTGGCTTGACCTGCCTTGAGAATGGGTTTTCTGGCGTTCCTTGCTGTCGTCGCTAAGGCACTTTTTCGCCAGGTGCCCGAACCTGCCGCGGCGGCAGCATCGAGCTTTAATCCAGCTGCACGCCTTTCCATTGTGTTTTGTGCTTCCCCACCGTCCACACTCTAATACCGGTTCCTCGCTGGTCCGTCTCCGCGCGTTTATTTTCATTACGGCCGTCAAGCCTGAAGAAATCGCGTTAGCGTCCTTTTCTGCTGCCTCGGAGCTAAGCGCTATCGCTTCGGCTTCCTTCACGGTGAGGTCTGTTTTCGCCAGCAACTGCTTTTGCAGACACTAGACCTGACGGCGCATACTATATTGTCGTGAAGCATTCTGTCGAGCATGCTTCCGAAGTGGCAGCCATCCGCTATTTGGTGAACTTCAACAATAAACGTATGAGCAGACTCACCTTCCAGCTGACGCCGGTTGAAAAAGCGGGAGCGCTCCGTTACTTCGTGGCGTTTTGGGTGAAAATACACACTTAGGACTTGAATTAGTTCTTCGTACTTCAGCGCATTAGGCTTCTTCGGTGGAACTGTCCCTGAAAGTACTTGTACTGTGCTTGTGCTCAGTGCAGAAACGAGCAACGCCCTCTTCTTCATTGAATCTTCTATTCCATTTGCTTCGAAGTAGGCTTCAACTTTCGTCAGATAGGCTCTCCAGTTGTCACAGCGTTCGTCATACTCGGGGAAGCTGGTGATGTGCCATGGCCGAGATGGTTGTGTCCAGCGACTCAGCCTTTACCGACGTTTCAGGTTGGCACTTGTCGTGGGTTCGCTTTGCGCTCGTCGCCACTGTTACAAGGCTCGTACGCGCATTGCGCGTGCCGTACTTCGATGGAACACAAACGGACGCTGGGGATAGAAAGCGCGTTTATTCATCCCGGTCAGCCAGCTTATATAGGTGACCTGGTGAGGGTAAGGACAGGAGTAAGGGACGAGAGAAAGCGTGAGGAGCGTGCGCTTAGCGTTCGGGAGACATGGCGTTCGCCGTAGTGAAGACATGGCCTCGCCCTAGTGAAGGCAGAGCGTTCGCCTTAGTGAAGGCAGAGCGTTCGCCCTAGTGAAGACAGAGCGTTCACAACATAATTTTTGATATACACCACTATTCTGATTCCGTGGCACGCGCTGGGGCTGCGGCCACTCCTCAGATAGATGACAGGTCGCAAACACAAGGAAAAGCAACATTTATCCAGGCATTTACAACCTGTAAAAACGCGGTGCTGCTACAGTCGTGCAGCGCGGTAGAAGGAACGAAAGAGAGACGAGTTACGTAGGATGAAACCCCGGAGGGAGGTGTAAAGAGGGAGAAAGCACGCGGGCGAGAGGGAAGGCGCACGGGAGGAAGGAAGAGAAAGAGCGGGGAGAAGAGAAGTCCAGTGTTCGCAGATGAAGCTGGCACCGGCGGGATATTCAAACTGGACTCGGGACAGCACACTCCACTCCCCAAAAACATGCACCCCTTACACCATGAGGGTAGAAGACAAGCACGAGCCAAAGCCTTACATAACAAATACAGACAGTGCGCTGCAACACTTTATGTAGATGCAGCAGAATACAAAAATACCAATGCCTTTGCAATTGTGGTTGTGAACGAGAATGGCGACCACATCGTCTCGGCGACAATCAAAACGAAATCCTCTGAAACGGCAGAAGAGGCGGCTATAGCCCTCGCCCTAGCACATACCCAAGGGAGCATCATCCTCAGCGATTCCAAAATGGGTGTCAATAATTTCGCTAAAGGGCGAATTACAAACACCTGGGTTCGAACCCCGGACCAGGACGAATTTTTCTTTAACTACGAAGTTTCTGAGAAAGCTGTATAGCTTTCCTTTGTAGCCGTATGGCTGCGCTCGGGTGGATGCCATTGAGTAATTACTCCCTTATTACAAATCTACTCCACCTTGGGGGATTCCCCTAAACATTTGACCAACACTGTTCCCACTTCGAGTTATTGATCAATTCGATCTCGCCCTACCATAAGCTTGCCGTCCTGGTTAGCTCAATTGGTAGAGCGACTGCTCCGGTGTAGCGGTGGTCCTGGGTTCGAACCCCGGACCAGGACGAATTTTTCTTTAACTACGAAGTTTCTGAGAAAGCTGTATAGCTTTCCTTTGTAGCCGTATGGCTGCGCTCGGGTGGATGCCATTGAGTAATTACTCCCTTATTAGAATCCTTAACGCAACCAAATTCTCACCAAATTATTCCGAATTGATATGGGTCCCAGCCCATTCGGGGAATCCGGGAAACGAGGCAGCCCACAATAAAGTCCGAGGTTTCGTCGACCGGGCAGTGGATGAGTCTGGCTCCCTGAATTTCACGAAGGACTCCATGATCACATATCATGATCTCACCAATCATTTTAAATTAGAGAGGAGAATTTTCCCCCCTCCAGACAAAAGACTTACTAAAGAACAAGAGGTTACGTGTCGTCGTCTACAGACGAGATCGATACGCACCCCATCACTCCTCGCGCACATTTATCCAGATCTTTACAACCCAAACTGCAAACACTGTGGCCAACGTGCTACCTACGATCACATCCTGTGGGACTGCAAAATAGAGCCACCTCCGGGTGATCTAGTTACAGCTCCATATCTCGAGCGGTGGGAGACCGTGCTGGCTAGCTCTGACCCCATAACGCAAGTTTTGGCGGTGGAGTGGGCTGACAAAGTCGTCGAGGGCTATGTACTCTCGACCACTTAACGCGACCTCTTGCCAAGCTCTTCCCGGCGAATAAAATGTTTTACAATCAATCCCCGTCTGGTTATACATATAACCAGACGGGGAATAAGCAGAACTGCCTCATGAATAAGCAGGACTGTCTCAGTCACAGTACGGAGAACCGTCTTTATCACTCCCCGTGTCGCCGTCTTGATCTCGACCTTTCGCACCCTGCCGTCCGCACTTGCGATGGCGTTCACAATGAGTCCCATAGGCCACTCGTTGCGATAAACCTGGCTGTCGCTCAGGAGCACTGGTCACCTGCCTTGAGATTTCTAGTTGTCCTCTGCACTTCCGATGGCTCTGCAGGGTGGTAAGGAACTCGGGTCGCCAACGGCACCAAAAGGCATCGGCCAGCCACTGAACCTGCCGCCACTGTCGCCGATACATATTCTTTTCACCGAAGGCTGGTCGCACTGTGTTGCCGCCGACTTTCTGGGTCAGGAGCGTTGAAGGAGTCAGCACTTCCCGGCACTCGAGGTCCGTTGAGACAGGAACGAGGGGTCGGGAATTTATGATCCCCGAGACTTCCGCCAAGAAGGTTACCAAGACTTCATGAGTAAGGCGACGAGAGGTACTCTCAAGAAGCATGGAGTCCAAAATTCGCCGTGTGACTCCTATCATTCTTTCCCACACTCATCCCATGTGAGAAGCATGAGGGGGTTTGAATACCCAAGTGCATCCTTGGTCTGACAGGAATGATCCTAGCTTCTCATGGTCTGGGCCACTGGTGTCCAGTTTTAGTTGTGAGCACACTCCAACAAAATTCGTCCCGCAATCGGACCTCAGTTGCTTTGCCGCGGCCACTTATGGCGAAGAATCTTCGGAGAGCATTAATAAAACTTGAGGTGGCTATGCTCTCGATCACTTCGATGTGAACAGCGTGGATACTCATGCAAGTGAAGAGCACGGCGCACCTTTTGCTTTGGGCCTCACCGCCTCTGGTCCGACGGGAAGCGACTTGCCACGGGCCAAATATATCTATGAAATGAAATGAAATGAAATGAAAATCTTTATTTGCCATCAAATACAGATGGGGGATTGTAGAAAAAAAGCTGTCTTTGGACAGCTCGACGGGTCCACAATCCCTTATTTTGGCAGAGTGGCGGCATCACGTAACATATTCTTGATATGCAAACATATACATATATATTTAATATGATACAGACTAAGTACTCGTTAACGAAACCAAATACATCTGGCGGAGGTTCTTGTAGGTTGCCGTGAAGAGGTCAAAACGGACAGAATTATAATATTTCAAAAGCGTTGGTATTGTGTACTTAAGGCACTGTTTCCCGTAACTTGAACGTGACATTGGTACTGACCAATCCTCGAAGTGTCTTGTAAGGTGACTCCGAGTTCTGTCTTGTAATTGGGATAGGTTACGTATATTCTTGATATTCCTGTGGATTTCTTGCTCATATACATGGCTTAAGCGATATCTGTAGAGATTGTGAGCTGGAATTACACCAGAGTTGCTAAAGCAAGTTGAGGTGGAAGCAGCATAAGAAGCATTATATGTGTGTCGGAGATACTTTTTCTGTAACAAGTGGATGTGCTCTATATTAGTGGATGTTAAGTTTTCCCATACTAGTTGACAATAGTTCAAGTGTGACTGAAAGAGTGAATGATAAAGCAAACGTTTGATGCGTGTGGGAAGGATATACCTTAAACCACCTACTACCGCAGTTATTTGACTTATTTTGCTTAGAACATGCTTGACGTGATTATCACAGGACATCTTTGCGGAAAAGGTGACACCCAGACATTTAAAATTCTGGAATAAAGCGATGCATCGTGAGTTTATTATGATATCTTGATGCGGAGGTATGTGCTTGTTTTTCGCCCTGAATATAATCGCTTTTGTTTTGCTTTCATTTACCTTCATTGCATTTACTCTCGACCATTCCTCTAAGGATTTCATTGCACTGTTACATTGTTCAACAAGAAGATTAATATTATTGCAAGCAATAAAAATAGTAGTGTCATCTCCATAGATAATAAATTTTGCTTTACGGGTAATAGCTACGATATCATTCAGATAGAGATTATAAAGTAAAGTTCCTAAAATACTTCCCTGCCGACATAAGTGAAAGGTGGCTAGGTGCTTAATCTTTCTGCAGGCAGGTCTGCCATTTTCTGCTGCAGCTGCCTTCCTCTGAGCTTGCAACACGTAACACAACTGTGTATGTATGAGGCGATGCTACGCTTAGCTCCGACGATCCAGAGCCCAGCTGCCTTGGCCGCTCCCTCAGTAAAATGGCGTCCTTGGTGTTTGACCTGTTCGTGGTAATGCCGCATAATCAGGGTGGTGACATGGTGTCGTCCTGGCAAGATGATGGGCTTCCGCTCTTGCTGGTCGAAAAGTTGGCTCTCTCTAGTCTGCCACCAATCCTCAAAAGCCCGTCGGAATCGACCCACCACAGAGGGCTTGACTTCAGGAGTCTCTTTCCTTGTTGCAAGCTTATCAACTCTACTGAAAAGGCTTCGTTCTGGACAGACAGAGTAATGACTGCCTTTGCTCGGGCTATGTGTTCTGTCGAAGGCCCTAATTGGTGAGATGAGCTGTTATGCGGGCAGTCTGACACGTTGCGAGAGGTGCCCCGAAATTTGCTCACCAGCCCCACAAGCATTGCAACTGCGCAAGTTAGCTTAATCCAACTCGAGAAGCGCTCGAACCGCCTGCTGCCGAGTTCTTGCACGTCTACACTGGTTGTGAGAACAGTTGCCTGGAGCCGCACCTCCATGTCAGAATCAGCATCGACGAAGTCAAACTTGTCCTTCGTTACCCGAGGGCAGTGTTCTTGATGATAGAAAAACTCCGGGCCTGTCAGCCAGACCGATCCTGCCATTTGGGCTGCTGGCACAGACCTCGTTCCGAGGTCCGCAGGGTTCATGTCGGAAGGTACGTAGTGCCATTGCTCTGGCCGTGTAGAGCTCCTGATGCGTTCGACCCTGTTACTGACATACACATAAAACCTCCGAGTGAGATTATGTATGTAACCTAGGACCACCTTGCTGTAAGTGTAGAAACTTACAGCATCAAGTTCCATGTCTATTTCACGACTGATGAGCTCTGCTAGCTCCACTGCCAACACCGCGCCGCACAGTTCAAGCCTTGGGATGGTGTGTTCCGGCTGTGGTGCTAGCTTAGCCTTTCCTATGACGAACTCGACATGGCACGCACCATCTAGATATGTCACTCTGAGGTAAGCCACTGCAACCACAGCGTTGGTTGATGCGCCGGAGAATATGTGCAATTCCTTGCGCTGTGCAGTAGTGAGTGAGGCAGGGGAATAGGTGCGAGGTATATCCAGCTGCTCGAGCACTTGCAAGGAGTCTTTCCACGTCTCCCACGCGGCCCTATTCTTCAGGAAGTGGACAGTCCCAGACGCATGTCCCAACGACTAGCTGTCGGAGGAGGGACTTCCCTTGAATGATGACTGGAGCAACAAACCCAAGAGGGTCGTACAGGCTATTCACCACTGACAAGACACAGCGCCGAGTGAATGGCATCTCTTGGATTGAAGTCGTAAATGTGAAGCCATCCTTTTTCAGGTTCCAAGAAACTCCCAGACTGCGTTGCATTGGCGGTGTGCCATTGCACACCGCCCTTATAACGAGCCACCGATTTATGACGAGCCCCTCATTCCCCTTCGTTTCTTTGCTTAATTGCTTAGCGAGGGCCTCGGTTCTGGCAGCCTTGACGCCATCGGAAGCATAAGAGGGTTGTCACACAGCTTCCACCCTCGCCGTTCGACGACGTTCTACATCATATCAGCGTTAGCTCAGGACAGGCTACGTCCGCCGCTTAAAAACGTGGGTATCGCTGATGAACACTCCCAAGGTTATGAGAGAAGCCAACAGCCACAGAAACCAAGGGGCATAGGGGATTTTTAGTTTTTATTTAAATATTTTGTGGTGTTGATCAATTTATAACATTACTGAATCTGTTATCCCTTAAAGCTAATTGATTAGGAAAGCAGAAGAAAAAACAACCACATGCCGCCACTGGGATCCGAACCCACGACCTCCGATTTACGCGTCTGGTGCTCTACCGCTGAGCTACGGCGACGGCAGTCAAACCTTCTGCTTCCAGGGGCATATATATTTACAAATAACCTAACCTTGGGAGTGTTCACCAGCGCCACCCACGTTCTTAAGCGGCGGATGTAGCACGTCCTGAGTGACCGCTGATGTGACGTAGAACGTCATCGAACGGTGAGGGTGGGAGCTCTGTGAGAACCCTCTTATGCTTCCTAAGGCATCAAGGCTGCCAGATCCCACCGGCGGCATGTGGTTGTTTTTTCTTCTGCTTTTCTAATCAATTAGCTTTAAGCGATATCATATCCAGTAATATTATAAATTGATCAACAATACAAAATAAATAAATAAATATCAAAAATCCCCTGTGCCCCTTGGTTTCTGTGGCTGTTGGCTTCTCCAATATTTATAACGAGCCACTCATTCCCCTTTCCTTGTCTGCTTAATTGCTTACCGAGGGCCTCGGTTCTGGCAGCCTTGATGCCTTACGAAGCATAAGAGGGTTCTCACACAGCTCCCACCATCACCGTTCGATGACGTTCTACGTCACATCAGCGGTCACTCAGGACGTGCTACATCCGCCACTTAAGAACGTGGGTGGCGCTAGTGAACACTCCAGAGGTTAGGTTATTTTTAAACATAAATACCCCCGAAAAGAGAAGGTTTGACAGCCGTCGCCGTAGCACTGCGGTAGAGCACCGGACGCGTAATTCGGAGGTCGTGGGTTCGGTTCCCTCCGGCGGCATGTGGTTGTTTTTTCTTCTGCTTTTCTAATCAATTAGCTTCAAGCGATAACATATTCTGTAATATTCTAAATCGAACAACTGCACAAAATAAATTAATTAAAATCCCCTCTGTCCCTTGGTTTCTGCGGCTGTTGGGTTCTCTCATATTTGTAACGAGCCCCTCATCCCCCTTCAATTGTTTGCTTACTTGCTTAGCGAGGGCATCGATTCTGGCAGCCTGGAGAGGTATGCTTCCTCTTGTTATTAAATGGTTATTAATAACACTTATTAATAACATTTAATAACACTGGTTATTAAATGTGAAATTAAATGGCGACGCTAACGCCGGAAGTGTCCGCTAATTCTGACGCCAGAAATTTTTCCCCAGTGATTCGGTATGTGCCATCATGAGAAACTAATTCAAGAGGTTTTAGAATAAAAAATAAACAATTGGAGGTCTAGTTTGGACTCGAACCCGGGCCGCCGGCGTGCGAGGTGACGTGACAGCACAACACAAAATTCAGAGCGACGTCACACCATAGCTGACACACTACCGCTGCCATGTGCAGGCAGGAGAGGATGAACGATGGAAAAAACAGCCGACCATTACATTACTTGCTAATGCGAAATTTGAACGCAGCTCGTCAGCTGTTCCAGCTTTTCGCTAGATTGAGGTAAGAATTCGACCCAGATATTTATGTACAATTGCAGACAACTTATTTTGCAGCATCAGCTACATTGGCCGCAGTCTCGCCGTTTCGCGTGCTCCCTCCGTCGTCCATACTGCGCATGCGCGAAGAGTGAGTAACGTGACTGCGCACAGCAGGCGCGCCTCAACGCGCGCGCTTGCCACTTCTGCTGCCGGCGCAGAGCCACATGACGTCACTGCTCAGGCTACGTATATCCTGGCATAGCAGAGCTCAGCCACTGCCAACTTTTGTTGCGTTAGCAATAATACAGTAGGCTTCGCCTGGTCGCGTAGCCCCGGTCAGTAGGGATGGATTACCATGGCCATGACCATGAACAGCGACTGCGCCGAGCAGGTAGGGCGCTGTTTCATCAGCCGTGCTCCGCCAGGTAGCAGCGCCGGCGGCGCAATCAGTTTGCTCTGTCTAGGACAGATGGCGCCACTAGGAGGTCTGACACTTCTGGCCTTCGAAGTGGGCGTTAGAAGCATTGGCGCACAGTGCGAAACGCTGCTGCGCAGCTTCTATACGCACGTCAAGTGACTCTTAAACAACCCAGCTGTAATTAGCCGAATTTCTAGTCAGACCACATAAAAAATTGACAGAGGCTTAGTTTGGTTAAGCCCGGTAGGTTGTGATAGCAAATCATCAAATCATCTCAGCTTCTTATATTTGTAGGTCGACATGACTTCTAACGAGGCCTTGTTCGAAACACCTTATATATACACACCCACACGTAATCTTCTCTCAGAGAGAGGAAGGGAAGGATAGAGAGAAAGAGCAGCAGCGGCGTGGTTACCTTGGGACTGCGGCGACGAGCCCAGCTGGTCTCCAGTTTTCTATCCGCTCTATGTGACGTCACCACGGCCAGCGCCTCCTTGCGGCTGCGCCGCGCAGCAGGTGCGCGGCGCGCCGTGGTTACCCTGAGACCGCTCCGACGAGCCGAGCTGGTCTCCAGTTTTTCCTTCGCTCGGTCTGACTTCACTACGGGGTCGCCTAAAGGTCAAACGTGGTTACCGCCGGGACCAGGCTGACGGCTCAAAACCTAGCGTAGTATTGCTTTCGCAATAATAAACAACACCGAGTACGAAATTGGTCGAGTTGGGGAATCGAACCAGGGTCTCCGGAGTGAGACGAGCACGCTAACCACTCCGCCATGCCAGCTCGATTGCTTGTAATGAACAAAGGCGCGTCTAGTGAATACGGTGTCTTCGTTCACTCCCGTCTTCCTCCCTTGCCGTTATGGCGAGTAGTAGTAGTAGTAGTAAAAACATTTATTTTCACAAAAGGAAGAGTAAGGGAGTAGGGGGTTGGGGATAGATAGATGTGGACCTTCAGTGGTCGGTCTTCCCTAGTCCAGGATCCCGTTGGCCTCCGCCGCTGCCTTGGCCCTCGTCACCAGCATAAGCTGTGTGCTCGGGACGGAGCCAGCCAGTAGGGCCTCCCACTGCTCTAGACTAGGGCTATTTACCTTTGGTAGAAAAGGGCTTTTCTCACAGCCCCACGTGGCGTGGTACGTTGTGGCGTAGCCCCCACACCACATGCACTCTTTCGCGTATCTGTTCGGCCACATTTTATGATACATGGCTCTGCTTGGGTAGGTGTCTGTTTGTAGTCGTCTGAGCGTAGTGGCCTGTTCTCTGTTGAGGATATCCGCCGGAGCCGAGTACTTCTTGCGCGCTCCCAACAACGCCTTCATTGCCTCCCCGTAAGATTCTGGCGTGCTGAAGGGTTCGACCGGGAAACCCGCCCTCCGGTTCGTGAATCCTCGAACAACGGTGTCTGCCATGAGATTTCCCTCAACCCCAGTGTCAGGGACCCAAATGATGGTGTGTTGAATGTGTGTGTTGTTTGATCCATGTCTTTGTTGGTTTTGTGCGAAGAGAATCCTCGCGGCTTTTTGGCCGATCCTTCCATCTCTGTATGCGCCCGCTGCAGCCTGAGAATCCGGCGCTATCCAGTAACTCAGTCCCTGCCGATGGGCTTCAGTCAGGGCTAGAGCTATGGCGATCTCTTCCACTGCTTGTGTTGTCCTTGTGCGCACTGATGCACCAGTAATTATCTTCCCATTGGCGTTCACTACTGCTACCGCCCTAGCGTTTTTCTTCGTTCTGTACTTGGACGCGTCAACATACAGAACCATCTGTTTCTTCTTTAGGAACCTGTCCAACTCCAACGATCTCGCCGCCCGTCTTCCTTCGTGGTTCTTCGGGTCCATGTTTCTGGGCACTGGTTTAACCAAGAAAGTGCTCTTAATTTGGCTGTCAATGTCTGTCTTGTCTTCGCCCTCGCCTTCTACCGGGTATCCTAGCTTTAGCAGTAGTGCGCGGCCAGCGGCTGTTCTTTTAAATCTTTCGAGTTGAAATCTGAGCATGGTTTCGCTGTGCTCCTCATAGGTGCCGTACACACCCAAATTCATTAGCTTTTCTGTCGAGGCGCAGGTCATGACGCCTTAGGCTTGCTTATACGCATTTCTGATGCATGTTTCCATTTTGTTCTTTTCCCCTTTATTAGGTTGTAGGTACGGAAGCGCGTGCGTCATCCTCGGTATGATGAGCGCAGAAGTGATCCGTAAAGCATCTCGCTCCTTCACCCCTTTTCTCTTGTTCGTAATCCGGCTTAACACCCTGCATATCTGTTTCGTGGAGTGTTCCAAGAGCTGGATGGTATGGTCGCGTTTGCCTTTCTCCTGCAGCCACATTCCCAAGATGCGAAGCTTATTTGTCGTTCTTACGGGTTGTCCATCTATCTCTAATTCTATCGTTCCCCTGTTCTCTTTGTTTTTGTGAAGTCTAATAAATTCAGATTTTTCTGGAGAGCACTGCAACCCGCTAAATAAAGCAAACTGACCGATCTCATCCGCCGCTCTTTGCAGTATTTCTTCCTTGTTTCCTGTCGATCCTTTTGTCGTCCACACTGTTATGTCGTCCGCATAAATTGAATGTTCTACATCTTTGATCTTTTTCAGTCTCCTAGTTAATCCAATCATTGCTATGTTGAAGAGCAAAGGTGAGATGATGGATCCTTGTGGTGTCCCTCAGTTTGGCGTCGTATTCTTTTCTGACCTAATGTTGTTGATGACGATCGTTGCTTTCTGTTAGATAGGAATGGCTTTACGTATGCGAAGATCCTCTCCCCACAGTTTGTTGTCGAGAGTTCTGCGAGAATGGCGTTGTGGCTGATGTTGTCGAAGGCCCCCTTGAGGTCTACAGCCAAAATTACGCCTTCTCGAGTTCCCGATATTTGTTTTAGTATCATGTCTCTTAACTGGAGCATCGCGTCTTGCGTGGAGAGGCCCGTTCTGAACCCGAACATGGTATCCGGAAACAGACCGTTGTCCTCCATGTAGTTTTCAGTCTAGTCTTGACCACTTCCTCGTATAGTTTACCAAGGCAGGAAGTTAGTGATATTGGCCTAAGGTTCTCTAAACTGGGTGTTTTCCCTGGTTTAGGTATCACGATAATCTCAGCGTGTTTCCACTCCGCCGGGACCGTGCCCCTTTCCCAGTGCTCGTTGATTAGTCCGGTCTGGCTTTCGATTTGGTCATCACTGAGGTTTCTGATCATTGCATTGGTTACTTGATCTTTTCCCGGTGTTGTGTTCCTCGTGAATGACCTGGCAGTCACGTATACCTCGTATTCGTTTATCGGTTCATCCAGCTTCGAATTCCTTGTCCCTGAATACACCATGGTGGACGGTGGCACCTGCGTGCTTCCGACGTACCTGGACCAAAGAAAATCTGTAATCTGGGCGTCCGTTCCCTGAAAATTGTGCGTGATACGTTCTATCGTTTTGCAGTTTTCTCTCTTCGATTTTGTCGGGTCTATGAGGTGCCTGAGCAGCGCCCATGTTTTAGCGCTACACAGGTAGCCGTTTAGTTCATTGCAAATTTGGTGCCAATTATCTCTAAGTAAGTTTGCGGTGTGGTCTTCTATCTCCTTATTGATTTCAGCTATTCTGAGTCTCAATTTTCTGTTATGTTTTTGTTTCTTCCATCTTTTTGTCAGCCCCCTACGAGCCTCCCAAAGATGTAGCAATCGTTTATCCGCACGTGGAAATTCATCGGTAACCTCTAGCGTCGTAGTATTGTCTCTGTGGACCTCCCGTAGTCGTTTGGTCCACTTTTCGATGTCCGTTATCGCAGTTCATCCGCCTTCATTCTCCAACTGTTCCCGAAATGTTTTCCAATCTGTGATTTTTGTCTTCCTCTGGATTGTGCTGAACCTTGTAAGTTTAATTTGCGTTTGAATTACGTAGTGGTCACTTCCGAACTGCTCCCCGGTGTTAGACCATTCGTAGTCTAGGATATTTCCTATGATGGTCAAATCAGGGCTAGTGTCTCTTGAAAAGCTGTTTCCGACCCTAGTAGGGTATCTGATATCGGTAACGATTTCCAGCCCGTCCGTATCCACTCCATCTAGGATGGTTTTTCCTTTCTTTGTATTCATGTTGTAGCCCCACTCTTTGTGCGGAGCATTGAAATCTCCTACAATCACAAGGTGGTTTTGTTTTACCAGGCCGATCACCGCTCTAATGATTTCTCTGAAGTCATGTCTCTTCTTGCGCGGTGGTGAGTAAATGTTAAGTACGAATATGCTCTTCTCCCCGCGCTTCTTAGGTATTACCTCTATTAAAAGGTGTTCTATATCTTCTTCTGGTGTCGTGTGCTTGTGCGTAGTGACCCCCTTCTGACATAAAATGGACACTTTTTTTATATCTTTCATCTACTATGGTGTCGTAGCCGACTATCTTCGGCGAAGTGTTAGTTTCTTGCAGCGCTATTACAGTAGGTGGGTGTTTTTTTTTTAAACGTCTTTATTTCTGCATTTAGTAGGCCGATACCTTGCGGCAGAACTAAGGTGCTTCATGGAGGTTGGGGTGGGGGAGTGGTTAAGGGTGGGGGTGAGGATGGGGGTGGGGGTGAAGGTCGGAGTGCGGGTTGGGGCCCGGTGTCCGCTTCTTCCTCGAGGTAGTGTCGTCCCGAGGTCGGCTCCGCGAAGTGATGGCCTGGCCCTTCATCTTCCTTGAAGTAGGAAAGAAAAGTTCGCCAGAGCCGGAGTGCGTCTGATGGCCCGATGTGCGATGGCGGATCGACCCATTCCTGCAGGGTTCCAGGTCGAAGCCCGCCCAGGGACTTGAGTGCTCTTTCCCGTACTGCGTCAAAGGTAGGGCAGCTCCACAGGAGATGTTCGGCCGTGCCTCTGGCAGGGCACGTCGGCACTGAGGAGTCGGGTATGAGCGCGGGTGGGTGGGTGTTTATGCTGCATTACATGTATGTTGAAATCGTTTTTTTTTCTAAATCCTCTACAGTTCCATTGCCATATTGTAAATTTTTCTTCTGCGTTAGCCATGATGTGACACTACTGCTGCGCCGCGAAGATCTTCGCGCTTTCGTTTAGGTCGACCTGTTCCGGTGCTCTCTTGTTTTGTCTCCTGAATAGTTCTGCCAATCTCTGATCGGTCGCGTTCAGTCTGGTCATGATTTGTTCCAGCGTCGTCAAGACTGTTTTCTGTTGCTCCTGTATTTGGTGTAGGGGTGTAGTAGCATCTATTTCTTCCCTTACTTGCGGTTGTACGGCTGCAGGCCCCTGCGTGCGTGTTGTTGTCGTGGGCGATTGTATTCCGTGTACTTTTCCTCGGTTTTATCATGTTCTTCTCTTTGTTGTCGCTGTTCTATAAACGAAAGCCTCTTTTTTAGTCGTTCATTTTCCTCTCTAAGTTCCCTGTTTGTTTTTTCTAGAGCTTCAAATCTAGCCTGCATCGAATAGTCTAGAGCAGTGGGATAGACTGGAGACTCGCTCCTAGACTGACTCACCTTCTTGGACTTCTTGGTCTTCTGTTTAGATGCGGAAGCGTCATGGGCGTTCTCAGGAACCCAGGCGTTGCCGCCACCGTGGTCGGTGGATCTCGCGTCTGCTAGCCCCGGAAAGTCTCCATCTTTGAAGAACGGCGTTCGGCTTCTGCTGCCGCCGCGCCTGTTCCGAGACGCAGACCTCGAAGATCCGTTCTTTCCTCTCGTTTCGGCTTCCTCGCTGTCGACCCACCGCGGCCTGTGGCCACCGTGGTAATTACTTTCTTTTTTCTTGCCTTGCTGGTTCTGCTGGCCTTTTTGCTTGAGACGTCTCTTGCATCCTATATCGCCCGTGGCGTGAGCTTCGCCGCACCACTCACACCTGGGCTCTCCACACTCGTGTCCGTCGACGTTGGCACGTTTGCATCTAGGGCACTGCGGAATGGGTTGTGGTTCCGGGCAGACGTCTGATCGGTGCCCCTGCAGGCGGCATCTGAAGCACACCTGCTTCGTAGGTTGGTAAGGGTAAACTCTGCACAGTCCTCCCATCACTGCGACTGTCTTGGGCAACCTCGGTCCGTCGAACGCGATGAGCGCTGACTCTGACTTCCAGAGCATTCTTGCGTAGACTGCACGGATTCCCGGCGTTGCTACTTGGATGTGATTCATTAGGATTTCTTGCGTGGTGCCGGCCATCACTCCATGCACCACACCCCGGACAGTTCCCTCCGCCGTGGAGCAGTAGGCATTGAACTCGAATTGTTTGTCTCCGAGACACAACTTCGTCGTCTTTTGCAGGGCTTCTGCTTTCGCACCCTCTGGCGTCCGGACTATTATTATGTTTGAGATGGCTTTCACCGCGACAAGCATGTCGCCGATGTAGACCAGGTTGCATTCCTTCACCACGGCTTGTATGTAATCGCTGGGCTTGAAATCTCCCACTCTTAGGTTGTGGATCTTCGGTCGGAATACGATTTTGTATCCTCCTTTCGGGAGCTATACGAAATCTCGCCTGTTACCAGCGAGTCTCTTTAGTTGGTTGTTTACAGCGGACGCCGGTGGCGCGTTCGGGACCATGGCGGTCGGTCCTGGCGTCCCAGGTTTCTCCTGCTGCGGCTCGCTCGTGCTCACTGGTGTCTTGTTTGCCTCGGAAGGTGTACTTGCTTGACCGGTAGCTTTCCTATCCTTCTGGGCTCTGCGCTCCACTAATTCCTTCATCACTCGCCAAGGGGTCTCGTTGACTGGGTAGACTCTTGGTTGTTCTTGCGGTCCCCTCGTACCTCCGGCGTTGTTGGTGCTTGCAAGCTCCATGGCTTGGGGCTGGTCCGTACCCGGGCTATTTTTATAACCGGGGCCGTAATGTGTGCCGCAGTCGAAGCTGACGCCATGCCGCCGTCGAGGCTGCTCAGCCCCGGTAGGGCCAGTGAAGCCCATGCGTCGCTTGCTTCGGCCACGGCCGACGCTACGTCGGTGTTAGGGTTAGCGTGACTCTCGCCGCCTCAAGATTTCAATGTCCCGTAAGTGGAAATAGATTCTACTCACAGAGACAAAATTGGTGTCCAGATGGTCCTCGTAACCTAACGGAACACATCCAATAAACACTTTGCATTAAACTGGGGTTTTACGGTCAAAAACACTGACGATTCACGGAGCCCATGCAGAGCACGTCCGCGTTCCCGCGCAGTTGGGTGTCCACCCCCCGTTATGGAGAGATTCAGGTGTCCATCGAAATATGCGAGAGATACATTTCCTTCCCCCCCCCCCCCAAAAAAAAAAAAAAACAATTTCTCGACGAGCAAGGCGTACAGCCCAACGGGCGATGGCGTTCTGTGGGGCCGCTTGGCGGAATGCTCACGTGACCAAATATGGCGGCACCCATGCTCCCGCGCTGTTAAGCGTCCATAAATGCGCGCTTGCCATGGCGTGAACGCTTTGCTATGCAGTCCTCTAAGGTGGTGGTGGTGAAAAACATTTATTGTGCAATAAATTCTTTTTTTACAGAGAGGTGATTGGGTTAGGCCTTATTGGCCCTTTCCCCTAACAATACTAGGTGGAGCCCCTATTCCGGGGCCCCATTGGCAAGCAACGTCGCCCGCGTCCGGTGAACCAAGGCCTTTTGGGTCTTTAGGTCCTGACAGCCGAGCAGGACCGCCTCCCAGTCCTCTCTGGTGGGGTTGGGGTTGGGGGAGATAGATGGGTTGTATTGACACGCCCAAACCATGTGGAAGGTGTCAGCCACCTCCCCACAGAACTGGCACGTGCCATCAAAGGATACGTTGAAATGTTTAAGTACCGCCGGGCACAGTACAGTGTTAGTAAGAATTTTGATGAGGAGGCGCTCGTCACCACGATCCAGTCCCTTACAAGGGGTCGGGTAGCACCGGTGCTCCTCCTTGTAGTAATCGGTGATGTGTTTGAATGTAAGGGCCAGATTGTCTGATTGGGAGCAGGCTTCCAAGGACAGGGAGACAAGCCCGGGGAGAGAGTGCGCGGGCGGCCTGATCGGCCTGTTCGTTTCCCTGTAGGCCCTGGTGACCGGGGGCCCAAATCAGGTTGCGTGGAGTTGGATCTTCGCATCGGCAGCTATATTCCAATATGCGCCAGGCAAGCGGGGGAGCCCAGCCCAACTCATAGTTCCGACAGGCCCCTCGCGAGTCAATGATGATGTGTTTCGACTTGGGAGTAGTGAGAGCCAGAGCAATGGCAATCTCCTCCGCGTGTGTTGCGCTGTAGGCTTTGAAAGTGAGCCCGTTAACTATGTTTGTGTTGTGTACGACTGCGGCCGTGTACCACACCCCGTGGTGTGGGCCGGCAACGTCCAAGTAATACACATGTTGTTGGTTACCATAGTATCGCGCCAACGCTTCCGCGCGCGCCTGGCGACGACCGCTATGGTCTTCTCTAGAGATGTTGCGGGGAAGGGGTCGGACCCGAAGGGCGCGTCTCCAGGGTTCTGGACCTCTCTTCCTTTCTCAATATGGTAGTCATGTTTGATGTGTAGCCGGTCCAAGAGGCAGCCACCGGACGTGGTCTGTGCAAGACGCGTGTATTGGTTGACTAAGTGGGCTTCTCGAAGCTCCCGGAATGTGTTTACCACGCCCAAGGCCAGAAGTCGCTGGTTGGACGTGGTGACCGGGAGGTCGAGAGCCCGCTTGATGACTTTCCGGTGGATGACCTCAAGTTAGTCATCATCATGTTTGCGCAGGTGCAAGTAGGGGGTTGAGTAGAGGATCCTACTCGTCACGAAAGCATGGGAAAGCCGCAGTGCATCCTTGCTTCGTAATCCGCCCCGCCTGTTGGAGATCCGGCGGACCATGCGGCCCACCTGGTCTTCCACTGTGCGAAGTTTGGCTAGGGTAGTGTCGACCCTGCGTTGATGGTGTATGAAGAGACCAAGGACACGGATCTCCTTGGACTCCCGGATCGGTCCCGAGGGGAGACTGATGCAAAGCGGAGTTGTGTCCCGAGGGGAGGGACGTATGTGCACAAATTCTGATTTAGATGGGGCGCACTGGAGTCCGCAGTAGGCCGCGTAGTCGTCGACTAGGGTCGCCGCTGCTTGCAGGCAGGATTCCATGTGGCCCAGGTTACCTTGCGTGGCCCAGATTGTAATGTCATGTGCATAAAGAGCGTGATGTATCCCGGGCAAAGAAGACAATTTGGAGGGAAGATGAAGCATTGCCAAATTGAAGAGGAGGGAAGACAGGACCGCGCCTTGAGGTGTTCCCCTCGAGCCGATGGTGTATGGCCCGTGTTCCGCATCTTGTATGCGTATGTAGGCTTGACGGTCTGTAAAAAATTGTTTTATGTAGTTGAATGTTTTGTGGCCACAGTTGGTGTTACTGAGGTGCTCCAGGATTACAGGAATAGTGCAATAAGTATTCGAACGAGGGCATCGCCTTACTGCTTTTAACCCCCACCCCCCGGCCCCTTTCTTTTTCCACTAGAGCTGCGGAAGAGATTATCTGATAGGACAGATGCGACGATAAACACGCAGCCCTACCGCGCTATCGCTTCACCCTATCAGGTGACGAATCATGCGTACCGAACTTGGGCGACCGTTCCCTCGGCAGCATTGAAGCAAGCCATCGTATTAGCGGCGGAGGCGAGGAAAATACAGCGGCAGCGCGGGGACTCGATGTCGCCGAAGTGTATACTTACTTCAATGGGAAGGGCGTATTTAGCATGTGATAACGCCAAGCTTTTTTTGCACCCGTGGAGGATTACTGCCGTTAACGCTCGGCATCGGGGAGGTTGCGGACGCATACGTGACTGCCGAACTTTAGTAGATCGAAATGATCTCGTCCATCTATGACTGGCGTCTTTTCTTGCTATTCTGACTGCTTGCGGATTGGTGGGAACGGAGCGCCGTCGTAATCAGGGCATTGAGCCGTCTTCGGATGGTGTGCCGCCCTCCGTCGCCGCAACTCGGGCACTCCGGTACGTTGTAGGCTCAGAGCATTCTTGGAAGCGCGATGCTAAGTGCTGCTCGGAGGTTCTACTGGGGACAATTTTGCCAGGAGGCGCGAGCGGTGCGAATGACGTTTCGCTTGCTGCGCTAGAGTTTTGTACAGCCGCTTGTATTCTTGCCAGTCTGGGAATGTAACCGGAACGATGTTCAGATCCTTCAGCTTGATAAGCGAAGCAACGCTCCGGCATACATCAGCCACGAGCTGCTAGTGAAATGCAAAAAAAATGCATCGTGCGACACGCCTTGTCAGAGTGACGGCATAGGCCGGGAAGAGCGCCAGTTTGCCGCCCTAAGCGAAAGAGAGACAGAGCAGAGCCGACGTTTTCATACGAGCACCCCTCGGATAGCGAAATAGACGCGCTAATCTCCGGCCGCAAGGTGATGGCGATTCATTTGAGCCAAGCGCGGCGCGTCCTGAACGCTATGTCCCCGATAGTACGGCCAACCTATCGGTGTTGTGGGAGCTTTGGATACGCGATGGTGCGATGCTGCCAGTGCTGCTAGGAGGTACGTTCAGCCTATGTTCGATTTTAACATCTTTGGCTGCAGCAGTCCCATCAGCGTAACCGAAAAGAAGGCGCAATCCAAGCCAAGAAGTGAGGATCCTAAACTATAGAAACGCAAGCAACGCAAGTGGCAAGTCGGTGCACCGCACTTGATTGCCTAGCTCAGTGTTAGACATTCGACCCGTTCGACCACTGGTCACCGGTAGTGCAGAATATCCTTGTTTTTTATTATTGTTCTCAGTGCTCTTGCTGCAGTGTAGTGCAGTTACTCCTATGGTTTCTGTT
The DNA here is from genome assembly GCF_055824585.1 of Amblyomma mixtum. Taxonomy (NCBI): domain Eukaryota; kingdom Metazoa; phylum Arthropoda; class Arachnida; order Ixodida; family Ixodidae; genus Amblyomma; species Amblyomma mixtum. The sequence goes on from NC_143013.1 coordinate 159,696,461, forward strand.
ACTGGTTGTACTACTGGCACCGTTCTGTTATACTGTTATTTTTGTATTTTGTCTCTAATTTCTGATTAGAAAGCAGGTGGTATTTTTATGTGTTTTAACTTTTTATTACAAAGCCGGTAAAAATTATTCTTAACTCACTTTAGGTGCTCTCTTAAAATTTTGAAGCATGGTTTTAAATAAAGCCCCAGTGCAGTTTGTAATGGCCTCGTGTGTTAGGAAAATGAATGGTTTTGGAAAGACCTACTGTCTTTCAGCCTTTTTTTAGTGCCAGAAGTACTATTCGAAGTATTCGCTTCGAAATTATTCGAAGAAAATTGCTATTCGCTTCGAATTCGCTTCGAATCAAAAAACCACTATTCGCGCACCCCTAGTGACGACGTGTTTCGACTTGGGATTAGTGAGAGCCAGAGCAATGGCAATCTCCTCCGCGTGTGTTGCGCTGTAGGCTTTGAAAGTGAGCTCGTTGACTGCGTTTGTGTTGTGCACGACTGCGGCCTTGTACCACTCCCCGTGGAGTGGGCCGGCAACGTCGACGTAATACACGTGTTGTGTGTTACCATAGTATCGATCCAACGCTTCCCCGCGCGCCTGGTGACGAACGAAATGGCCTTCTCTGGACATGTTACGGGGAAGGGGTCAGACCGTGAGGGCGCGTCTCCAGGGTTCTGGCACTCTCTTCCTTTCCTCAATGTGGTAGTCGTCTTTGATGTGTAGTCGGTCCAAGACGCGGTGACCGGACGTGGTCTGTGCAAGACGCGTGTATTAGTTGACTAAGTGGGCTTCTCGATGTGCCCGGAATGTGTTCACCCCACCCAAGGCCAGTAGTCTCTGGTTGGATATAGCGACCAGGAGATCCAGAGCCCGCTTGATGACCTTCCTGTGGATGACCTCCAGTTGGTCATCATCGTGTTTGCGCAGGTGCAAGTAGGGGGTTGAGGCGAGGATCATACTCGTTCCGAAAGCATGGGAAAGCCGTAGTAAATCCTTGCTTCGTAATCCACCCCGCTTGTTGGAGACCCGGCGGACCATGCGGCTTGCCGGGCCTCCCACCGTGCGAAGTTTCGCTAGGGTGGTGTCGACCTTGCGGTGGTGGTGTATGAAGAGGCCGAGGACACGGATCTCCTTGGCCTCCCGGATCGGTCCCGAGGGGAGACTGATGCGAAGCGGAGTTGTGTCTCGAGGGGAGGGACGTAAGTGCACAAATTCTGATTCAGCTGGGGCGCATTCGAGTCCGCAGTAGGCCGCGTAGTCGTCGACTAGGGTAGTCGCTGCTTGCAGGCAGGATTCCATGTGGCCCAGGTTACCTTGCGTGGCCCAGATTGTAATGTCATCCGCATAAAGAGCGTGATGTATCCCGCGCAAAGAGGACAAGTTGTAGGGAACACGAAGCATTGCCGAATTGAAGAGCAGGGGAGACAGGACCGCGCCTTGAGGTGTTCCCCTCGAGCTGATGGTGTATGGCCCGTGTTCCGCATCTTGTACGCGTATATAGTCTTGACGGTCTGTAAGAAATTGTCTTATGTAATGGAATGTTTTGTGGCCACAATTGGTGTTATTGAGGGGGTCCAGGATTACTTCGTGTTGGACGTTGTCGAATGCGCGTTTAGGATCCAAGGGAAGGACCACCTTGTCTTTGTGGGGGGACATTCGACATGATCTAAGATGTCGTGGTGGAGCTGGAGAAGTATATCCTTTGCTGATTTGTGAGGGCGAAAACCGAGTATGGTGTCCGCGAAAGTGCGCTGTGTTTCGAGATAATCGGAGAGTCTGTCGTGCGCCATCGTCTCCATCAGCTTGCCGACACAAGACGTGAGGGAGATGGCGCGAAGGTTCTCCACAACAATAGGTTTGCCGGCCTTTGGCATGAAGGTCACGAGAGCCAATTTCCAATGAAGAGGGAGGGAAGTTTCTCCGTCCCAAATGCTATTGATGTATTTGAGGAGCGCTGCGTAGGCTGCGTCGGGACGGTTGGCCAAGAGCTTGACCGCAACTTTGTCCGGCCCAGGTACAGTATCCCGCTTCATCATGCTTAAGGCAGCCCACAGGTAGTGGAGATGGATCGGGATGTCCAGCACCCTGTGATCTTCGCCTGCATACGAGTATTCCGCCGGCCGGGGGCTTAGTGGTGCACAGGTATCCACACCTGAGCGTATGCGCTAGCTGTGTTGTAGTTCCTGTAAAGTTGGGCAAGACCCTGTGGAACTGGCGTTGGGTTTCCGTGCGTGTTTGTATTGGATCGATGAGAGCGCGGAACAGGCGCCACGTGTTACGGCCAGACATCTGGCGCGCAGCCGCGTTGCACTGGTCCACCCAGTTAGTGTCCGCTAGCTGAGTAGCATATTCCGCTGCCTGTTGTGGAAGTTCGAGGATGCGTTTCCTTAGGCGCTGTTATGTTTATGTTTCTTCCACCGTTTCGTAAGGCTGCGGCGGGTCTCCCAAAGGTGGAGCAAGTGGTTTTCCACGTCCGTTTGTGTTTCTGTGAGCTGTATCTGCTTTTCGTGTCCTCTTAGTGGAGACGTGAGCGATTTGGACCAGGCATCGTACCCCGACTGGAAGGGGTCTAGATAGGTAGAGAGGAGAGGAAAGCCGTCCAGTCCGGGACACGAGCTTGTGCTAGTGGGCGTTTCAGGGGACGCATGTAAATGGTTGTGCTGATTATACTGTGATCACTACCCTGAATGTCCTCTGTATTCAGCCAGTCGGCATGGCGTATGTTGCGTGTAAATGTGAGGTCCGGGCAAGTATCTGGTTGAATCGAATTGCCGACACGTGTTGGGTTAGCGGGGTCAGTGTGTAGGGTGAGTTAAAGTGTGGAAAAAAGTTCCGCATGCTTCCGCCCACGCCTGTCCTCTCGGGGGTACCCCAATAGCCTACTCGGGGCGTTGAAGACGCCGACGATCAGGAGGGGATCCCTTCCCGCCATTCCCGCCACCTGCATTGCTTGGGTGAAAATTTCATTGAACGCGACGTTCTTGAGTTTCGGTGGGCAGTAAATGTTTAGAATGTGTATAGGTGGGTCAGACCGTTTTAGGAGCAGCACTGACACCATCGTCTATGGGAAAGGCGGTGTTGTGGGAAGTGTGACCTCCTGCGTAGTATATCGCTTGTGAAAGGGTGTACATGTCTGCGGGTTGTGTTGAAATGTAGTGTAGTTTGTGAGTTTGGCACCGGCACCGGGTTCATGAAGGGCAACCACGGCGACTAGGAACTCAAGGGTCTCAAGATAGAGGCGGAGATCAGCCCGCTTCTTGCGGTTCTTGAGACTTCGGCAGTTCCACGGCGTTAGTGTAAGCGACTGAGTTGTTCTTGCTCGCGACATAGGGTTGGAGGCAATGGTCGGAGGCGGAGGGTGGGGCGCGCTGACGTGCAGGAGTCTTCCGAAGAATCAAGCTCATCGGGAACCGCTGTATTGAATTTTGAGGGGCGGTTAGCGTCCCTGATGGGCCCTATGCGTGTTAGGACGCGCGGTTTGTCTTTTATCCATTTTTTGATAATGTGTGTTATGACTTGTGTCACCTGTGTGATGACACTCTCCATCTGACGCGCGATGGTATCGTGGATAATTTTGGGGAGGTCAGCCAATTGTGTTTTGATCGCGGTCACCCGAGTCTCCAGGGCCGCGGCGCGACTCTCCGCAGGATTAAGAACCTCCCTTTCTCGTCGCTCGACGCGGGCGGAGTAGGTAATTGGGCTTAGAGCGAGTAAAGCTCGATGACTAGTTTGTCGTTTTGAGCTCGCAAGAGGGCGAGCGCGCGCTTTAGTTCCCATGTCTGGGTGGTGCTGGTGGGGGAGGAGGGAGGACGGGAAGGAGAGGAGGCGACCCTCGCCTAGCTGCCTACCTTGGGTTGGTTGCAGGTGGCGCCACCAGATGAAGCGCTGAGAGCTGGGAACATTGCTTCTCAAGGAGGTGGTGTTACTGCTGCTGTCTTTCTAGGGGGAGGCGGCACGCCATGGCGTGGCGTCTTCTGGCCAGAATTGGCTCCCTTGGGTGCCTTGATTGGCGTCCTGGGCCCTGGCTGCGGAAGCCGGATGAATTTGCTGGTGCTTTCGCGGGAAAGCTAGCGAGGTTCGGGCCCCCGCTGATTGTGCACATCGGATTGCAATCGTGGGGGGCCATACCCTCAGTACCAACACCCGCGTTTTGGCCACTAAGGCCGCACCTTTCTTTGACCGGGGTGGGATAGTTGTCAACCCAGTGCCCCAGTGTGCCACAACGGTAGCACGCTGTCACTGTTTTTTTGTATTCCTTGGCGGGAGTCAGTTGGGCGTTATAGGGACGCAACGCGAAACGTTGCGTCCTTTGAAAGTCAGTACAGCTACGTTCGATTGTCCCAGCTTCCGCCCATAGACTACTTCACCACCGCGCCACTGCACATTATGTTTCAGGGACTCACTTGTTCCTAGGTTGTGAACAGAAATCACACCGGAACACGCATCACCGGTGAACGTGAGGTGTCCGTGAAGCGTGAGTGATCCTTTGCTCGTGGGGAGTTGAATGTCCGTGAGTAGCTTTTTACCTACTTCGGGTTCTGCGTGCCACAGACAATTATGTTTTGTTCTCAATTTGGAGAAATAGCAATGTTGTGCATGTGCTGCCTACCGATGAGTTGCGATATGGCAACGCCGAGTTCACTGCTGAAAGGCTGTCTTGAGGGCGACCATACTGCGTGGCCTCAGCACGATCAAGTAATCGTCAGGGTTCATCATGACTGTTGGCTTGGGCCTGCACTTGGAGAGTGGTGAAAAAGTCTTCAGTGGAGATTTAGAAGACGGAGTGCGAGCGTCTCCCGTTGCTGAGTTGTCGACAGGACTCTTCGGCATTGCAGCTCCTCGTGCGTTCTGCCGGCGGCAGCGCCGGCTCTCAACGACTTGAAAAACGAAAGCTTGCTGCGCCGAAATGGCGGATGGGCCGTCCCCTCGCTGGCTTACATTGACAGACGACCACGACAAAGTCGTGGGGACATAGCCGCTTTGCTCAGCCAGAGCCATGTTGAGAGGTTGACCGGTGGGCGTCTCCGCAACCCTTTGCGGGGGAGCCGGAGTCGTTAGGCTCAGCTCGACCGCTACGTGGTGATGCGGAGGGTTGCTCGAAATGGCCGAAATTGGGCTAACTTGGTCAGATCGGGGTCTCTAGGATCCTACTGACTTCACGGATGAAGTCGCACAGGTTTGATAGGTGTTACATCAGACTTCCACGGTTCCAGCCGAAAATTGACGGAGCGATGCGCCATGCGTCCGATCGCTCCGCGCTCAAACGCGGCGTTCCCCTTCCTGTTACGGAGAGGTTCAGGTGTTCATCCAGATATGCGAGACATACACATTTCCTTTCCTCAAGAAACAATTTACCGAAGAGCAGGTCCGGTCAGCGAGCGTCGAGGAGTACGGACGCGGACACGTCGGCTCCGCGAACTGAGTGGTTTAATGGCGGATTTTGTCCTACGTTGACCGTAAATGTGTTTTAAACCTGTTTTCTAAGGTACAAGCAACCCGAGGATACCACATTTGTGCCGGCAAGTGCATCTTTAAAGACTATCGTCATTCCAATTTCGCCAGCGTTACACGCCATGGTAGGCTTACTTCGACCGGGGAGGCGGCGACCGGCGAGCTCCCGCCACCGCCGACCATGGCCAGCTCCACGATGACGATGGAAGTGACGGTGGTGCGAACCGACATCGATCCCAAGGAACAAGGAAAAGAGGAATAGATCATGAGGCTGAAGAAGCGAGCCGAAAGAATGGAGAACGAAGAACGCCACCTAGGACGCCAACATGGTGCCGCAGACGCGGCGGCAGCGAATGCCGCCACTGTTGCGACTACCGACGGCAGCGACACGAGAGCCTAGAGAGAGGCGGGACGGAAACTCGCTCAACGTTCAATAGCCTCAGGCCTCCTGAGACTTCCAGCGACCGGATGGAAAGTAGTTCTGCGGCCCAAAGAAGGACTTACAATGCTGAAGAGCACCACCGAGATGAGAATTGCGGCGTCCATCAGGGAGAAAGCCGGAATCAAGAACGAGGAGGCACTGAAGGCCAGACTAGCTATAAACGCCAAGCAAGGAACGATTACCTACCACTCGCCTTGCTACGAAAACGCGAGGAAGGTGGAGAAAATTGAAACTCAAGATCGGAGACAAGGAACGCGGAGTGACCACCTACATGAACGCACCAGAGAGTCGCGGCAGGGGAGTCATCCATGGAATCGATGAGGAATACACACACAAGTATGTACTAGAAGGACTGAGCATTAACGGATTCAACCCTCTAGTCATAGACGCACGAAGAATGGGCAAGACCAAATATTTCCTAATCACCTTCGATGAAGGGAAAGTACCACGCAGAGTAGTCTTGAGCGCAATCATTTTCAAGTGTTTTCTTCACAAGAAACGCTATGAGGTCTGCTACAAGTGCGGAGGACTTGGCCACCGCTCGGACGTCTGCGACAGTGAGGCGACCAAGTGCCGCGGCTGTGGCACGACATCGCCCCCCGAGGGGCACCAATGCACACCGCAGTGCCATCTATGCGGCAAAGAACACTACACTGGGGACAAGAGGTGCAAAAATCTCTTTCGCACCCCTTATATTGTCAAGAAACGCCAATGGGGAGCCAAACAGGAGGCTGAAGAAGCGAAGAAAGAAGACCGAAGGAACAGCCGCTCCCGTAATAGATCCGGCAGCAAAACGAGGTTCGGTCAGAGTCCTTCCCCCGGCTACAAACCGGACAGCAACAGCGTCGCAAGGAGCAAGCAGCAAAGGTGAGCTGGCCAGCTAAAGTTTCTCAGGACTCCGGGACAGTTAAATAATTAAAAAAAAACTCATTAAACAGCAGGCAGATCAGATTAAGGCTAACTGATTATATTAAGAAGCCAGAAGAGCGGATCAAAATGCGAGAAACGACAGCTAAACAACCCTAGAAAACAAACCGCAACAGGAAAAGGCAATGGCGCCTATGCAGGTGGAGCAGGATAAAGAGGTAGACACAGTGAAGGTTGAAAAAGCCCGATTAAAAAAGAAACGTACGGAAGAGTCGGATCTTGAGACCAAATTCGAACAACCAAACGAGAAACAACAGCAGGACATGAAACTACTGAACGGAACACTAATGCAATTCATGAAACAAGTCACAGAAACGATCAGAGTAGAATTTGCAAAGCGAGACGCTGCTCTCACGGCGGAATTTGAAAACAGGGACCAATGGATATACGCGGAATTACAAGCAACCAAAAATGCCTTGGCCAAGAAACAATAATACTATCTGGCAGTGGAACTGTAGGGGCTTTCTGCGCAAACGGGCCGTTTTACAATCGTTCCTTGCAAAGGGAGACAAACCCGATATTATAGCTTTAAAACAGTGCGGGAAAAACGCGAAGCTGCCCGGTTACAAATCGTACCCGTGCTGAGGGGACAATAAGCAGGTTGCCACCCTTGTCAAACGCAACGTTACCGCGCTGCGGCACGAGACAGGGCGCGTCCAATTAGATCACACTCTAATCGAAAGATACCGCGTAAGCGAAGAGAGAAAAGCCTATTCATCTTAAACGTGTACAGCTCTCCGAAACAGAGAGAAGATTGTGGCTTTGACAGGCTATTCGCAAAAACGAAACAGATAGCGGGCAAAAACCCTATCGTCATTGTCGGGTACTTTAACGCTCATTACCCCGCATGGGGATACACATTTACGCAAATCAAAGACAGAGAACTCTGGGACAGTATTCTCCAAAATGAGCTCATCTTAATCATTGACCCCATCAAACCAACAAGACAGGGCAATAGCGTGATTAGGGACACTACACCTGGCTTAACACTCACCGGAGGCCAAATCACGGCAAGGTGGTGTAACACGGGGGAGGTACTGAAAGCGACCACAAAATTATTGAGATCGTGGTAGAAGACGGATAGCCCACACCGAAACCCAACAAGGTCGCAGCGGTAAATTGGCATCTATTCAGGGCGAACCTTCATACCCGAGACGCAATCAGAGACATAGAATCTTAGGGCACAGACATTCTCGCGGCAGTTAAAGAAGCCACCGAAGAGGTGGAAACAGACGAAACGCAAGAAGAGGTGGACAGGCGTATGATAGGCCTGTGGCGCAAGAAAAGGGAGCTAGAAGCAAAACTTGCTCAAAACAAGGGGAACAGAAACATACGTAATCTTCTAGCCAAACAGAATAGAGATATAGAGGACCCCGTGCTGAACTTAAGCAGACAAAACTGGGGTAGTATCTGCGATCAGATGGACCGGAGAATCAGCAAAGCCAACACGTGCAAAATGCTCAGACATCTCTTAGACCCGGACAAGACAAAGTATGAGGCACGACAACAACTACAGAAACTCGTATATAAATACGAAGGCACTAGCGACCAACTAATCTCTGAAGTGAGGGACAGGTATTTGAGGTGCACATCACCGACACCCCTGTCCGAGTACAATGGCGCAGATAATCCTCTTCTGGATTATCTAGGGCGGAGTTAGGGCGGAGTTGGATTAGGTTAGGGCGGAGTTGAACATACACAGAACTAAAACAGCGGCAGGTCCAGACAGAATCAGCAATCGCATGCTGAGAAATTTGTATGATGCATCAATTAGAAACCTAACAGCGTGCATGCAGGAATGTTGGGACAAGGGCCGAATCCCACCTACGTGGAAAGAGCCCAACCTAGTCCTTATTCCGAAACCAGGTAAGCAGCTAAGCCTCGAAAACTTGAGGCCCATTTCGCTTACCTCATGTGTATGTAAGCTAATGGAGCACGTTATTGAAACGAGGCTAACAGATTCCTAGAAGAACAAAAAATTTACCCCGACACGATGATCGGATTCAGGACACATCTTTCTGCGTGCGATGTTATGCTTCAACGATGTTATACTTCAAAGAACAAGTGCTAGACAACGAAGCAGCTCATACCAGAGTAATAGTCGGGCGAGACGTGGCCAAAGCTTTTGACAACGTTGACCACGCAGCCATACTAGAACGCTTAGAAACTCTAAATGTAGGGGGAAAGGTATACAACTACGTGAATGACTTTCTTTAAAACAGAACAGTTACCATCAGCCTAGGAGGGAAGGAAGAGAAAGGCATAAGGCTGGGCAACAAAGGTACTCCCCAATGCTCGGTCCTATCACCAACACACTTCAACATTGCAATGACTGGCTTACCAGAGAAATTGGCGGGTATAGAAGGACTCAACCATATAATATACGTGGACGACCTCATCCTCTGGGTTACCAGAGGCAGTGACGCGCATATCGAAGGTACCCTCCAAAGAGCGATCGAGGAAATTGAGTCGTACCTAAAACAAGGACTCAAATGTTCTGCCGAGAACTCGGAAGCGCTCTTCCTCGGCCTACAAAAGAGACAAAGCCCCATGAACATGGAATAACGCTAGCGGTAAACAGGGACAAAATACCCTCAGTGGAGATGTTTGGAGTACTGGGTCTTAGGATACAGACAAACGGTAAGAACACAGAAACGATACAATAACTCGAATCGAGTGTAGGCCAGACGTGTAGGCTACTCAAAAGTATAGCAAATAAACACGCGGGAATGTAGGAGACGAACCTCTTAAGACTAGTTCAATCATTCGTAATCAGCAGAATCACATACGTGGCACCATACCTACGGCTAGCCAAAGCAGAAAAAAAAACAAGATTGAAATCCTAATTAGGAAAGCGTCAAAACCGCTCTGGGCCTCACCCCGTACACATCACCCAGAAAATTCGAAACATGGGGATTTCAAACACACTAGACGAGACGAGCTCATTGAGGCTACCAGAGTAGCGCAACAACTACGAGTCTTACACAGCCATTCAGGGTTAAAAATACTAGAAAAGCTAGGCTTCGCACCTCGATCGCGGCTCAAACACACGGAGGATATCCCAAAAGACATAAGGAACAAAATCAGAATCCTACCACTGCCAAGGATTATGCATCCGGTACACCATGAGGGTAGGCGAAAAGGACAGAGCGAAAGCTCTACAGAAAAATTAGCCAACAGACAGGACGTGGTTTACACGGACGCGGCGGAATATGGAGGCAGAACGGGTTTCGTAGCCCTAGCGACCAGGGAGGGCGGAGACCGAGTCTCGTGCTGCAGCATCCGACAGAGAGAGGCAACAGCGGCTGAGGAGGTAGTCATTGCGCTGGCTCTAACTCAACGGAATGTCAGGGTGATTATAACAGAATCTAAATCGGCTATCCGCAACTACAACGAAGGTAAAGTACCTGTCGAAGCAGTCAAAATTGTTACTGCCGGCCCGACACCGGCAGAGCTAATTAACCTTGTTTGGACTCCGGCCCACGAGGGCCTTCGGGGAAACGAGACAGCGCACGCATTGGCCCGAAGACTCACACACCGGGACCCCTATGCGGTCTTGTCGAGCAGAGAGCCCCTTCAGAGGGACGAGTTGCTGAACACGTACCAATATATTCTTAGCCATTACAGATTAGGAAGACAGACACTACCTGGAGGATGCAAGGGCCTGAGCAAAAAGGAAGAGGTCATATGGAGAAAGTTGCAGGCGGGAGTTTTTCCGAACCCACTCGCACTTAGCACATGGCATTCGGCGATCCAAGACCCGAGGTGTAAACAGTGTAATGAAATAGCAGCCATGTTCCACATGGTGTGCACATGCCCTAGCCAGAACAAACCAGACAGGAATATAGAGTCCTGGGAGGCTTTAATGGCTGCTCTATTTATCGCACGTGACACAAAGAAAGGGAGGCTATTCTCTCTAGGTGGTTTTTAATTTAGTGCAGTGCCAGCCATTCGATTAAAATAGTACGTAAACAGCGAAAGGGAGAAACCCTTATGAACCCAAGATGAACCCATGAATCTGTTTCATGCTTCATGCGCAATCATGAAACAGTTGCCAGAAAGGATTCTCCAACTTCCGGGCGCGATTGCCGCTTCTTTGCATCTTCTTGAAGTTTACTGTCTGGCTCAGGCTTAGAAGTCGAGACATTGTAGTGATAGAGGGAGTTTATGTGCTCTCCTCCGAAGGTAGTTCAGAGCTCCTTTAGTTTGCAAAACGAAGTGCAGGAAGCTGCCAACCAAGGTTGTTCTGCTTTGTCACCGTTAAAACATTTACTCATAAACCAAGTATGTTGACACTTGATCTCCGCTTGAAAGATATAACAGAACGTTAATGGATTAAAGCTCATAAATACAGAAATGGTCACGCTCTGATCTGAGATGGCTGGGAGCATTTACAAAACTCCAGGCGCAGTGTTGCTGCGGTTATGCGATGTGCCACTATAGTGCGATGGTTGGTCCTGCCACCGGTGGGGGTTGTGAGACCCAGGTTGGCCACAGTCCACTAAGGCGGAGCGCAGTTCACAATCAGGTGCGCAGGTTGTGATGACGCCTCAAGGACACGTGCCCTACGTCGGCCGTTATTATTATATTATTTAAATTTAAAATGTGCTAATCATCATCACTGCTGTAAATACAGGCAGCGCGGCGGCAGCGCTGCGATCGACAGCCAAGAGGAGCGAAGGCAAAGACTCAGCATGCTAACACTGCGCAAAGATAGCGGCTGTCGGAAACACGCGTGTGCGAGGTATTAATTCATCTACAGTCTACAGTAGCAGTTTTGAAGCGACCGCTACACCGCGCCAGGTTTCAAACCGTCAAGGTGGCTGCGCTTCAGCCGTGTCGGTGCCAGAGAGCATAGCCGTTGTCATGGCAACCACTGCAGCTGGGATGGGGCCTCGCCTTGCCTGGCACTTCGTGGTGTTAGCGTGGCTGCGGTGGCCGTGTCTGTGCCGGCGTTCCGCCTACTGAGCATGCGCGTGACGTCACACGACACACCGCTCGCCTCACGCAGTGGGCTTCTTCGATTATCCGCCTCTGGCAGCCCGCGGGTTGCTTGCGGGCTGCCGGAGCGCGTTCGATTTTCTCGGGTTGCTCCGCCCACTTCCGGTGGCCGCCCGGAACGCGTTCGTTTTTCTCTGGCTGGGCGGTTTCGGGCTGCCAGCCGGCGGCCAGACTCGCCAGGACGATTTTGTGCTGGCAGCTCTCGGGCAGCTAGCAGACGACAGAGAGGTGTATGGTCGCGGGAAGCTCGCGCGGCCATTTTTATAAGGACTAGAAGGACCGCGGTTCTTCATGCGATGTTTTGCGCGATGCAGGCGCTTGTTTCGACTAGGCCACGGTGCATATCGACTGTGTCGCCTGCAATGATACCTTTTGCGGTAGTTCTCGCTGTTTATTGATACGTTTTGCGTGCGTATGCGCGATCACATTTCGATCGTCTCACCACCTCGAAAGCACAATTGCTCGCTTCATATTACGATCGCATACTTCTGATTCACAAAATATTTCGGCTGTTAATTTCGTGCGCCCGGCGGATATTGCGATGGTGTTCGAGGCCTTTCACGAGAGCAGCCGGATTCCAGTTCCGAGTACGCGTTCAGACGCGCGCATATATATATATGCATGTGCTGACCGTGTCTTACGAAGTGTTGGTTGAGCGCGGTACGAGAGCGTATATATGGTCTTCATTGCGTTTGGCGCAGTGCAAAAGTGGATATGCTTTGAAAAACGCTTGACTGAAACATGTCCTTTATTAAAAGCCCTCACGAGCACATTACTCGAGACATCTCTGCGGGCATATATATGTGGCCACACAGAACTGTCGAGCCGACCAAGTGCTGATTCTGTCGTCACGGCCAAGTGTTGTACAGCTTCATGGTCGGGCCTTCTGCTACATATGCTCAAAATATCTGAGAAGTACCGCAGGCATGCACCTCCTCGCGTTTGGCTCATTTTAAAAAAATAGATAAAAATGAGCTCTAGCGCTGATCGTCATGCAAACACACGTACGCGGAACGTGAGGCGCCGACACGCAGGGCTTTATTGTAGCGCCTTTCATTTCAGTGGCAGTTCTCTGCTATAAAGCTGTATTATTACAGAAACGATACGCAGCTAAATTTATGCAGCGCACCCGCTTGTTCTAGATGGGCGTTCAACAAGCTGATATGCGCAAATTTTGCCGAGATTATGCGTTCCTTGCCCGCAGCAAAAGCCGGCGGCCGACAGACTACAGTTGAACGAACGTATCCCGATTCTTTTCTGCTTACAGCTACAGGAAGCAGGTTACGAGCGTAGAAATCGCAACGACCACAGCAGAGTCCACCAGGGTCGATCGTCGGCGGTCATACCAGTCATATATACTTACTGCGTAGTAAGCAAACGCAATAATCCGAGAGTACGGCTTGTCGTACGTTTTATAAACAACGCACGGGCAGTTTTTCCGTCCTATGTGGATACGACTGAAACACGTTACATTGCGATTGCTCATCGCATGCTTTTGTGGATTTCTCGAAGCTTACACGTACAGTGCACCGAAGGCACACGCTCGCGTTGTCGTTGCCGATTTGCGAGCTTGATCAGCTGCATGTTCTGCAGTCTGCGGCACGCAGCCCTCAATAACTGCAAGTCGTTGTTTTCGATACCAAGCAGCCTATTTCTACCGTACGCGTGCGTAGCAATGAGACGCAGAACGCGAAGCTAGAGAGAGCATCTGCCCTCCGTGATCCGCGACTTGCTTGCCGCCGTGATTGCCGACCGGCTGGTTCCGGTGGCCGCCAGCCCACGTGACCATGATGCGTTTTCCTGTCAGAGACGAACTTGCGGGTCGCCAGCGGGCTGCCCGAGCGCTGTTAATCGAAGAAGCCCAGTGCTTCGGGCGGTTAAGGCCGATTCACACGACGGACCGTTCGCCCGCGGCCCGCGCACTACGTGTTCATGCGTCATCACATTTAGAGGCGCTCTGCCGGCCGCGGCCTCTCACGGCCGGCAGCGCGCCTCTTAATGTGCTGACGCATGAACACGTAGTGCGCGGGCCGCGGGCGAAAGGTCCGTCGTGTGAATCGGCCTTTAGCATGGCTGTGGCGGACGTGTCGAAACCGTCGCTCCGCAGTGGAGCGGAGAGGAGGCGAGGCGGTTGTATACAGGAGGCGTTTGGAGATCCAGCCCTGGCTAGAGATGGACGAGTCAGTTCTGCTGGAGGAAGCCAGAGACCGCTGTTGGAATGAAGCCCTCCGGGGGCGGCGTGCAGAAGAGATCGAAGATGAAGTTATCCCTTTTTACCATGTTTAACCATGCTAAACCATCAGCCCATTTTTCTACATGACACAATCTCTGATGCCCTTATTGTTCTCCAAGCTACGGTACTCCGACTAACTTGGAAAATAAGAGTAATCAGGCAAATGCGATAGCACTTCCTAGCAAATTTGCCATTCACTGGTGAATTTTGCCTGACTAAATAGATATGTATGTCTGGAGTTCGTCCTGCCGGAAATGCATACTCATTACGGCACGGTAGGAGACTATTGGCACGTAGTGCTGACTGCAGTCCGGCGTGCAGGAAGACTGCGGCAGTGGCTTCCAAGCGAAACACCATTTCGCTGACTTGCGCCCTTAAGAACTAAATGACTGGGCGGCGCCGCCGCAGCAAGCGTCCTCGGCGGTCATCAGAAAGAATGCCTGCCACTTTCAGCCATGCGCAGTTTAAAGCTCAACTAAACTTGCGTACAAAATGACCACAACAGTTTGGAACAACGTTGAATCACTTCAGGCTGGCTTCGATACTACGACATATACTACGATACTACGAGCCTTTCACTAGCCGCCGCCGACCAGGGGCCAAATTACGAACCACCCGAAATGTCGCTCTCTGTTTTGAGAGCGTGATCTTCAAATGACGTCGCGAGGCTAGCGTTTTGCTCCAAACAAGCGGTGCTTAAAATGAACAAGGTGTTATTTTGCTAAAAAACTCTGTTTCGAAGTCAAGAACTCCAGGCAAAACAAGAAGCCTTGGCAGGTTTGCAATTGAGTTTGCTCTTCAGTGACTTTTGCTGCCGCGAGGGTACGCTAACCGTAAAGAAGTGTCGGCTAGGTAGCGCAAGCTGCCGCCCGATTTAAAGGATTCAGCCATATCCATCCACCCATTTATCGATCCATCCATCAGGAACAAGGCAGCAAGAAAAAAAAAGCTCATTCCATGGCACTCCTGCTTTTTACGCGTCGTCTAGAGCGCGCCTGCGGATTTAAAATTCTGTTTGAAGGTGGCGATTGCTACGGATGTGCAGAGATCAACTTGCAAGGACATCTCAGAAATCGACGAAGAAAAATTTAGCCAATGTCTTCGGTCGGCGCCTACTCTCGATGACAAATGTGTTTTCAGGGTAACGTGCACTTTTTAATTTTTGTTTAAAAATACCACAAGACCATGAATCAGACTGCAGCAGCTGCCGACATACGGAAGCAGAGAGGCGCAGCTGCTAGGAGCACCGCACTGAGAGCCCGGCCACTGGAAACAATCACACTTCCTCGTAACGAACTGATACCACCCACATGGGTATAACCACTTGATATTCCGTAGGTGTTGTGGCTGTCCCGTTCGGCGAATGTCCCTCTGCGAGATGCTGAAATTGTGATGTTTACCCCACATTTATTTTGTTTATAGAGAGGCAAAATTGCTTAGGGAACTCTACTATTGTTACCGTGGAGGGAAAGAGCTTGTTCCATCAAGGTCATTTGCTGATCTCACTCATCAGGGGTTAAACAAAGGAAGAAGTGGGTTGCTTGTATGGCTTGTGTAACGACTAACAGGACAGCAAGCTGAGCAAGTTGTGCGTTCGCTGGCACGCAGCACCTGATTTTGTACAGTTAATGTGTAGAGGCAGTGTTTACATTTGCGTATGATCCTTGGAAATGAAGCAGAGCATGATGGTAGTGAATTTTTATGGCCCGAGGGCATCTGCCGCCAAGGAGCACCATGGCACAAGGGTATTTTTTGTTTGCTCAAGGTAGGATGAAAGACCCATTTCTCAAGCATATCGTGCTAAATAAGCCGAGCACCAGGCAAGGGAAGACGCGAGGTAAAACAGAGGCAATTGAAGTAGGACGTGGCAGTGGTGTGCAATATGTTGCATTTTGCAGGTCAGACGGAGCAATCGTTTTGGAATCGCTGGTTGTGGTGAGGGCAGTGTTTGAAGGATTTTACATGCTTCTCAAAGCTGCTAACATGCACTTCATTTCAGCTCAGAAGAATACGTTTTAGAGCGCAGCTCTTTGGCGTCCGTTCCTGGGTTTCGCGTCGTCGTCGGCCTCGTAACCAGCTCCGCCACCAATGTCACGCTTTTGAATTGGTCGCAATGCTCGTGACGTCACAGTGCGCGAATTTCAAATGGGGCCAATTGTACTTTGGCTAGTAACCATGCAACCAATCAAAGGGATCGTATAGTGATGCTGCAACTAAGTTGGACTGAGTTTAGTTAATTGCTTAATTAATCAATTAGCCTAATTAATATAGAGGAGAATGGAGAGGTCAGAGGAAAAGAAAAGAAAGACGCGCGCAGCAGCGACAACAGCGTCCGCGGAAGGAGACGCTGCTGAAAAAAAACAGATAAGTACGAAGCCGCGTTCCCTCCACCACCACGCACTTCCCCACTCAGTAAGACGTTGCTCGTTTCATATACGTTGTGTCGAACATCCTAGACAGTTCCAACAATTGACAGGTTAATGACAGAACACGATGGATAGAAATACAATAATATAAATATGAAATAGCCTAATTAACCTTTCTAGTTAGACCGCATCAATGAATAAAACCGAGAACGAAATTGGTCGAGTTGGGGAATCGAACCAGGGTCTCCGGAGTGCGATACGAGCACGCTAGCCACTCCGTAATGCCAGCTGAATGGTTTGGAATGAACAAAGGCGCGTCTAGATAATACGGCGTCTTCTTTCACTCCCATCTTCCCCCTTTCCCTTACGGCGAGGTGCAGGTGTCCACCCAGATATGCTAGAGAGATACATTTCCTTTCCTCAAAAAATAAATTTACCGTCCAGGAAGGCGTACAGCCGAATTGGCGATGGCGTTCTGTGGACTCCCTGGCAGCGTTGCAAGACGCTGTCGCGTTCCACTCTTACAGGCGAAGCTTAACATGTTAACCACACATCAGTAACACACGCAGACAGCCAATGGACGCGTCATTCGCTGGCAGCACTTGATTCATCATTCACAACCACATTCTTAACGTACGCTCCCTTGCCGCACATGTCAAGGACGTACACCACGATCACATTCTGCGCCATTCCTCTGTACTTTGCTTTGCTGAAACCTGGATGGATCCCGAAGAGCCTCTCGAAATCATAGATTTCCTATACTGCTGTGGTGCTCGCAGAGACCACAACAGAGCGGCGGGAGTCGCTATCTACTTGCGCACAGGTCTCTCTGCAATACCAGTCGAAATGTTCGGCACGTCACATGAAGTTGGCGAACTGTGCGCCGCAAAGTTGCCCAACGGCTTGCTGGTAGTAGCTGCCTACTTCGCCCCTACCGCACTCACGAAAGACGTGGTGCACTTCCTGCAACTCGCATTAACCGTCCATCGATCCACACCGATGTTAGTAGTGGGGGACTTTAATGTTGACATAAAGACAAACAGCAATTTCCTAACACTTATGCGGGAGAACATCTCGTTCCTCTCGCTCGTAACGTGTCCCACGGCTGTGACAACCTCGCGAGGCACTTGTATAGATCTAGTCTTTGAGAATCAAGCATTGGTGTACCAAGTGGAACATATATCAGTCTATTTCTCCGACCACAAAGCTTCCTTCATGACTGTCAAGAACTGTTAGTGGATTCTTTGTTAAAGGAATACGTGTGAAAAATAAAAAAAAAACTCTGTGATAGCGCATACATGTGTTGCTCGATTTCTTTGCCTCAATCTATCGAAAAGGTCAAACAGTTTATTTGCTGCGCTCAAATTTCGCATTAGGAAGTAACGTAATCGTCGGTAATTTTTTTTGTTTCTTTAAATCTTGGTCTATCTTAGCCCAGGCACGCTGTATATAGGCCATTCCAGAAGGAAAGGTAGCCTTCAGTTCGTACAAAATACTAATGACTAAAGTTGTAAACGTTGGGATAACAAATTCAAACAGGAAAATTGGCTTGAAAACAACTACACTTCTCACACACTATGTAGCTTAAAAAACTTCTCGAGCCGTTTGGCAATGTGACTATCTCGGGTCATCATGCACAAGACTGCATAGCCTTGTTCGATAACAAACCAAGCTAGGTGTCAGTTATGGGGCAATCACTGAGTGCTCAAGATTCCCGTAATTTATTTGCTTGTATATGCTTTGAGCTGCTAAAGATTCCCAGTAAGGTGTTGCACATTTTGTTACTTTAAAATAACTTCTACTCGCGCACCATCTCCTCAATGATGTATCTGATTTTTACACATCCTTGTCTACCAGTAAGGATTGTTTAGTCATTCAGCAGCCACTGCGGCCACTGCATCTTACAAAATTTATTATGCTTTTGTTTACAGCGTTCTCCTTGCTGTACTTATAGCTATTTAGCACCCAGGGAAACCCCTAGTCACATAATGTCAGGTTGATTGTTTATCTCTGATATTTACGCATTTTGTAAGTGCTAAAACGTTTCCTAATACTGAAAGTGCATTACTTATAATCTGCCATGCATTACTCTCGCACAGTGTACACAGGCAGTCTCTGTATAAAAGCGAATAGGCATTTTGAACTCAACTTTTTTCTCAACTGCACTTCGAAATGCAATACGGTTATTGTGTGTCAAAATTAAAGCGTGCTTGTATGTACACTGCCTTTTTGCAACAGAAGCGCACTTTTGAAATGCTTTTCCTAAAAAAAATAAACAGGCTTACTCAGTGTATGCTGCACTTAAAAAAGCGCCACAAATGTTTAGTGCCTCATTCCAGCACTACACTTTTGCCTTATGCATGTTCATCACACGAATAATGACCGCAGGCACTCTACCAAGCTGGAAAGTAATAGCAGGAAAGGGGCAGGTGGGTTCACGTAAGCATTGGCAAAAGAGAGTGCACAATAATGCTTTTCACACATCTGGCGCGCTGTATCAAGATCTATTCCGTGCTGAGAAAGAGGTCGTGCAACACGGTGCTGACGGGCTGGCAGATTTTGTGGGGAAAGACTGCAGGATAAATTTACCACGCGTAAAAAGTAAAAGAAATCAACGAGGGCCTGTAGAGGAAGGAAGGAGGAGTTGAAAGGAAACAACAAAAAACGAGAACGGAAAAACAAAACATTCTCGACAGGTGAAAGGCAGAGCTGAAAAAAAGGAATGCTGCAATCAAGTTTTTCGTGTCCGAGTGATGAGTGTGGCGGGTAGTTGGTGCGTCGAGCGAGGACGTGTGGCGGGGCGTCGGCGCAGTCAGTAGGCTCAGGTCTATGCCCTAACGGAGACGTGGTGCTGACGGCAGTCTCCCCGGGGGCAGCGTCAGCGCCACAGAGTTGGCGTACGGTTGACGCCGATGTCCCGGCGGGTCTCAACGCTGGCGCAGGAAGCCGTCACATCTGTGTGTTACGGGCATGGCCTCCAGGTACGGCAGCCGGGTAAGCAGCGGGGGTGACGGTGTTCAGAGGCTGCCGGACAGGAAGGGAACAGCGGCGCCAGGGTCTGGTGGGTCAGGCTCTTGATGACGGCTGTCCAGGTCTGGTAGCCGGGGCGTCCGCGGCTGAGGCCAAAGCCGGCGAAATTGGGAAGCCAGCAGATATGGTCCACGTCCGTCGCCGACCGCGTTCTTCCTTTTCTGCTTCGCACGCTCTCTTCGCCAAGTTCCACTTCCGCCTTTTTTCTTCGTCCGCCACCTCGTCGCCTTCTCTGGCTGCAGTGAGGCGCTGGCTCCTTACAGAGGTATACTGGCGACCGCACTGTTAATGGAGTGGCAGCTGGTGGGGGTACTTCTTTTGTCACTGCAGGCTTCTCGCCACACACACACTGGCCAAGGACACAAAATCATACAGTTGCTCTCACTCTTGCAGATGCGTGCTGTGCGCCGACACGCGGCAATCACTGCAGCTGCACCATCTTTCGGTACGCCTGCCTCTGGAGCCGGGTCGCTCTAAAGAGGCCGAGAATACCGTAGCACATTGCTCTCCCAAGGAGGTAGGTCAGGAGGGAAGCAGTCTACTAGGCTGCCAGCATTTAGTTGCGGCCCATAATTTTGGTCAGTGGCAGGTCACGTGCACCCTCTGATAACATGGGCGCATCCAAACAGAGGTTGTGAAGTGCGTTACGCGCGATGTTTATGCACACTGCGCACTCCCACTGACACTGGTGTGTCCAGTACCTTCGCAAGCACCAGAAGCAGCTCCGCGGCGCACCGACGCAGCGTCAACGACAAATTGCGTGAAAGCTTTTGGAATGTGGTACAGGCCATCTGCTGGGTCGGGTATGTGGTGCCACGCCACTGGCGCAAGCAGCCATGACTCCAGTGGGCAGACATTGTCTCCTGCATAACAAAAAATTACGCTGTTGCGCATGCCCTTCCTCGGTGATCTAAAAAGCCTTGCGGGACGCTTTTCTATAAAATGGACGACTCGTGCTAAGTAGCCCACTGCCAGACAATGCATGATTGAGATGCACGACTGAGCACGCTGTAAGGACAACTTTTACCATCATACTGAGAAAAATGATGCGCTATGATTGTCTATACAACACAAGTGCCGTCAGGTACATTTTGTGTTGGTTTCTTAGACAGGAAATGCCATGTATTTCAACAATGTTATATGCTTCCTGTGCTTCTGCTACAATTATAAATAATGTAAAGGGTGGCAATACACTACCATACTGTAATCAGTCTGCTTTGGTGTAACGTAGCTGTAAGCAGATCCGGGCCAATCCATAGTGCTGAAGCTCTCTATCTGCAATTTAGGTGGCCCGACGGTTGACAGGGCTTTTTTACTGCTTACAATGAAAAAATCTCCGTCGTGTAGCTGGCCTTCCGCCATCGTGGAATGCTGCGAGACGAACGCGTCTTTGAAGGATACGGGTTAGCGCGGGCCCATGGCCAGAGTGCGCATGGTAGCGCCACAGATGTTAGAAGAAAACGTGCACAGCACAAAGCTACCCCTGAAGGTTTGTTGCCATGGTCAGGATTTAACCGAATTCATGTCATCAAAAACCGACGCTAAGGTCTACTCACTATCATGATGCCCGCAGCGTAGAACCCTTTGCAGCATGTCTGCAGGAGAGCCCCGGGGCGTTTTGCTGGCGATGAGGATGCCATCGAGCCACCCGATGTGGTGTCTTGTCTTAGAGTCTCGCCGGAAGGCACGCAACTTCTGCCATCCAACGTTGACAAGTCGGTTGGGCAACGCCGACGCGTGCTTCACTTTCTACGGTGCCTAGAACACTGGTGGCGAAGAAGCGCAGCGCGCACAGCACTTGCAGCTCCAATGAGAACGCTGTGACAAGCACACCTCCCAGTTCATCGGCGAGTACGTCGCACAGACACTGTGCAGTCTCCTTCCTATGTCGAAGCCTCGAAACAACTGAAAAACTCGTGTGCGCTTCAAAACAGTCTTCATGCACCCTCCTACACTGTTGCTCGCGGGGACGCCCGAGATGTAAACAGCCGCCATACTCGGTCTCAAACACATCCACACAACTTTCTTCGCTGTCAAAAAAATTCTTAATCAGCTCGCATAATTAGGTAAGCAACATCCGGCACGTTTACGACGTCAGCCGGTAACGCAAAAAATCAATATGACTGCCGGTCACGGCTGACCAGAACGGTGCAGTGACAACGTTTTTGATAATGTTTTGGAGTAAGAGCGATCCGTAATACGGTCCCTGGACCATACAGTCATCACCCCCGACTCGAGAGGGGCCTGCAGAACTATTCAATAGGGGTACATTGCTCACTTTGCTTATCACATCCTTTAATATAGCGACTACCTCGGAGCCTCCCCGTCTCGAGCGATCGTGTGGGCTCCTGCTCAAGTGGGCCTCGAAGGCAATGAAACGGTAGACGCCATCACCCACGCTCTCACTCTCCGGGAAACACCTGCAGAACCTTCCGAAACGGATCTCCAACCCATTCATGGCCTCAATTTTTGAGAAATTATTCAGTTATAACAATTCGGTCCGGAAATTTATTCTAATAACTGTAGGGGCCTTACAAAGGTAGACGAACGCACTCTCCTCCGCCTTTACATAAACACTGCTGTGCACGGAAGTTTTATAACACTGATCCTGCATGTACAGGACATTGCCTGCATTGAGGGGAAAAATCATCGGAGACTGCATGTACAGGACATTGCCCGCACTATGCGTGGAGGTCATCGGACACCTTCAACATGATGTGTACATGTCAATCAACCCAGAACCTCGCCCCAAAACACAAGCCCAGCCAGGAGGACTGCGAGGCAGCCTTCATCGGCTGCTCCGACCTGGTGAGCCAGAAGGCCTGGGTCGGCCAAGCCCGATCCGCGGAGGTGACCAATGGGCTACTAGAACAAGCAGCGCACCTAATGATTGTGAGGGGTGGCGCTTTCCGGGTGGCGTTCGTCTTGCCAGTAGTGCACAAAGATTAGAGTGAGGCTACGGAGGAGTATACGTATGTTAACTGTTGGAGAAGTATCTGTAGCTTTTGTAGCAGCTACATTGTCCACAGATTCCCCGTTTCGCGTAACTCGAACAGGTGCAGTTCTGCGCATGCGCGAGGAGCTGAGTGACGTGACAGTGCGCAGTCGGCGCGCGCCTCACCTCCCGCCTCGTCGCCGCTCCGATCGCATCGTTTCGCCAGCTGTGCGCATGCGCGAGGAGTCGAGTGAAGTCATTACGCGCGCCGGCCCCTAGCCAGATGTGATCATGCAGGGCGCGCGCTACTGCGCATGCGCAGGGAAGCTGCGTCGCCGTATAAATGCAGGGTGACACCGCCGCGGTTTATATCAATTTGCATATGGAATAAGGAGAGTCTGGCGCTGTCAAGCGGCGCTGGAGACTGGAGAATCTCAACTCTCCGACTCCCTAGGTTGCGGCCTGGCGGCTGGCTGCCGAGAACAGGAACAATGAACCGCACGCGGCCAAGCCAGAGGCTGAGATGCCGGAGCAGAAAGAGAGCGCCTGGCCTGGAGATACATCGCGACGCGGAGCGGCGTGCCCTGGCCTAGCCGGAAGGCGATGCGGCGATGGAAGACGACGTGAAGGCCCGCCGTGTATCCGATCACGTGATTTTATCACGCAACTTGGGGGAGAAACCAAAGCTATCTGAAAAGGTGTAACCAAGATAAATTTGTACCTTTCGCTACGTATATCCTGGCATAGGTTATCTAAGCCACTGACATTTTTTTCGCGTGAAACACTGTCACGAGAGAAAAAGAAAACGATAGACCTATGAAAGGGCATGTTAATTGGAACGTGACACTTGAGAGAAATAGAAGGGCGAAGAAAGGTGAGTGCAGTGGTATTTTTAAGGAGATGGAGAAGAAGACCACGAATCCGAAAACGAGGCGGAAGAAGAAGAAAATGAAGAGGTATAAAAGGAGGAGTTGCGAGGTGAACAGGAGGAGGAACGTTCCAGGTGCGGAGGACGCTGGCGCACGGCCGTCGGCTGCTGCCAGAGGTGTTTCATCGTAAGGCCCACTGATTCGAAGCGGTTCCATAGGCTGATGCCCTGGTCCCGTGGATCACGACGCTGACCGCGTATTCGGAAGGTGAGCGTTGTGTTAACCCCTCCAAAACGCCGACTCAGCCAGCCGCTGGTTTTACCTCCCAGACCTCGTCACCGGTGTGAGGACGCTCCTACGTCGGCATCCAGCTTCACCTAATCCTCAAAATTCCTGTCGTAGAAAAGCGGCGTCTCATGAAACAAGGTACCACCTGGGATTTTGTCCGTACTCCGCGTCCGACATAGCGTGCGGACCACCCGCTTTTGGTATTAAGCCTGTATGAGTGCGCTTGTGATCTACTCGCCAGGACCCTTAGTGTGGTAGGACTGCGTTGGTTGTCTGCAGTATTATCTTTGTGCGTGTAGTGTGCTGTTTTGTTAGTTCTTTAGGCACGCATAAAGTGTGGCATCTTGAGTTTCCCCTTCGAAGCCTTTTCTCTGGTTTATATGCTTGCACACACACAGAATGCATACCATAAAACTTCGCAGGCACACTTTTCTGTGGCACACACACTTTGACGCAAATTTTCTCCTAGCCACTTGAATCCGGGGAACGTGGAATCTGCGTTCCTTGAAGCTACGCAGCAACATGTTAAATTGGCTAAATATCTAGACGTTTGGGTTAGGCAAGCCGGCACTCCGAACTGATGAGATTAAGGGAACGGCTGGCAACTATGGTTGCAGATTAGAGAAAGACCGATGTATAAACCGATCTTCTACATTTGCATTTTCACATGACACACCCTGCGATGTGCTTGGTTTTCTCCCAACCACTTTTCTCCGGAGAACTGTTCTAGCTTACTACTGCACTAAATATTTAAATCAATTAATTAAATAACTGTAAGGAAGACTCTTAACCTGTTTGACTGGATTTTTGTGTAGCATTGTGCTAACCAGGTTCTCAACGAACTCTAATGATTATATCTGGGGATAATCATAGCTTTGAACGCTGAAGGCCCGTGGCAGCATGAAGAGATTTTCTCGGCCTGCCCATGTGACTGGCTACTAAAAACTCTATATATTCGTCTAAGGACCAAACAGTAACAGATCTTATTTTCAGGTGTTATTTCTTGCACACTTCGCCGTCGCAACCGAGGGGCAATCATACGGTTAAGTTGCACAAAGCCGAGCAGCCGATCCGCCGATCGGCTTGCCCGGCTGTACGGCCGCTGCGAACCGCAATGAACCTGTGAAAAATTATGCAGCCTGCCTCTTGGGCCATCAGATGGAGCCAGTACATTGCATTGAGAGTTTTACAGTCAGCTGATGAGGGCCTGACAGCCAGTAACGGTCAAAGGGCATGCACGGGCGGGTGCACTGCCGGCAATTGCATTTGCCGGCAACATCTTTTAGATTTTTTGTACACCAGTACGGCGTAGCAAACAGCTATTCTCATGGATTCATATATGGAGGGGGGCAGGGTCTGCTCCCAAGTTTTAGGTGCACTTGCACAGTGTGGGAGATAGGGTGAGCACTTACTACCACTGCCACGGCTAGCAGCAGGGTTTAGCCGTTCCGAACACATGGGCTACAGGGATCATTTCCAGACTTGTACAGAGTGTGTCTAAGGCACGAGAGATACGATAGAACCAAATTGGCGTCACTCCAGTGTATGGCCGGCAACCGTTATAAAAATGAGCTTTGTTTTTCTGTTCACGCAATGCTGAGCATGTGTTCAGCCAACAGAAATTTAACTGAAATTTAACTTTAGTTATGTTTACACAACACTCACTCAACAGATGGTCTGTGCTCCAAAACTCAACAAATATGGTGCATAATTACTATTGAATTACTGCTGTTTTTTCTTTGAGAAATATATTTGACAATACGTGGTTTGCAACCATCCGTGACACTGTGTGCGACTCTATGAGCTGTTTCGACAGGAGAATGTAATACTACGTTAGAAATATTCTTCTACCCTTAGCAAAAGCTAATACGTTTGAAATATACGGCGGGCTATTTAGATTGCATTTTATACATATTTTGTGTTCATGAATGCACTAAAAATATGTAGGAAATACTTTCCTGGAATTTCATGCTTGGTATTCGAAATATATATTCTTAAAATATGCCAAATATACCTCCCTTAAAGCATACTTCTAGCACTTTTCAAATACGTGAAAGAATGTGTACTCAGCATTAGCATCTTGTCAGTGTATTAAAAGTGTAATTTCAGAAAGATGAAATTAATTCATCCAAAGTATACTCCAATTCTAAAAAACGGGCAGTCCTTGTAAGCGTATATGTATGCAGTTTTAGCATCTTGTCAATGTATTAAAAGTCTACTTTCGTAAATATGAAGTTAATTCATCCGTAGTATACTTGAATTCTAACAAACGGACAGCCCTTCTAAACGTATTTGCAGCATACCTCTAGCTGCTGTTAAACAGTCGAGTGGCTCGAAATCGCGTTTCGGGAAATGGCATTTGCGTGTTGTCAACGTATTTGAAGCGGACTTCCGTCAATACGCAACTAATTCGTCCAAACAATACTTAAATTCTAGCAAATTGGCAGTCCGCCTTAGCATATTTGCAGCACACTTCAAGCTGCCGTTGAATAACCGAAAGCTCGAAACCGAGTTTCGGGAAATTGCATTTTTATGTTGGCAATGTTTCTAAAGTAAATACGCAATTCATCCGTCCAGGTATAGTTAATTTCTAACAAATCGGTAGTCCGCGTAAAAATATTTGCATTACACTTCAAGCTACCATGGAACAATCCAGTGCTCGAAATGACATTTTAGGAAACAGTGAAAACTCCCCCTTTCCTGTCGTCCTTTCGTTGCAATACAGTAATCATAGCGCGGGAACATCGCAGGACAAAGACGAGACGTGACGAGAACGCCTGCGTTGTTCCCGCGCTATGATTACAGTGTTGCGATGAATTACCAACCTGCTCAAGGCTTTTCTGTTCTAAGTCCAATAGTTTATGGTAACTTCTAGCAGGATCGTAATCACCACTTATTTACACTACGTGCGGAGAACGTGATAGCATGATACCGACAAAGACGCCTTGGGAATTTCCGGGCCTGAATATGCCAGCGAAAAGGACCACAATTGAGAAGGCCGACCGGCTCACTTAGACGCCCGTGTATCTATTGGTTGACAGTTCGACTCCCGACCTATATCTGACGCAAGTTTCGACTAGCAATTCTAGCAATATATTTTTAACCCTTTGAAGGTTTTTGCCGTATATGTACGGCGGCGGTTTCTGTCCCGCAAGGTCTTTGCCGTACGGGTACGGTTTCGATTTTCTGTTTGAAATTTTGCGCCAATAGAACAATGCGTGCTCACTGGGGGGTGCTTCCACCTCTTAGGACTTACAAGAAGTGTTTGAATTTTGTGCTGCCTTCTTACGGAGATAAGCAGAACTTAGTCTAGCTTTAGCGCGGCGGCACAGACTGCGGCAACACCCCTTTTGTAGGTTTTGGGTTCGCCGCGTGATCGCAACGGAGTCGCGCGAAATTTGAGTTTTCTTTTTGTCAGCACTATCTTGCAGGGGCTGCCGAAGTTGATTTCTATCTTTATTGGCGCTGCTCTTAGCTTGCTTATCACCGTTGCTCGCGAGGTATTTTCGCCCTCTGTGGCAACGCGCCTACGCGGTTTGGATACCGCTGCGGGATCGCAACGGAGTCGCACGAAACGTGTTTTCTCTTTGTGGGCACTGTTTTGCAGAGGCGGCGAAAGTTGATTTCTATCTTTATTGGTGCTGCTCTTAGCTTGTTTATCACCGTTGCTATTCTATTCTATTGAACATTTTCCAGTTGTGAGTGATGCTGTCACCAAAGTACTGTTCCTAATTTTTTTACTACTTATTCTCGATTATATACATTTTGTAGATTCAAGATCCGCAATAAAGTAATTTGACCACCTGGGAAAGTTTTCTTCAAAATAATTCGACCCTCAAAGGGTTAATGTATTAAATGTATATTTTTAGTGTATTTCTAGTGTTATCTAATGTATTTATTGTATATTTTTAGTATATTTTTAATGCATTATAAATATGCCAAGCGGGCAAGAATGAACTTTTCACGTATATTAAAAAAAGTTCAAAATACTATTTGCAGTATGCTTAGAAAGCATTTAGTTTAAGCATAAGGACAAAAAAATGCGAAATAGATATGAAATTAATACAATATGTTTGAAATGCATTTTAAGCACATCATCTTTTTCGCTAAGGGTACTCTTGAATCATGTAAAAAGAAAACTGCGCGAAATACGGGGAGAAGACAGAAACATACACGACAGTACCAGCGCCACGCGTAGCGCCGGTACTGTATGATCATCATCATCAACATCATCAGCCTGACTACACCCACTACAGGGCAAAGTCGTCTTCCATGTCTCTCCAATTAACCCTGTCCTTTGCCAGTTGCGGCCACTGTATCCCCGCAAACTTCTTAACCTCATCCACGCACCGAACATTCTGCCGTCCCCTGCTACGTTTGCCTTCTCAAGGAATCCACTCCGTTGCCCTTAAGGACCAGCGGTTATCTTGCTTTCGCATTACATACCCGGCCCAAGCCAACTTCATCCTATTGATTTCAACTCGGATGTTATTAACCCGCGTTTGTTCCCCGACCCACTCCGCCCTCTTCTAATCTCGTAACGTTACACCTACCAATTTTTCTTTCCATAGGTCGCTCCGTTGTCCTTAACTTAAGCTGAACCCTCTTTGTTAGCTTCCACGTTTCTGCACCATAGGTGAGTACCGGTAAGATGCAGCTGTTGTATACTTTTCTGTCCAGGGATATTGGTAAACTACCATTCATGATCTGAGAGCACCTGCCATATGCGCTCCACCCCATTCCTATTCTTCTAGCTATTTCGCTCTCATGATCCGGATCAGAGGTCACTATGAGCCCTAAGTAGACATATTCTCTTACTACTCCCAGCAGCTCGCTACCAACTGCGAACTGCTGTTCCCTTGCTAGGCTGCTGAACGTTACTTTGGCTTTGTGCATGTTAATTCTAAGCCCGACCGTTCTGCTCTGCCTGTCTAACTCATCGATCATGTTTTGCAGTTCATGTCCTGAGTGGCTTAGCAAGGCAATGTCATCGGCGAATCGCAAATTACTCTGGTATTCTACATTGACTCTTATCCCCAACTCTTGCCATTTCAGACCCCGGAATAGCTCCTGTAACCAAGCGGTGAATAGCATTGCCGAGATTGTTTCTCCCTGCCTGACACCTTTCTGTATTGGAATTTTACTGCTGATTTTATGGAGAACTATAGTAGCTGTGCAATCGTTACAAATATTTTCCAATATTTTCGCATAACACTGTGCCACACCATGACTCCCCAATGCCTGCATGAAAGCTAAGGTTTGCTCTGAGTGAAATGCTTTCTCGTAATCAATAAATGCTATATATAGGGATTTGTTATATTCTGCGGATTTCTTTGTCATGTGACTTATAGCATGAATGTGGTCTACTGTAAAGTATCCTTTACGAAAGCCTGCTGATTATTTGGTTGACTGAAGTCAAAGGCTGTCCTGACTCTGTTAGCGATTACATTAGTAAACACTTTGTAGGCAACGGACAGTAAGCTGATAGGTCTAATTTTTCAAGTTCTTGACTTCTCCTTTAATATGAATTAAGATAATGTTAGCGTTCTTCTAAGCTTCTGGTACAAGGCATTGATTGCGTATGCAAGTTGGCAAGTTTTTCTAACACAATGTCTCTTCCGTACTTCAAAAAATCTGCTGTTACCTGATCCTCACCAGCTGCTTTCCCCCTTCGCATTGATCCTAAGGCTTCCTTTTCTTCCCCTTTCGTTACTGCTGGGATATCTCATTGCTGTGCTCGACTGCATCTCTCAGTAGCTTGATGATTACATTCGCTACTGTATGCATTTGTGTACAACTCTTCGGCTGCTGTATAACATTTTACATATTAAGAACGCATGCAGCACCTGTTAAAATTCTCGTAAACCGCTCAGTCATTTTCTGGCATAGAAAAAAGTGCTTGTAGTGCAATATGCTCTATCAGGCATACCTACATAGGAGGATTCGTATGTGCGCTCATAAAAAAGGCGAGCTTTTTTAGGGGTTCATTTCTATTGTTTATGCATGAATCAAGGCCTCCAACTAACAGATCAATGCATGTGAACTCGATTACTTCTACTACATGAAAAGAAATATTAATAGTAATAATTGACATAACTTTGCTGATCGGCAGGGCACTACCTGCGCAGATCCGGACGCCGGTGGGCAGGACTATATAAGGGTTGAACCGAGATTGCGCTTATGATTGAAAAGTTATGAACTTTTATTTCATGCCATAGCCTAGTGTGAAATACTGTTCCATGCAGTTTATCTCATGGATGTGTATTTATATGTATGGACAAGTATGTTTGTGCGTATATCTGGAGCACTACACGAGTGGGGAGGTCAGCGTCACGTTAACGAGATATGGCAGCAAAAATGTGAATATACCGCCGGGAATTGCATCGGTCGTCAGTCCACCTGGCGCAATGCGAATGTATTAATAGGATTTTTTTATTTTGTTTTGTGTTAATTTAGCGCATACTCAAGAGCAATTCATGTGCCAGTTATCAACATGCGCTCCACATGCTGTACACACTGCATCACCAAAAACTCTCCACGTTTTCAACATTCTTTCAACAGGGTGTGTTGCGGGCTGCTGTAGTTTCAACATAAAGTCAACCATGCATTTTCGTAACGGAAGTATGATTCGCGGGGCGAGCAGCAAGTGTCCTCGATACTCTGGCATGCGGTCAGTGAGGTTTTATTCTTACGCAGATTTAGACTTGTATACCGAATAGATGCGGAGATTATGTTCCGACCATACATCAACCTTTGGCCGCGAGCCGCTGTTGGGTACCGTGGTGAGTAGGTCATCAAGCTGAAAGCAAAAACCGCATGGAACATGAGGCAAACACTATAGTAAGGCACACAACTACAAAGATACAATAGGTAAGACTTTTGCAATAGACTTCCGCTTGTGCGTCGATAGTGGGTACCTGGAGTGTGCGCGTCCTTTGCTTAAGGCGCAAATGAGACTTGCAAACGACCTGCCTGAAAACTGTAAAGTAGACATTCGTAGGGCGCTATGGAAAATGCTTAAAACGTATGAAATTGACAATTCCCTCCCTTGTACAGTGAGTGTCCTACCAGCGCATCATATGATTCCCATCTATACGACCTATGTGGTTTCGCCGTGAACACCTAATTATATTCGGCCAACAGAAGTGGCTTATGTTTGCACTCGACAGATCTGCCTCAAGGCACAAAATTAAGCTCTGCAGATAATCCATTAGAAATGATTCTCATGCGTTCAGAACTCTTGGAGTCCTATGATCTGTGCTTCATTATCACGGGATCTCCACCCTTTCAGCTTAGAAGCCTTTTCTGGGTTTAAGAATACGCCGAGACGGCCTTATATGGGCTATGGCAAGCCCCTGATCAGTGGTATCGGTTCATACCACCAACCGTGATTTAATTCTTGCGCTTAACTTAAAGCTCGGTTTCTCCTTTGCCTCCGAAAATTACCTCTTTACCTTCATGCACATGTGCCTATATAATCGTTTTCCTCTAGGGAGAATTACGTTCAATGCTACTGCAGTCAATATATAAAGCATTTATTTGTATAGAAGAGTCGGCTTTAAAACTAACTGAACCGCTGCCGTATATTTTACACAAAAATTGCAGCTCTTAATTATTATGTTTTCATTGAGGTTGGTTTAAAAGCAGTTTTCACACATGCATTACCACTAAATAGCTCCAGAGGAGCTCCCTAATTATATATGCCGCCGCGGTGACTGTGGTTACGCCACTCGGCTGCGTTCCCAAATGACGCGTGTTCAATGTTTGCCATGGCGGTCGCACTGCTGGAGACCCATTGTGCGATCTCAGTGCAAGACCGCAACCCCTTGCGGTCGAAATTTTCGGGAGGTCTCTACTACGTGATCCCTCATAGCGTGAGCCGCTTTGGGACACTAAGCCCCTTGATCATTTCTACATTGTGTAGTGACCACAGTGCAAGAATATCATTATGTGTTAATAAGTCATATAACACCTTGACATTTATCAAGTAACATCATCTATTTGTCACCAGTAGCGAACACCTCGTAAGTGAGTAGGAATGTTTTACTCTGAGAAACCCAAGCTCTAGAGCGAGACACTCATCACTGAAGACTCTTCCTCCTCGTTGAAAAATCTTACCTATAAAATGCTTCCTGCGCTCGCACCAACCATTTCAGACGGACAACAAAATCGATCAGATGTAGTGAAAATCTGAAATTCGCGCGGTTACTTTGAATAACGTTCAGTGCCTCGTGGTACGTGGAGACGGCTGAGCTAAAGAGAAGAGCGATTTCCTGGGCTTGTTTACGTCGACAACAAAAAACCGCTTCACCATACCACGCATGCCATATTAAGTGAGACCCTCTAGGGCAAGCTGTTGCATGGCACAACGCCGAGCAGGGCTGGGTACCGTAACTAGCCTACCACCTCCTCCAAAACAGCCTCTAGACCGGGGACCCCGCTCACCGGCGTATAGTTTGGGGTCCTCCTCGCATGGGCCTTGAGGCGCGCCTTCTAACCGGACATTCCCCTCTGATTCCGACGTTCAGGATCTCGAATTCACACCAGCTTACTCCTTCAAAGACATTTACTTCATCAATATGGCCATGCCCGTTATTCCCGCCCTTGTGAAGGTCTCTCAAAGGAAGAAAAGCGGCTTCTGATTCGCCTGCATACTCGTATTTTGCTGGGCCCGGCAGCACTCAAACACCCTTCCTACTCGGGCCACCGTTGCTGCTTGTGCTTAACCGAGTAAGGCCGTCAGAATTGGGAAATCCCAATAAATGGTTTTGCCTGCGGGCTATTCCTCGGTGGTGTGGTTCTTCATGGCCGCAGCTGTGGTCGAGCTAGCGGAATGGCGTTGGCCCTGAGTGCAGATGCGAAACTGCGCTAGAAACCCCCCAGAATTTTATAAGCTCTTTGTCGTCACGATAATCCGTCAAACTGCCCTCAAGAGAGGTGTTTACTTCCGTATTGTATTTGATGCAGCATGCAGCTATGAATAATTGTACCTATGTGGTGTTCCATGAATTAAGCTCTAAAAATAAATTGCCCACAATCGAGTGATGTTACAAGCTTTTTCGTATTCGGCGAAATTACGCGGCCTTCTTAATTACTCCTCCTGATTAAAGGATGAAAGCGGTTACAGGACACTAGCCTATTCCATACCGAAAGGAAAGTTCCCATATCTTTCCGGCAGCTGGTGTGAGGAAGAGGACTGTCTACAGCTAGTACAGGCAGCAAAAGCACGGGAGTCAAGAGAGACGAAGAGGGAAATAGTCTTTACGGACATAAAGCAAGGAATAATGGTGGTAGTTTTCTGCAAGTGCATTATATTAAAGGCAGGAATACGGCCCATAAATTGCGGAGAAGCATTGGAAGGGATGCCAAAGAAACTGGATTTCACAGTGACGCAACGGGCATAGTTGTTGCACGGCAACAACAAAGCCGATACAAGATTAGACAGCACACATTTTCTGAGGAAAATTTCCGCGTTCGAACAAAGCAAACCATATACGCGAGCCTATTCAGATGTAATGGTGAACAGGAATCTTAGAGAGGTGCGCTATTTAACTAAATCAGAGTGTTTGTCGAAGCAGCCAACCATGTGGCCCTGTTGGTGTCACTGGGGCTTCGAGGGCAGTTTAGGGATAAGAAAAGCTGCCATTTGCCTAGTGAACTAGGCGCGCTGAACGCCGCCCTTGAGTAGTCGCGTGATTAGGTTCGACTTGGATGAGAAATGCTATTCTGCTTCTAAAGGTTGCAACAAAAGACGCACCACTACTGTTACACATGCATTTTAGTCGCTAGGTTGGCTGGGTATCTAAAAAAAATACTTTTCTCTGAATGAATAAGCTTTCTGTGATTTAGTGTGGTGCGGTTATATTGTCACAAAAGACCCGCTGTCTCCAAGGCGTGTCAACATGATGTGCGTAAATATTTTGCTGAAACGCAGCAACCAGATAGTTTTACTTAGAACCAAGGTTCGTGTCGGTTCCTTCGCTTTACTGGAGCTCACTAATTTTTTTAGCGAGAAATAAATGAATCGTGCAGTAAGCGGTTAAGCGCTATCAATAAAAGACATTTATTTTTTGTATGCAGTGCACAGTGCAACTTGTAAAACGTGCTAGCTAGTTTTTATGTTTCCTTCGGTTCCAATGTGTTTTTCAAGATGTCTGATTCCTCCCCCCTCTCCCCCCCCACCTCACGCCCTTGCTTTGAACCTTTATAAACCCCTCTAAGCGCCAATAAAGCGTTTAGTGGTGGAAGTTCAGCGTTTAGTTGAAGTTTAGCGCTTGTGTCCTGCCTTGTCCCGTCATTTTGCGCCATGGAACCTCATGTGAACGACCTGCTAGCTGCAACTATCACCCTTCTAACTTTGAATGAGGCTCACCTTGGGCAACGTGGAGGTATCGAATAACTATTGCAGTGACTTTGCTTCAAACATGAGGCAGGGCGAACAGATAATCATCACTGGCCACTGCACATGAGCACTAAGCTATTGCAACAGGCGATCACACTCGTGATGTGCAGTGCAAATCTTCGCCTTGACTTCCCTCTGTGAGCGTCATGACAGGAAAGAAATCGCGCTTTGGGGCACCTGGCACTGCTGTCCGTCTCCAATAACCTGGTTTCACACAATCCTCCAAGGTTACCACTGCTAATCTACCAGGGATTTTCGTTTTATAAGCCTCGACCAGTTTGCGTGCTCTCCAAGCTCTTTCACCGTGCACTATTTCAGGAATCTCTCTTTACCATATTCCTCTCAGTGTTCGGGTAAGTGAGAGCACGTATTATTCTGCAGTGACAGTTTATGCTTTCAGCCGTCTCAAGACATTTGAACAATGTACACCATTTCAAACGACCGCACAACCCGCAACCCACCGCACTCCTCACAAATGAGTTTCTATGCTTTTCACACACATGACACTGATTTAGTTGACCTGGAAGGTTCAATTGATGTTGCTACATTTGGTAGTTTGCATAGAAGCCCCGTTTTGTTTGGTTTGGTTTATTAGGTTCAACGTTACAAAGCAACTCAGGCCATGAGAGATGCCGTGGTGAATCGCTCCGGAAATTTCGACTGTCTGGGGTTCTTCATCCTGCACTGACATCGCACATTACACGGGTCTCTAGTGTTTCGCCTCCATCGAAATTCGTCCGCGGCGGCCGGGATCGAACCTGCGTCGTTCGGGTCTGCAGTTTTAAGGCACAGATGCTCACCTCACATGAAACGATGAAATATGTGGTAGAACACTGCGACAAACGCTTAAAGATCTCGAATTTAAGTGATTAGGCACTGAGAACTTGTCCTGAGATGCTCACTTTT
The DNA here is from genome assembly GCF_055824585.1 of Amblyomma mixtum. Classification (NCBI taxonomy): domain Eukaryota; kingdom Metazoa; phylum Arthropoda; class Arachnida; order Ixodida; family Ixodidae; genus Amblyomma; species Amblyomma mixtum. Next base: position 159,731,302 of record NC_143013.1, read on the forward strand.
AGTTTGTGAGCATACTTTGACTGCCATGATGACCTTAAACCTAAAAAATGGATTAGCCCCGATTGCAAATCTATTGGAAAGAAAGGAAGCTATTTTTGTGCAATCAATGTCGCTGTTTTGAGAGAATCTTTGCGACGCTCCATCGCTACCTGCGTTTACGTTTGACACCTGGCCGGCGCTTCCGGCCGAGGAAAAAAGTGGTTCCTTCCAGAGATAGCCTCGGCGGAAGTTCATATTGGTATAACATGCAAGCGACTCACGGTAGTTTCTTGAAATTCCACTTGCTCTGTATTGTATAGCCACGTGACACCCTCGCTGCACGGTGGATAAGTCAAAGAGCCCTTGTAGGAGTACATGAGGACTTTCGTCTCGTTCCGAAAAAAACCGGCCAGAGACACGCCCTGCACCACACCAAGGCACCCAAGCTGATTAAAAAAAAATATGAACTTTAGTATTTGAGCATATTTATGCACAACGAAGAAAAAAAGGTCCGAATTTCTCAATTCAGTCAAGAATGAAATGCATGAAGGATTTTTGACGTGCCCTTTGTTGGGTACAATGTACAACCCCAGACACCCGAAGCAGTTGTACCTAGAATATAATTTTCCAGCCAAAGATTTCAAAATGTGCTCCATATATTTCACGCAAATGACAATAGGCTCCTTGCTGCAAAATAAATAGTTGAAGCTCCTCCATATGCTAGGAAATGCGGCTACAGAACAGCTGAGGCTGCTATAGAGATTCATTACAATAAAGAAGCATGCAGTTTTTAAAAAAAATCTCAACATTAAGGATCTTGAACTCTAAACTGTCACTTAAGTTATGATTGAAATATAAGGAATAATTCACCTGATCAGATTCCACATAATGTTTTTAAAAAACAAGCCCTGGGAAAGAAGCACGCAATAAGCCTTATGCAAAAGAATTCCACACTTGCAAAGAGACGCTACCTCAGAACCACTAGGCAAGGAGCCGATTTTTCTTTCATATGGTGATGCGATAGTACGTGTAGCCAGCATGTACTCGCATGTGTTTCAAAGGAACTCTAATAACAGGCTTTATGCTGCTTCATATTTGGCGCTACTAAAGGGTCATGATTTGTAACATAGCAGCCGAGAAATTGGAAGCTCTTAATTTTGCTGAGACTTCCACTAAACGTCGACTGTACTGAGGGTAAAATTTACCGCCATGACGCATTTCCATGCACGACTGCTGTTATTGTATTTTAAGTGGGCGAGCCTGAAAGCGAACGATGAAACGAGTCACCGACGTGCCCCGAGGAGTTCTTCTCTTCCTGTAAAAGGAAGAGATTTTATTATTGTTTCTCTCTCCTCCTGTAACTGGGTGCCGCTGAGAAGGCACCCGCTGCTCTGGGGAATCGTCAGATCCCTGCCTTTGTTATGAAGCCTGCTGCACGGCACGTGGGCACAAACGGTGCCATGTTTGCGCTTCTATAGTCCATAGTAGCTAACAGTATTCGGATCCGGGAAGACCGGCGAAGCTGGGGGCGATCCCGCACATTGAGGCGGGGACGACAGCTCTGTCCGCTGTCGCGCCAGGTGCAGCAAGAGGCTCCTCCTCGTCTGAGAGAACGGCGGGCCTATTTCGCGGCCGCACGTGGTCCGTGGTCCACAGCGTTCCTCGTATTTGAAGCGACGAAGATGTTGTGGGATGGCGAACCGTTCCGGCAATCGAAGCTAGGCGTGGACGGATGTTTCGAACAAAGAAGTGCTCGCCGGACGAAAGCAAAGAGCTTTTGCGTACGTTACTAACGCAGCGCATCTTTTGCTTCAATCGCTTGAAGTCCACATACGTTCTTAGGCCGAGGTGCATTCCTTGAGTGGGCGCTTGCAGCTGCCTGTCCATGAGGATCTCAGCGGGTCGGGACCCAGAGAACGCGTGTGGCGTCGTCCTGCAGGAAAGCAGGATCCGCTCGATGTTTGGATATACCCAGGCGCCGCCTTCATTGTCTACTTGACGTTTTCCGCTGCTCCATTCGATGCTGGGTGCAATGGCGGAAACCGGTTTCGCCTGATGCCGTTTTTGCTGAAGAAGTCTGAGAGAACGGCGGGCCTATTTCGCGGCCGCACGTGGTCCGTGGTCCACAGCGTTCCTCGTATTTGAAGCGACGAAGATGTTGTGGGATGGCGAACCGTTCCGGCAATCGAAGCTGGGCGTGGACGGATGTTTTGAACAAAGAAGTGCTCGCCGGACGAAAGCAAAGAGCTTTTGCGTACGTTACTAACGTAGCGCATCTTTTGCTTCAATCGCTTGAAGTCCACATACGTTCTTAGGCCGAGGTGCATTCCTTGAGTGGGCGCTTGCAGCTGCCTGTCCATGAGGATCTCAGCGGGTGGGGACCCAGAGAACGCGTGTGGCGTCGTCCTGCAGGAAAGCAGGATCCGCTCGATGTTTGGATATACCCAGGCGCCGCCTTCATTGTCTACTTGAATGCGGTGCCGTTGTCGGAGACAATGATGTCTGGTATGCCATGCGCGCAAAATATGCTTCGGAGGCATCGAATCGTGGCGTCCGCTTAAGTTGCATAAAAGGGAAGCACCTCTACCCATTTAGAGTAGGCATTGGCTAGGCTGAAAAAGTATTGTCTTTGGAATGGACCACCAAACTTGACAAACAGTGTAGACCATGGTTTCTTCGGAAACAGCCACGGATTCATGCTTTCCGTCCCATTCTCTGCTGTCGAAAGATTTTTTAAAATCGCACTTTGTGTGCAATGTTGATGTTGACCCCTTCTCACCGGATCTGGCTCCGCGCGACTGCTGTCTTTTTCCACACCTGGGTGATTTTCACGAATCAGTTCAAGAACTTTTGCTTGCAGTTCTTCAGGAAAGACTCATGCTCCTCGCCAGACGCAGTTCTCCTGAACAGTAAACTCTGTATGGTTCTTCTGAAATTGTGTCCGATTACCTCCTCTTGGCAGCTCATCTACACTAAGGAGCGCCCGGCGTAGGAAGCACGATTTGTAGCTTTGGCGATGGCGGATGACGAAGTCAAAGATATGAGCATTCAAGCATGAAGATGCCAGTAGGCTTGGGTACTGTACCGGGCTCTGTAGGAGCCTGTAGCCGCGTCAGTGCGTCAGCATTGCTGATGCTGGTGCCAGGGTGGTACACAGGCGTTTATTTGTACGCTAACAGGGTAATTGACCAAGTTATCATACTCGGTGAGAATGGGCTTGTCTTGGCCGAAAAGGCCCAGAAGTGCTTTGTGACCAGTTACAACATCAGAATGTTGGCCCCAGGGATACCGATGAAACTTCGAGGCGCCGAAAATTGAGGCAAGGGCTTCTGTTTATAGCTGACTAATTTTTTTCTGCTCAAATTCGGCTCCTCGATGCGAAATCAATAGGATGTTTCCGTGTTTTGTCTGTGTTCGAGAGTAGCTCCTATTCCTGATGATGAAGTGTTGCAGCTGAGAAAGATTTGCTTGGACGAATCGAAACGATGTAGTACCGACGCAGAAGTCAGTACATCTTAACTTTTTTTGAAAGCTCGATACTCTACACTTACCTACTTCCACAGAGTTTTTGTAAGTAGCAGATTCAAGAGCCGGACAACTGTCGAAATCTTAGGTAGAAAACGCATTGAAGATGCCTGGCGTCTTTGGGACTTGTGGCATTCAGGACAGCTTCTATCTTCCTTGGTGTTGGCCTCACTACATCTGCGTTTATGACATGGCCCACAGTTGCTAGAATGAACATAAATCTAAATTGAGCCTGACGCCTGCTTGCTGTAGACGGTGTGGCACACTGGCCACGTTCTTCAAGTGTTCTGCGTAGTCCATTCCCGTTACCAAGTCGTTATCAAAGTACACGGTGATGTGTCGCATGTCCTGTAGCAAATGTTTTAGTTCTCTCTTGAATATGGCTGGCGCTGAAGCTACTCCGATAGGCCATCTGGTGTCGAAAGATTTTTAAAAATCGCACTTTTGGTGCAATGTTGATGTTGACCCCTTCTCACCGGATCTGGCTCCGCGCGATTGCTTTCTTTTTTTCCACACCTGGGTGATTTTCACGAATCGCAGCAAGGGGATATTTTTCGAGCACTGTGTCACCTTAGTGACCTTGAAGTCGCCACATATGCGCACGCGGCCGTCTTAACTGAGCACAGGAACAACTGCGGCTGCCCCGCCGGATGTGCTTACTGGTGTCAGTACCCCTTCTGGTTCTATTCTTTGCAACTTTTCTGCGACCTTGTCTTGCATTGCGAAAGTAATTGTTTGTGGTTTGAAGAATTTGGGAACTGGATCTTCCTTGACGACAATTTTGGCTTTCACACCTTTGAATGTTCCTAGTGCCTCTGAAAATACTTCTTTGTAGCACGTCAGCAGCTCCTTAACGCTCGTGATTCAATGTATCTGACGTCATTGAGATGGAGCTGCAGCGCACTAATCCGCTTTCGTCCGAGAAAGGTTGGAGACTGGTCCGAAGCTAAAAATAAAGGCAGGATTGCCCCTCTTCGTCCGACCAGGACCGGAACGGATACCTTTCCCCTACCGGGTGTCATTCTTCCGCAATTACTCTTCAGAATCATGTCTCGTGGGTCTACTGACGGTTCAGGTAGCCGATTTTGGAATGCGGCCTCCCCAATTGCGCTGACACTGGCCCCAGTGGCCACCTTCATTCTAAGAGGCCTGCCTGAGCAGCATAGAGCAGCTATCCCCTGCGATAGCAATTTATCGTCTGTTTCATATGCGCTGGGCATGGCACTGTGAACTGGGTGCGCTGCGGCCATACACTGAGCTTGCATTAGTATGCTAAAGTTTTTTCGCCATCTTCATTTCAAACAGGAGCTTGACTTCTGACTCGAACGTTAGGTTTGACTCTTCAGGCAGGTGCCGCTGCATTGGCACGTTATTACAGGCGCAGAGGAGTCTGTCCCTAAGCACGTCAGGAAGGAAGGTGCTCTACCTACTCAGTTTGCTGAAAGCTTTTTAAGTGATGCAATTAGTCGCTGACATATTCTTCCGGGTGGCGAGAGCGACTATTGAATTTGAAGCGGCAAGCCCCCCCCCCCCCCCCCCCGGAAGGCATCGCAGTGTAGTGGCCCGAGAGCACGGTGGACATTTCGTCGATGGAGACTTGTTCCGGTGTTTTAGGCGTGACCAGGCCCCATTTTATGGAGTAGGTACCCTCCAGGCATGCACGTTCCTTGTTCTTAAACACAGCGACTGTGAATTACAAGTCTAACTTTATAAAAACTTTCATGAAAAAGGGGCCTGTGAGATAAAACATATGTTAAAGCCTTCCTCGAGTGCGAGGCTGGTGTAGTTATCGCAGTCCGTTGACTTGGGAAAGCATATAGGACAGAAAACCAGTTGCGTTAAACGCTTGCAGGATAACTCCCTAGGATGAAAAGACTTATAGGAGGACATTCGTCTATTGCAGGAGCTTCAAATAAGGCAAACTGGGCAGTTGTTCAAAAGCAGGAAATCTTTGAAGCGTGCTTACCTGGACGGTAGGTAATAATGATGAGAGGTGTCATCAATGCGCGTGGCATGTGAGTAGTCGAGGATACATTTACGTCCGATATTACGCGCGGTAGTTGCTCTATCGCGATGGAAAGAAACGCAAACAACGCGGTGCCTACGCGCTACGCTTTTATTTCTTTTTATCGTGATTTAAGCTGGTTGCTAAAAAGCTGCTGTGTTCCCATTTCTTTTCACCGCCCCTGTAGGTTTCAAAAAAACACAGTTTGAAGGCTAGCGCCCGTCCACGCGTCTTTGCATGCGCTGACTCCCATCGTGTTACAATTTTACGATGCACCAAATAGCCCAACGGCATGCTGTATCGCGATCTTATATGTCCCATTTGCAGTGTGCGCGCATTTTAACAGGCTTGATACCTCCTACTTACTCGGCGAAGGGCGCCTGAGTTACTGGACCAATGGCGTGCCCAGCAATAGGGCCTGATGTGGTGGTTTTCTAGCCGGAGACTAAAAGCAAAACCTCAAATACTGTCATATTTTTTCCCCGCGGTAGGAAATCAGAAGGGGCTCAGTGATTATAAGTTACTCGGTGGTAGTCCTATATTTAAAATAATTTTCCTATACTCGTGTATTCACCCGACTCGTAGCAAAATACTACTAAATATGCACTTCATCAATGTGTGGGCGTCGACAATTGAGCGAATCTCGCTTCTGGTGGCCCCTGCGAATGGGGCATTCCGCCATCTTCCCCTGGTCAGCAGCCAAACTTCGTTTGACCAAGAGGAAGATCAAACATGGCGATAAACGATGCAAACACAAAGGACATCTCTTTGCTTGCATCGTTTACTGCCAGGTTTGATCTTGCTTTTGGTCGAGTTAAACGTGGTGTGCAAATATATTAAGTTTAATTTTCTCAGCTTTCAAATTTTCTGCGACCACTCGTCCTTACAGCATTTCAGAATGAAAGCATAAATATTGACACTGAGGAATACAATTATGGTCTCTAGTTTGTTTGTTTTGACTGTTCAATGTGACCGGGATGACTTTACAAGGATGTTAATTGTAATTGGTTAGCAATTTCAACAGATAGCTTAAAATGATACGATATTGTGAAAACTGCATAAAAATTATTGATCGGCCTGGATTGAGCTGTCGGTGTTTAAGGATCGAAAATTACTTTAGGCACAGTGTCCCCCCTTAAGAGGCTAGTGGCTGCTCTACAATAATCACATTAAAAGGCCCCTCTGGATTTTTTTCTTATGCTCTACTGCTTCAATTAGATTTAGAGGACGGGCAGAGGCCACATGCGGGAAAACGCCATAAATTCGGGACAGAGGCTTATGTAACCCATAGGCTAAAAATTCTCGTTAAGCGGTTTGTACACAAACAAGCAAAATAAGACTTCACAGCGAGGGTTGTCAAACTCATACTCCATTCTCTAGCGTTGTCGCAGGCGTCAGCAAAAGGCAACACTGCGGTGGCAGGGGTGACTTGCACGGTGACACTTATTGCATAAAAGAAGCCCAGCAGCTGCTGTGCGGAGGGAGAGGGCACAGTAGTTACGGCGTGAAGCAAATATTGGAAGCGACATGGGGAAGTGAAAAGCGAGAAGTAGGAACAGCTTTCCTGTGTCAAGAGTGTTCGGTGTTTTACCAAGCACCCATGTGTATCGACCACCAGTGGCAGTTAGAGGAGGATTATGAGCTTGCCCCTCTGCAGAGAACAGCCTCGGTACATCTGTGAGCAGATGTGGGCATTGAAGGTATATCTACTGCACGCATGTGGAAATAACGGCTGTCATTACCTTGGTCAGTTCGTCGTGGCCTCTTCTTGCCAGGATGGCTTTAAGAACACTTTCGAGACCTGCAGCGTCATGATCCTGTGGAAGGTACCGAATTTGCGATATTCATTTCATTAGAAATTATAGTCGGACACAGGTAATTCTGCCGTGAACATATGGCCACATAATTAGTGCGTTGCTACTGCTTAAGCACGAATGCACATGTCTAAGATTCTTGAAAAAAATAGTGAATATTGAGTAAATGCACAATACTGGTATGGAAATCTTGAAGGTAATGGTCTTTTGGGCTGTGTACCGAAATCTTTCTTTTCCCTGTCTCCATCTATCGCATCGAGCTCTTAAAACTCTCATTTAAACTAATGGGGAACGCTTTTGACAACAGCAACAAGTTTAATACCAAGAAAAACTGGAAAATTGTCCTGGTCTGCGGATGTAGTAACTGTCATACTATAATATTACAATATACGTAAAAAAAGAGCGTCCATAAAGTGTTTCCGGCAAAAAAATGCTTTTGTCTGGATGGGTCGGGTCCGCACAATGCATGCTTTAAGCGAAAGAATTTCCTTATCTCTCTCTTGTTTGTATAGTCACACATTAAGAACCTGCTTTCGCTCTCAGCTGTGATTCGTCAGCAGATTATTAGATAGTACCTAAACAACAATAATAGAACGAAATTGTAAGCGCTATAATTTTGGCATCTCTGCAGTGATCGATCTTTTCAAGCAATAAAAACCCAATTTTGTTCACTGCCCGAATTGCCCAGTGTAGCATTACAAGACACCGCGGGCAGTGATCCATTGCTACTAAATACTGCTTTTAAAAACAACCCAGCTGAGGCACAGATAACAGTTAGGAAATTCAGTATCAATCACTGGCTGAAGTAGTAGTGAGTGCTCTTATTCCAAACGTGTTTTATGTCAACAGTGCTTAAGTGTGTCCTGATTGATTTTAAAACGCTTTTCAACACAGGTTTTGCTCCACCTCTATGAACGCAGTACGGATGAACACAATACGCATGAACAAAAGGCAGGTATGAAAAGCACTCGTAAGCATCCCTCAGCTGTTCCGTTCCGGTTGGCGATTTCAAAGGCAGCGTTACAAGACACGAGACCCAATTTCACAGGAACAGATCAGTCCCGACCCGTTGTGATGGCTCAGTGGTTAGGCCGCTCGTCTACCGAGTCTAAGAACTCGACCCCGCAGGCAGCCTTTCGATCGAGACGAAACGCAAAAGGCGCCCGTGTGCTATGCGATGCCAGCGCACGTTAGAGATCCCCAGGAGGTCTAAATTACTGCAAAGCCCTCCACAACGGCACCTCTTTCCTTCCTTCTCTCACACGCTGCTTTATGGCTTCTTTACAGCGCGGTTGAGGTGTCCACCGACATATGTGACACAGACACTGCGCCATTTCCTTTCCCAAACAACCAGTTTACCTGTTGCAGTCCCGCCTGTCGCACTGCCCACTCTCCGCAGGCCTCATTCGCCCTACTCCAAAGTCCATCAGATGTTTAAGAGCTTTAGAATAGGGGGACCCAACCGGTTAGCGGGACAGGAAATAACAGGGTGCCAGTAGGCATATTCCCTGTCCCCTAACCGATAAAGTCTTAATTCTAGAACTCGCTCTAGAAAAAGCGAAAATAAGCTGTAAGGGTCTTCCTTCGAGCTTAGCGCATTTGCGGCGCTATGTAGAACGCGCTCGCCAGGACAGCTGATGCCACTGACCAGTTTGCCCTGTCGGGCAAGGCATGGGACGGAATATGCCAAGACTCCTCCTTGTGCAGCGTTTCTGAAAATGTCCAACTTGTAGTTTTTGACGTGGATGAATTGGACCTGGGTGTAGAAAGAAACAAGTTTGCAAGATGCACTCTCCGGCTGAAGACGCCCCTCGGTATACATAGATTTATAGCGTGACAAAGTCTCGCAAAAACTGCTATGATTCACTGCGAAGAGATTCCCTTCCCCTTCCCTCGGAGAAATGTAGGCCATGATGGTTGTGCAGTGGATTTCACTAAGGCAAGAGAGTGCCACAAAGACCAGCCGCCATAAAGCGTGTCGACCTAAGCATTAGCATGAACTGAGCACAAGCGCTTCTAGTTCCATGGCTGCAACCACGTGGTGCATGGCTCTTAACATAAAAAACGGCGCATTGACAAAGCGAGCGATTTAGCAAGGGCCTGCCATGGAAGCGCTACATGCCACTAGTCTTAACAGACTGGCTGGACCATCGTTAGTGCAACTAGTTTCGCAGCTCCACCAAAACTCTGGCCCCACTGGCGGCCACGCCAAATAACGGCGCTGCAGTCGAGTCTTTTTCCGGCCCAATGCGTGGTCTGCTGCACGTGAAGCTGTACGAATATTTGCTTTATGTGCAATCTTTAGAATGAACTGTTCTTTTCAACAAAGCAGGGAAGTCACATCCGCTTCGCCACGTTCCGGGACACGATAACAATGCCCTGAGATCAATGCAAGTGCGCGAAAGTCCTGTGGGGCCCTCTTTTATGTCTGCATTGTCTCGCGAAACACTTGAAGGTGATCGCTTTCTTGACGGCCGAAGCAAGAGATTAATTTTTTTTCTCGTTACACAATTCCTCTTTCTCCTTAACTAGAATTTAAGGGTAGAAGGATAAAAGAGCGAGATATACTCATGTGCTTTGTTTTGGATGTTTGCAAATATAAATTGCCGCAGAGTCATTTACCCTAGTAGGCTTACATTAAACTTACTTCCTTCATTGATTTCTCTTGCACATTTTTTTTCCAGTCCTTGCGAACATTTGCATGACACATTTTCTTCGTTGCTAATATTTTGACTGCAGTAGGGGTGTGTGTAAATGCCATTTAACAGGAGGTAGTGCAGCCACAGAGGCGGCTGTAAGGTGTGCTGGCTCTCATGCTTTGTTTGCCTGCACAGTGCGCTGTAGCCAAGCTTTCGAGATCAGCTGAGTCCCGCGGCTATGCCCCTCAAGTACAAAAGAGTTGCAAAGATCGATTGTTGGTAAGAAAGCATTTGATATTGGGACATTTCTGACTTACCGGAAGTCGTTAGGTTGCTCTCGAAACCACTACTGCGTGAAAATATATAAAAATCTTTCGCCTTGCGAGTTGAAGAGGTGGGGACATAATTAAACGCAGTACGCTATTTCGTTTGTAGTGTAGCTATGCCTTTCCAATTGAAAATAAAAGAAATATAAACCTCCATACATACGCCATAGCTGCCAATTGCAGTTAGCAACTTTCGAGAGGGGTTCGAAGGCGTGCTCTGCTTACATTTGTCCGCACCTCCTGATGCTGTAATACTACCGCGTTTTTGTGATAGTGCTACCCAAAACACGTTCCCTGGGAAAGCCCGCTTATATAGCTTCGTATGGAAACTTTAATTTTGCATCAGAATATATTAGTGCTTAATGACTCGGGGATGAACCCTGAGGAGCCTAGCGGAGAGGACACGCTCTGTATGGGCTCCGTCAACCTTTTGCCCTTTTGCCGAATCGCCTCATATGCGGTTCCGAAATCTTCAGTGCAGGCCGGGACCTCTGAGAGAACTTCGTTGGCCGTGAGTGCTCCCTATTTTTGGAACGCTGCCTTCGAAGACAGAGGCGACACTAATGCGCTAAGTCAAACGCCCCTCCGTCGGTGCACGTCAAGCCCCGCGTCACGTCTGCGTGCCATATAGAAACTGCACCGCTTGCTAGCCTGGCCCCAGAGCATTTTGTGCAATGCCTACTGCTGCCGGAAGAAGTCAAGACTCAATTGAATGGGAAGTAGAGGACATTGCACCCGAGTTTTACGAGCAACGCTCGAAGGAGGAGGGACCAGCACTGCGGATGCCGCCGGAAGACCATAGCTTTAACAACGCTAAACGTCTACAAGCGCACAAAAGTTTCTAAATTCCTGCTTCGACTTCGGCCCGGCTTTAACATCATTAGAATCAGCACCCCTCACCAGGAGGTAGCCGTACTACTAAAGAAAATCTCCCAGATCACGCTCGAATGCATGAAATACCGCAACACATACGTGGCTGCACCAGACAGAGTATTGAGAGGAGTCATACCCGTACTGGGACACAACACACCGGCGGACGAGCTCATGTCCCACCTCAGAGTTCGCACCCAAGGAGTTAGAATTCCTGCAAGCCCGCATGCTCGGTAAATCGACGACAGCGGTCATCACTTACAGCTCGCCGACTCCTCCCCGTTGGGTCTAATACTACGCGGGAGGAATGGCATGCTGCCCCTATAAGCCTACCCATCAATTCTTCCAGGTATGCCAGAGAGCATCGGACACTGGTCATATATGTGCCGAACACAAGACATCAAGATAAAAGATAAAAGATCAATAAATAAAATAAAAAAGATCTGCCGCAACTGTGGTGCGAGGGATGCAGCTGAACTCCTTACATGATATTCACGCTACGCAGCCTGCGGAGAGGCCCGCAACACAGGGTCCTGGGATTGCCAAAAACGCCTTAAGCCAGACACACGACACCGCTAAAAGCATCCTGTCCTACCCAATAAAACGTGCAACTTGCAAACGAGCCAAATCCAGAACATCTTTGCAGAGCCGACAGTGCATCCAACCTAAGGTTCAGGTTGCTCAGCTCTAATCAATAACCTCATCGCTCTCGCGGTCGAGATTACGTTCCCACTCGAGATCCAAGGTTGACCTACGCCATGCAGAAGACCGATCCTACATTCCGTCAACATCTACTGGGAAGAACCTCAAGATATCCACGAAAATGACAACACCCAACACCAATGACCAGGTGGTGTGGCGAGCTTTGAGCGTCTCTCGTCCTTCAAACATCTGCTCCTAATGTTCCCAACAACGCACGGACAACACACACTTTAGAGAACAAGTCATTGAGCTAAATTGGCGCCTAAAGCGCGTAAAAGCACAAGTAACAGAGTCCGCACAACTGTCAAAAAAAGTCGGAAACTAGAGAAGACCCACTGCGCAAGTAATGGCATCCTCGGCAGAACTCCCTAGTTCCCTAAGCTTACAAGCTGCAATTCAAACTCTCATCACCCAGTAGCAGTAGTTTGCCAACCAGATGCAAGCTAAGACGTAGACCAGTACAGAGCTAGGGCAAACCGTAACCGAGCTCCAACGCAGCGTTCGTGTCCTGGTACACAGCCCACGCTATAACCCAAGAGCGAAGGTATACAGGCGCATATATACAAGTGACGGCAGTGATGCAGAATGGAGCCTCGACGGCAGCCTCTACTAATACTTTTCCTGACATCCCAAATAAAATGGAAATATGGCAGTGGAAAATGGCTCCTTACATAAATAAGAAATCTCGCTACAATCCTCCATTCAGACCTTCCCTACTCCACTCGCGATCATCAGTCTTCAAGGAATAGTATCGCAATCTGCCTGCCTAAGAGGCTACTACAGGCTTTTAATCCGGATTGCCCACGCGTCATTGTGTATGTATCAAAATCTATAGCCTCAGTGGCACACGCCACCAAACTTAGCGTGATTAACCACATATTGCTGGAAGTCCTTTCGCAAAAGCGAGGGAAACGCAGCACTTTTATATTAAACCTATATAGCCCACTTCGTGCGGAACAGTTCGGAAACGTTATCCAGGAATGTGGTCGAATAGCAGGCAAAAACCAGCTTTTGGTGTTGGGCCACCTGAACGCCTCCCATACGGCCTTAGGGTATATAAAAAAAGGACACCAGAAAGGGCACCTCCTTGCTGGAACCATCGGACAGGGATGGCTTCAGGCTAGCTAGGGACTTCACAACACCTACCAGAATCGGCAGCAGCATACGCACAGACACCACCCTTGATGTATGTTTTACGAAGAACGCTGCCAAAGCCACATGGATCAACCTCGGAGAGACCCTAGGGAGTGATCATTGCATCCTGAGTGCAGCAATCACGACTTCTCGCAAGCTCAAACTTAGCATGGGGGATAAGAACATCACTAATTGGGAAGCGTTTCGTAAATGCTCCCCCGCCCCCCCACACCCGAAAGAAGGACAAGAACATAGCACAGTGGACACAAAACATACGATATAATAATGCTTTCGCACGGCCGCCACTCCGGAAGTCCATCTACATCTTCTACTGTTGTGGGAAAAGAAAATCTTTTTAGGTGTTGGAAACAGTAGAGACTCAATAACCAACTGTGTCTGCGCATAGGCTTCGGTCAGAGAGCAAGCACAACATTATTCCAGCCAACTGGCCCAACAGAATTGGGTACAGTTCAGTGAAAGGAAGGGAAAAGAAGTGGAAGGCGCTTTTAAGGAGCCCTGAGTACTGCTCATATCTGGCCCATCCTCAGCAGACTCAACCCTACAAAGCCAAATCGGCCACTAATCGTGCCCTATAAACAATAGCTCAACAATTCTATGGGTCCGACAAGGAGCTCACGGAAGCCCTGTAGGCGCGTTATATTCGCGACACTCCAATACCATCTTCTTCTACCACCGGGAACGGTCTCAAACACCTATCCTTGATGCCCCAATAAAAACATCTGGGGTGCATGCCGCAGACAGCATCGCAGCCGAACACCGCTACTGGAGCGCATAAAATCACAAACGCTATTATTCGTAATCATAGTCATCCGCATACCAAAGCCATCACTGACTATTCAGTGATGACTTCTGGGAAAAGGAAGTGACCACATGAAGTTATCACCATTGCCAAGCACGGCAAGCGACTGTCTCTTGATTCCCTCGGGCCAGTGTCTCGTAACATCATATGAACAGGTCATTCACACCCCCAACCAAAATTATATTCAGGACATTATCTCTTTCCGCCTACTATGGTCGGCTTCAGGCCATGGCAGTAGGCCCAACAATCCTTCCAGCTCCTGCGCGAAATGCTTACCAACATCGCCAGAGGTCAAGAAGATCTCGCGTTGGCCTTATACTTAAAGGGCGCCTTCGACAATACATCCCACAAGGCGACCCTTGCAAGCCATAAATGACCTCAACTGCGACGAATAGTTAATTTATATGCGTGCGTTCCTCACGGGTCGCACGGCCAAAGTGGGCATTGGTCAAACCCGTTTCGATGTCAAAGATACGCCACACAAAGCAACGCCTCAGGCTATCGCGTGCACTACAAGCACTTACAAATGTTGGCTTTACCATGTACCCGAATGATATAACTATATGGGCCAAAAAGGCCTCCTGGGTTAAAAAGAAGCCATCTTACAATCAGCAGCCTGGATCATCGAGGAATTCGCCTCTGAAAGAAGCCTACTCCGCGCCCTGGAGAAACCAGAGGTCATAAGGGTACATGGCCCGAGATACGTCTCTCCAGGTTCCATCAGCGTCACGATCGAGGGTCAAGCCATCAGGGAAGTTAACCTAATCCGCATTCTTGGTCATTTAGATACAACCTTCGTGACATCCACACCACCAGACTCGCAAAACCGCATCAAGCCAAATAGCTCACATGATCAGCCGCAATACCAAATATCGCCAAACAATGCGAGAAGACGCCCGGGGGCTGGTGTAAGCACTGGTACTCAGCCAAGTCACATCAGACTCCAGTTTCACATGCTACCAAAGGGTCAGGAAGAGCAACTTGACTCCATCATAAGGGCGATATACAATACGGCTTTTACCCTTCCAAAAAACACCTCGACGGAGCGTCCTACCACCCTGGAATTTTGCGGAACAGAAGCCTTCCGTGCATCTCAAATACTAAGCTAGACCGAAGCTAGGCGAACTATCATACTCCGAGCAGGCACAGTTGCACTGACTCGTGCACTGGATGTTGAAACCTCAGTAAAACAACACAGGAAATATATCGCTATTACCCCGATATCTAAACATGCTTAAAGACGTTCACACAGGCACACGACGAGCGCCAGTGTCCTACATTACGGCTTCGCAAAGCCAATTCGCCGAACGTGGAATATTTGGACGCGGCAGCATACCTGCACCGCGACAAGTACGCAGTGGCGGCAGTGGACCACCACTTCTGTACACTGTTCACTGCTTCAGTAAGGGCCGAAACACCAGCCGCCGCGAAGAACACCGCCATTAGGCATTACGAGTCCCAAAGCCAAAGCGCTCATGTAATAACAAACATAACATGCGTGTCGAAACTTCTTGAGGCCGAGTTTGCAAGCACGTCAGCCGCCTCATGGGCACTAAAGCCCTCACCAAGCACCACCTAATAACATTATCCCCAGAGCATGAGGGACTGGAGGTAAACGAGAGGGCACATGCTCTAACTCAAAGGCATCATCAACAGAGCGGGGCCACACACTGTGGTCGCTTTTACTCATCTACCTTCCAGGTTCAACGAACGACGCCTCGAGTTTCAGCCTCTTCAAAGGAGAAACTTCCTCCCACCTGACAGGAAATTAGACACCCAGATACCCTCTCTTCGCAGTAGATATTGATGAACACATTTCGAAGCATCCATTGTGTGCATCTTATGCACCCAACATTATACTCCGTCTCGTGTCCCTGGTGCCAGGCTCGTCCTACATTCTTCCACAACTTGTGGTGATGCGAGGCCAAGCCAACACTCATATAGACGGAGAACACGTCTTTTGAGCGGTTGGAGGCGCTGCTGATCAGCGGTAGTCTGGAGTACAAAAGGGCCCCCTAATACAACAGGTCCGCAGGGCAGCTCAAGCCAGTGGAGCTCTGGAATGAGGACCCTGCCCATAAGCTCACACAACTCCCCTTATCTTTTTTCTCCTCCCTTCGTTGATGACTCGTCCTGTGCTTAGCGCCCAACACCTATCGTTTTCAAGCAAAAACTACCGAGGCCTGGCACAGAAGACATAACTGGGTGTTTATAATTGTTGACAAAGCAGTTTTCAGTTCGTGAGATCACTAACTCCGGGACGGACGCTCAGCAAAGGAACGCGCCGGTTAAATTATTTCAGCAAGAGCAGTGTGGAGAACATACTACAGCAGAGAGCTAGTCAAGGTGGCCTCTTCTTCCGATTTTTTTTCTGGTTAAGCTTCAAAAAATAGTTTTCTTCCACCTTTTGAAGATGAGAAGAGACAAATTATGTAGTTAAATAGCTTTTGAAGAAGAGAAGAGCCAAATTAGTTCAATATTGGGATTGTATTACATGCGGAATTAATAAAAACTAATACTGTTCATTTCATGCATTTTTGCGAACGAAAGATATGAAAATAGCTTTTGTCTTGTGCCGAAAATGCTGCTAAATGTGCGTGGAAAAGTAGAAGGTGGGAAGGGTCCTAGATACGCAGGTAAAGCTACACTAAGGCGCGCACATCCTTCAAGACATACAATATCTGGCATCAGCTAATTTTGGGAATGGAAATGTCGATGATAAATTCCAATACTGCCCATTTGCTTTTTCTTTACGGCGGGATTTAGAGCACTGGTAGCCGTCAGAAACGCAGCACCGATGTTCTGGTTTCGAAGCTCGTAGTTGCTGCCTCGTAGTATGCCGGGCAGCTACACTCCTCGTCTTCTTTTACGTCTACGGGTTGGGCCCAACTTCTTTACTACAATCTCCACCCCCTCCCCCCCTCCCATTCAGGAAAGGGGAAGCCATCCTGGCAACTCAGGGCGACGAAATGATGGCGGGATCATAGTATGGCTTCAAGCGCTCGACGTGAACGATCTCACGGCCATGGCGGCGAAGGTCGCTGGAGTGAGCTAAAGGTTCAACGAGGTAGTTAGCACGGGAAGTCTGTTGAATGAAACGTTGGTTCTGTGATATTTCGCAACCAGCTTGCTGGGCAGGCCCAGTGGTGCCGAAGGGACCCACAGCCAGACGCGATCACCAGGAAGAAGGGCGGAGGGACTATTGTCGACGCGGACTTTGTTGTGGCACTGATCTTCTGTGTCAGGGAACGGGCCAGCTGGCGGCACTCTTCAGCGTGCCGGGCAGCTTCGTAAAACGACGTGTACTCCGAAATATGCGGTCGGTAGGGCAGAATGGTGTCTAGCGGAGGCGAAGGCTCGCGAACCTACAGGAGAAAGAATGGAGAGAATCTGTTTGTTGCTTGTACAGCGGCATTGTAGGCATAGGTAACAAATGGCAGAATCCGGTCCCAAATGGAGTGATCGGAGGCGATGTACATGGACAGCATATCGCTCAGTGTGCGATTGAAGCGTTGCGTGAGCCCTTTGGTTTGAGGATGGTAAGCGCTTGTGGTCTGGTGAACTGTGTGACATTCATGGAAGAGCGCTGCAACAACTTCAGATAAGAACGGTTTGCCTCTATGGCTGAGAAGTTCGCGAGGGGCGCCATGCCTCAAAATGAAGTGGCGAAGAAGAAAGGAGGCGACATCAGTTGAGGTGGCGGCCGGAAGTTCTGCAGTTTCCGCGTATCGAGTGAGGTTATAGACGGCCACTATTAATTATCCACCGATTTCCCGCTGGCGTGTGCGGCAGAACCCCATAGAGATCGATGCCAAAACGATCCAAT
This sequence comes from Amblyomma mixtum, assembly GCF_055824585.1. Taxonomy (NCBI): domain Eukaryota; kingdom Metazoa; phylum Arthropoda; class Arachnida; order Ixodida; family Ixodidae; genus Amblyomma; species Amblyomma mixtum. The sequence continues at coordinate 159,748,942 of NC_143013.1, forward strand.
GGTCGGTCTGGGCAAGGGAGAGACTGGAGCGGAGCATGAGGATGTGGGGTAGGAGGCTTGTGATGCTGGCAATCGGTACACGAGCGCACATACCTAACAACGAAGGTATACATGCCGCGCCAGTAGAAGCGCTGTCGCAACCGTTCATAAGTCTTCAACAGACCCGCATGGCCACACTGGAGGTCGTTGTGGTAAGAAGTGCAGACAGCACTGCTGAGGTGGCGAGGTACGACAAGCAGCCACCTACTGCCGTCTGGCATGTAATTGCGTTTGTAGAGGTCGTCACAAAAAGCGAAGTGCTGCGCCTGACGACAAAGGGCACGCGGGGCCGACGAGGGCGACGAGTTGGTGAGGAGTGCGGTGAGTGACGCCGGCCAGGGGTTTTTGCGTTGTTCTGCAGGCATGTCGTCAACGGACAGGAAAGACAAGACGGAGCTGGAGGCAGACGGCAACCGGACGTCGGGGGGCACAAGAGAGCGGGATAAAGCGTCGGCATCAATGTGCTTACTCCCAGTCTGGTAGACGACGCGGATATCATATTCTTGCAGTCGAAGCGACCAGCGGGCGAGACGACCGGTGGGGTCTTTCATTGAAGATAACCAGCAAAGAGGATGGTGGTCAGTAACAACATCGAATGGGCGCCCGTACAAGTACGGCCGAGATTTCTGAAGTGCCCAGACGATAGCGAAACATTCCTTTTCGGTGACGGAAAATTGATCTCGGCCTTGGTTAGAGTCCGACTCGCGTGCGCCACGACGTATTCTTCATGGACAGATTTGCGTCGGGCCAGAACAGCGCCGAGGCCGGCATGACGGGCGTCGGCGTGAACTTTGGTAGGCGCAGCCGGGTCAAAGTGGCGTAAAATGGGAGGCGAGGTAAGTATGGTGCGCCGTTTCATGAACGCACTATCGCAAGAGGGCGACCAGGCATAAAGGTCGCTGTGGCCACCAAGAATTTGCGTCAAGGGGGCAATGATGGCCGCAAAGTTTCGGACGAAGCGCCGAAAGTAAGCACACAAACCAATAAACCTTCCGAGTTCCTTGATTGAAGTCGGTTTCGGGAGCGCAGCGACAGCTCGGAGTTTGGCTGGGATAGGAAGGATGCCTTCTTTTGACACGGAATGCCCTAAAATGGTTAGTTGGCGGGCGGCGAAACGGCACTTCTTCAGATTGAGCTGCAGACCGGCGTCAGTCAGGCCAGGTGTATAAGCCAGGTGTATAAGTAAGCGTTTCAAGGAAGAAATAAACAGTTGTTAGTGCGCTTGTGTGTGTCCCTGTGTCTTTCTTCGTGGTTCGTCCTTTGATTGCGCATCCTTTACCTTCACAACATCATGTACCAACTAGGCCCTACCCAAGTTTTGTTGAGGCACTTCAAGACCGCCTCAAGGCGAGTGAGGTGGGTAGTGATGTCGGAGGAAAACACCACAAGTCTCTTCCAAGTAGCAAAGACATGTGTGCCACTTCAAACCCCGAACGGTAGTGTCCATCATGCGTTCAATGGTGGCGGGAGCGTTGTATAGGTCGAACGGCATGACGTTGAACTCGTAGATCCCATAGTGAGTGACGTAAGCTGTCCTGGCCCGATCAAACACCGCCATGGAGACTTGCCAGTAGCCAGACTGTAGATCGAGAGAGGAGAAAAATTCGGCGCCATGCAGACAGTCAAGCGCGTCATCTATGCGTGGTAGGGGGTAGACGTCCTTGCGTGTGATTGCATTCAAACGTTGTTAATCGACACAGAACCGAAAAGATGCGTCTTTTTTTAAAGTAAGACGACCGGCGAAGCCCAGGGGCTGTTGGAAGGTTGAATCACGCCCCTTCGGAGCATGTCATCGACTCGCTAATCAATAATGCGGCGCTCTGAGACGGATACATGGTAGGGATGTTGGTGTAATAGCGCATGCTCATCAGTGAAGATGCGATGAGCCACTGTTGAGGTTCGACCCAACGATGGTTGCTGGGCGTCAAAATAAGTGCAGAATCTATGCTGGAAGTCGAGGAGCTGGGCGCTTTGATTAGGAAAGAGGCCGTTGTGAACGGCGGCGGTGAAGGCAGCCGGTAGTGATGAGGCGGCAACCAACGAGGCGGGCTGATGGAATTGAGGCTGTCGGGGGGGGGGGGGGGCGAGGTTGTCGGGAGGGAGAAGCGGGGCCGGAGCTGGTGCTGCCGGTGGCAGTCATCGAGGTGTGGAGCCGATGGTTACGGAGCGCCAGGGTGGACAGTGAACATCGAAACCTGCGACCTCCCTAAGTGTACGGCAGGATTTAAAGCACGTGCCACAGGTATCCGTCAGAAACGCAGCATCGATGTTCTGGTTTCGAGACTCGTAGTTGTTGCCTCGTAGTCTGCCGAGTGGCTACACTCCTCGTTTTCTTTTACGTCTACGGGTTCGGCACAGCTTCACTACAGTTCAAACTAATTACCGATATTATCTCGGAAACATATGACCATTAATAGACTCCTGCCATTTCCTCGTTACCCTGAGAGCTTATGACGGAATTTGGCATTCATTTCATTTCATTCATTTTATTTGTTCTTCACAACATGACGTACACATTGGGAAAAGGGCCAAGTAAAAAAGCCGTCCCTTTACGGCTTAAAAAATTATTGGTCCTCCTGGCATTGACGGCAACGAAGCAACACAGTCCAGAAACAAAGGTACAGACATACAGAAACAAACAAAATTATAACTTGACATTTTTATTAATGTACGGCGACAAGCTCATGTCACGGTCGGGGAATAAAGACAGTTGTAATGAAACAGTGGAGAAATATCTCTACAAGGTGTTTTGTTTATGTGATGCGTGGTGTGTATTAGGGACATGCAAATTAATAAAACAGCGCCTTCAGGTTCCGGAAATTTAGTTATAAAATATCTGTTTCTGCTTTAATATGTTTATTTAGTAATCGAGGCATGTTTCTCCTAAGACTGTGAAACCCATAGTTCGTGCGGCATTTTAACACTTTTCAACGGTCTGTTGTCCTCGTATTATAGGCCGCGTTGCCTATTTATTCTAAGTTCGACATGTCCAAAAACAGCCTTTGATTTTCCTTGACGCGGAGTTTATATTCGCGTAGCAGTTGATAATGATACCTTCTAGTTATTGTAATGACCTTAAGATTTCTGAGGATAAGTTTACTTAAGTGAAACATAGCCAAATTATTAATGCTCCGTAAAATCTTTTTTTTTAAAAGACTACTGAGGGTTTTCTCTCCATAATGCTAATCCGGTGCGTGTTCCACTAAGAAGCTTAGCCGTGCAGTTTTGTCACAATTTCACAAAGCACTGAACGCATTAAAACGTTTTAAAATCACTACTGCGGAACTTGTTTCATGCAGACGGTCCACGTACGCGAACTCCAGCTCTATGCATCTTTTAGCGTGCATTACCGGGCGAAATAGAAAAAATGGCTGAGGCTTTGCTTAGGTTAAGCCTAGTCAGATGCGAAGCTAGTCATGCGAAGCGACCAAGGAGGCGTCCTCCTTGGTCGCGACGCCTCGCGCGACTGCGCTAGCTGGGGCCCCGTTTCTCCTATGTCGTTACGTCACGCATCACGTGGTCCTCCTTGGTCGCGACGTCTCGCGCGACGGCGCGAGCTGGGCCCCCGTTTCTCATCTGCTGTGACGTCACGCACCACGTGGCCATCCTTGGTCACGACGCCTCGCGCGACGGCGCGAGTTGGGCCCCTGTTTTCCATCTGCTGTGACGTCACGCATCACGTGGTATGACATGGAGGTCACGAAAGGTCAATGGTAACGACACCGCCGCGCTCGAGGAGCTGGGTTGGGCTATTTTAGTATGCTTCGCATAAAAACCGTTTAGCGCCATATAGAGCTCAATTAGCTCCTCTGTACGCTCGTCTGAAAGTTGATCTCAGTATGTTCACGGTATACATGCAATTAGAAATACAATTTGTCTAAGCACTGATGCACGACCACTGTTTCTGCACCTGTTTCATACAGCCAACACGTTTTGACGCTGAATGATAAACAATGGAAACTGACATTATGTTTACAGCCAGAGCTGAGAGCCAATACCTGCGATTTATGCACTTAGCATCAGTATCGAATAAAGGTCAGCTAAATAAAAACTAAAAACTATAAAGAAAACGCACGCGAGCATTGTTACTTCGCCTCTTGTTCCTGCGTTTTCCTAGGCCAGCAGGAGACGACAGCACTCAACGGGAAGCAAGATTATTGCAGTGCTAACCTCGTGACCTTTACAAGGACCACCTTCCGCGGATTACCAGTATGGGAAGCTGCCAAACTGGTTCAATTCTAATATCATTGGGCTGGGCGGTGTCCAAAATTCCTGCTTAAGGAATGATTCCTGCTTCACGTGATATTACTTGCCGTTCCTCAGCATAAGCCTGCGAATCAAACGCACCTCCAAGTCTGCACGTTGACCCCTGAGTGTGTGGTCAGGAAATACAATGTCCTCGCTCCTGTCTTCATCCTTGATCGTGGCTCGAAAGCGGAAGTGGACTTCTTTCAAGAAGTACTTCTTTGGGTCGTAGAACTCAATCGTGTTGATTGTGATGGTTGCCTTTGAGGGTTCTTCAATAGTCATTCGCACTGCGATTGGGAGACGAGAGAAGACGGGATAAGGCTACTGAAAAAAGCTGCAAACTTTCGCGCACAATTTTTGCGGGGAATAAAATCTCCTCGCACGGCCGGTAAAAAAAAAATGCATCCCAACTGCTCAAGTCGACAGGTACGCATGAAGGATGTGAAGGTCAACTTAGATCGTGCGGTTGCACTATTAGCCCGCCTGGTCCGGTCTCAGCAGCCGTATGCAGCAGCGACTGAGCGCAAAAGCTGTGCAAGTGCAACAACACAAGTGGCTGCTAACGCCAATAGCGAATTGGTGTTACCTCCAATTATAGAGATTTGGGGCCGCAGAAGATATGCGGAAGCATTGGAAATATGCCGCCGAAGAAACGGCGAAACGAATCTTTAATAGAAGCCCTGCTCACAGCTTGCTAATCTGAGAGCCCTTCTAGTACCGCTACAACTTATTCGCTTCCATCCAAAGAGGCTGGCGCCAAAAGACACCATATTTCCGGCTGTGTGCACCACGGCACTGTCCACTACTACTACCGGACTAAATTTTATCAAAGCAGAAATTTAAAAGCGTTGTGTCCATAAATGATGTCTCACTGCCAGGAATTCTGGACAAAGCCTCTAGTTTCTTTGGCGGTCAACAGCCACGTGGCGGATGGCTTTGAACATTTAAAAATAGTGCGCCAATGCACCAGACTTAAGAATGACATTTTTGGCTGGCATTGCAGCGCTATTAGCCGCTATGCGCAAGTAGTGGCTTGCTGCAGTCCCAAATTCCTGGTAATGACGAATTTCTCGTAAAACGTAATTATCCCCACCAATAAGTGCAGAAAATAGAGGCTCACTGCCAGGGAGGCACTCTAATATGGAATGCACAAAAACACTGCCAGTGCGCACTTACGGAATTTGTCGAATGTCACGTTGAATTTCAAAAGCGCTTGATAGTTGGCTTTCACTGTCATATTGTAGACCCAAGGTAGCCGCACCAAACTTTTTAGATCGATGGGAGACTGTGACGTGCCCGTTCCGCACTTGTTTTCTGGATAGCAAGTTAGGTCCTTCCACGCTGATATATCTGCGTGAACACATGACATTGTCTACACTTTAATCCGACCTACTACCCCGTGCACTTACCGTAATGTCATCGCGTGAGCGTGAAAACCTCACGACAATCTTACACACTAATGACTACTATTAAATGTTAGATCCCATAGCAACCGGCAACAGTTTTTTTACACTTTATTTTATAACGAATAATCCTTGTCTCTACGTCCGGTCCTCCGGCGCACCACAGGACCCTGCGCTCAAACGAATTCGCTAATTTACATGAATTTATTGCAATACCTCTCAATATTGGCCTATATAACCGGCTCCTCGGTTTTCTCGCTGTTCAGTGACCACGGCGCACATTTTTTGATACAGCCGCAGCCGAGTTATTCAGTCATCTCCTGACGCAGCTCCGTCCAATGAACCATTCTCTTGGATGCCTTTTTCGCTATTTTTTTCACTGCTGGACTGCCGTCGCCAATACGTCACATCTTGTGGAAGTTCCGAAAGATGTGCTTGTCACTCACGCCCGATAGGAGGCGCCGAAGCAGCCGAAGCATTCCTCAAGGAGCGAGCACCGGGATGGCCACCGAAGCCGCTCCGACAGACGACGACCTCCTAAGCAGCCGCCACCTTCAAAAGCTTTAACCTGAACACAGCCTTCTCCCGGACCCTACTCGAACCCGGAACAAAAGGCTCGACTCGATGATGACCCCGCTAAAGGTGTTAGCTCAGCTTATCCTCAAGCATCCCCGAACGCTAATGGCTCGTTGCAACACTA